>NC_140536.1:248531-728531 GCF_057382185.1 Mchenga conophoros | reverse complement strand
GGCTACTGCACCTCCACCAGCACCGGCTCCACCCCCTACGATCACTTCCGCATACCAGCAGAGCAGACCACTGGGCGTAAAGGCACATCTGTCATTATTACTAATGGAAGCTAACACTTTTCTGACACACAGTCTGTTTAGCTTCTCCACAGGAGAGACTCACCTGCATCTGTTTTTCACCGTACCAATGAATTCCCAGAGAAAGTTCATTTGGCTGCTTCTAAAATGTCCGATTTGAAACAGGAAGCTCTTTGTGCCCGTGGCTCTGCTGGGTCTGTCTGTTTGCTGAAGCTTGGACACTTTTCTCTGGTCCAATCAGAATTAGAAAGAACAGAGTTATGATTCAAACTGGGAGCAGTTGATGTGTTTTGTTAGGGTAGTGAGTTTGATTAAACCCACTCGAGTATCACACATATTTACACACGGCCTTATAATCGACTATGGATCGATTTGATGTCCTTTAAATGCAGCGCTTCACTCGGTTCACAAACAAACCGAGTGGGCCTGTGATCTGCGTCTGTTCCCATTTGAAGGCCTTTAAGTCAAAACTAGAACTCGATAGAAAACGGATGGATTCCCTTTTGGTTTAGCATCAGATCCTGTGTCAGTTTCACTCGTCCACATGGCGATGTGTTTCTATCAGAGACAGAACTGATGTTTTTTTTATACACACTGTTGGTGAAGACACATGGCAGGCTTAGGTTGGGTTGGACACGGAGCAAAGAAAGAAGAAACGAGCTTTATTGGTCACAATCACAAAGAGTACAACATGCAGTGAAACGTCCGAGCTGCAGCCGCGCTGTTCGGCATGGGGGGGGCCTAGCCAGGACCCTTACTGGATACTGGGAGGGAATCAAACTCGTGACGTCGGCTCCAAAGGTGTGTGGTCTTACCGCTACACTGTCCAGCTGCCATGATGGTTGGTCCTGAAATGAGAGCGATCACCTGAAACAAACTAATATGCAAAGCCATTCTCTGTTTTCTCTCCCTTTGTGTTCACGGTCACGTTGACTTTTGGCATCTAGTGAGAGCGATACACACTGAATACACCTTTGGAGATATTTGATTGGCTGACACAGTATCATATTTGAATAGCATCACAGTAAAATGAGCGAAGGAGGTTTTGTGCTGCGGTTTAGCAAACTCTAAGTTTGGTCTGAGCGCGTGCACAGAACATATGAAGTTTCATTTCCATGACGTTAATCATGAGTGAGTGCAGGGCGATTGGTGCTCGTGACCATATGCAAAACGTTGGTGTGCCCGGTCAGTTAGCCAAATTGCATCATTCATCATCCCTGAAGCAACTGTTGTTGCAATTATACATATTTGCACAACAAGACTGGAGTTTGGTTATTGCTGATGAACCTATATTTATACCAGTTTGATTTTTTTGTTTAGTCACGGCCTGAAATGTGCTTAATTTCTTAAAGTTATTTATAGTGTACTGTAAATGTGCTCCAACAGAAAAGGCCATCACATTTAAGCACATGGGCAAAAACAGTATTTATTATATAAATGTTTGTTTATGAGTTTGAAATATAGCTGCAATCAGATCCAGTCTAACTGCTTGTATATTCAGTGTGTTTTTGACTGAGCAAAAGATCAAATAAAAATCATTTTGCACACGTGGATTGTTTGTTCTTTGGATATGCTTCTGTAAACGTGGCGTGAAAGGATAGACGGACATTCACGAGCAGCAATGAAGAAATCAGTTTCCTTAAATTCATACAGTAGTTTCATTTAGTAAGACTGTTTTGTTTGTTCAGGAGATTAATTCAAAGTACAAATATACTTTGTTTGCACACTTTGATGCTGTGAAACAGATTTTACTCGTAATTCATTTCTTCTTTGATGATATTTTAAACAACAAATGAAAACAAGCATTTTGCAGGCAGCATCACAGATCCACTGCTAATGTGATACATCCATGCGAGACATGAATTTCTCAAACTCTGAAGTGTTGAACACATGTAAGACCCACCTGACCCCACCATGCCAGCCTAAATGAATTACAACCAGTTTTCCAATCAGCTTCAGCAATCCGTCTGTTTTCACTACATAATCACAGCATCGCCGTGAATCGGCCTGTTTAGAAGAAACAGAGTGTTAAATGTTTACAGTTGGCACACGTATTAAACATGTGACTTTACAGATGCACATTGAATTTTGCCTTTTGAATTACAGTTGTGATGACATATCACGACAACACAAAGTCACTGTTTTAGATGTAAATTCAGATGTGGCCACTAAATAACGTTTCACATGTGATGAACTGTCATCAGTTTTGTGCAAGTTACTTTGAAAAAGTAATTAATTATAGTTACTAGTTACTTCTTCAAAAAGTAACTGAGTTAGTAACTGAGTTACAAGATTCTAAAAGTACTTAATTACTTGAAAAGTAACTATTGTGTTACTTAAAAAAAACGCCTCATTGTTCTGACACACAACACAGAACTATCCACAACACTACACACTAACTACACAAGACAGCACATTAACTACACAAGACAGCACATTAACTACACAAGACAGCACATTAACTACACAACACTACACACTAACTACACAAGACAGCACATTAACTACACAAGACAGCACATTAACTACACAAGACAGCACATTAACTACACAACACTACACACTAACTACACAAGACAGCACATTAACTACACAAGACAGCACATTAACTACACAAGACAGCACATTAACTACACAAGACAGCACATTAACTACACAAGACAGCACATTAACTACACAACACTACACACTCCAAACACGCTAAACGTCACAAATCTCTCACATCTCAAAACTCTCTCTCTCTCTCTCTCTCTCTCTCTCTCTCTTCCCCCTCTTCCTAAACAACCAAACGTCATGTTGCCATATCATCATTTTTTGATTGGTTGATGTGGTGCATTTTTCCACCAAAATGAACGTTTCTGGTTTTGTTTTTTAATTTTTTGTCATAAGCAGAGAGGTCTCTGTCATGGTCCTGGGCCATGTTGGCCCAGTATTCTTAGTTTTCTTGTATGTTTGTATTTTGTTCCCTATTTAGGCCATGTTTCCTGAGTTGCCCTGTTGTGTTGTTCCCTAAGTGTTTTCCCTTCGTGGCTTTTACCCCCTGTGTGCCCCTCTGTGTATCTGTGAGCCCTCGTCTCTCCTTATGTTTTATTCCATGTTTCCCCAGCCCGTTATGTCTGTGTTTTCCCCGTGCTCTCTCTCCTCCTGTCTGAACCTCTGTACTTCCTGTTTGACTCTGCCCGTCTCCCGTCAGTGTTATGTTCACCCCGCCCTGTCTCGTTATGGTTATCTGTGTCAGCTGTGTTCCCCGTGTGTTCCCACTTTCCTCGTTAACCCTCTGTGTATTTCTGTCTGCGTCTCCCTCTGTTCGGCGTCGCGTTCTCCCTCATGCTGTGTGTGGTTCTCCCCGTGTCTTCTGGTATATGTTACAATTAGCTTTTCCCAGTGTAGTTTAGTTTTGTATTGCTTTGGTATCACTGCTTTCGTTTGTCACCTGTCAGCAATAAAGCTGCATTTTGAGTTTATCCCCTGAGTCCGTGAGTTTGCATTTTGGGTCCTCATCCTGCCTGCCACACAGCGACCATGACAGTCTCGCTGCGCTGTCCTTAGTAAACGTGATGAAACTATTTAGGAAAAAACGCGTATATATTGTTTATCATGACTCTGGTTTTACGTGGCCACACAATTTATAAACTGGTATATGTCACCTTGTTGCTTTGTCTTTAAGTGGTCATGTGATTGACCACGACTACTTTATTCTTCCTCAGTCAAACAGCAGCACTCGTGCCATTGTTTTCCCCCCTTAGCTCCAGGTGTTGTGCCAAAAAGTGTAGCGTCCAGATTACTTACAGCTACTTCCTGCAGCTGATATACGATGCTGTAAGCTGAACACAGCTTCAACCATCTGTTTGTTGAAAAAATAGTAACGCGACCGCATTTTCTTGTTAGTAACAGTAACTAATTACTCGTTACTGAACAAAGTAACGCCGTTGTTCCCATCGCTGACTGTCATTATATGACTGATGGTTTTTAAGCTGCGATTTAAGAAGTAAACTTGCTGTAGCTGCATGCATTTCCGTTCCAGACCCTCTGGTTAACGCTCTGCTTGATGACATTCAGATGTGTGTTTCTGGTCATTAGCATACCAAGATTGGCACAGGTTATGTGTGACTGCACTAGCAAATAAAGAACTCTGATGGAAATCAGTACAGCAAGATCTCCAATTAAGCCTGCAGGTTTTTGCGTGTGTGGAGGTCAGAGATAAAGCCTGGCTCTCTTTCTTTACTGTTTGCTTTATCATCTCATCTGACTCTCCCAGGCTGGTGCCTCATCATTACAGTCATATTAGAAGCCTTTCATTCAGCCAGTCGTTCCTTACTTTAGACTCTCTTTTAGCTGCTTCTGTCACTTTAGGTTATTCACTCACTGACACCACGCCTGAAAAAAACTACCTATTACATGTTGCTAAGAAACCAGCAAGGGCACAAGAGGCAGTGTCAGTACAAGGCTGAGCAGGGCTCTGAGGCTGAGCCAGATTTTAATCTTAATCATAAGTTTATATCAACTCATCGTGGGCGTGAGCAGTAATTTGGGCCTTTTAGTGATTTCTTGGGAAGGTTATCCTGTCTTCCTTCCCTCTCCCCAACCAATCACAGCAGATGGCCCCGCCCCTCCCTGAGCCTGGTTCTGCCGGAGGTTTCTTCCTGTTAAAAGGGAGTTTTTCCTTCCCACTGTCGCCAAAGTGCTTGCTCATAGGGGGTCATATGATTGTTGGGTTTTTCTCGTAGGGTCTACCTTACAGTATAAAGCACCTTGACGCGACTGCTGTTAGCGCTGTATGAATAACACTGAATTGGTTCCTTTCCCCACACTTCAAAGAAACAAACAAACAACAAGAAGAACTTGGTCTACAAATTTAAAAGTTCATTTTGGATTTTCTCTCATCCACACAGGGTCAAGATTATACACACAGGCATAAATATTTGCAAATACTCACTTAAAATTTTCAGTAAGGCGTGCTGAAGGTTCTACAGTATTTTTGAACTTGACAAAGCCAAGGCTTAACTTCTCATTCATGATCATGACTGATTACAACAGTTTCCCTTTGGTAGCATAAAAAAGCATTAGATTCACACAGGCTGAGAAGGTCTCTCAGAGCCGTCTCTAAACAGCTGGTTAGAAAAGCATCAGTTCAAACAGTTAAATGTCAGTACACGTTTTTTGGATGTATCACCACTCTGCTAGGGTCTGACAGTGTTCATGCTGAGTGTTCAAGAACAAACCAAAAACAGCTAAGACTCAAGCCTTGGATGATGTAGAAACTGCTGGAACAGTCAACTAAATACCTTCTAGAAAGACTTTTTATGCACAGATGAGACAAGGATTGAACTATTTGGCCACAATGACTTGAGGTGGACTTCTGGTTGAGCTTTGATGGAGTAGGACGTGAGTCTGGGAGCTCCCCCCGATTTCAGTTAAATTGTTATTCATTCGCGTTTTTAGGCCATAATTCCAGTCCTGTTTTAGTCTACAGTTTGTTGTGTTGAGAAGTTTTACTCGGGCCTGCGTAAAATGGCAGCAAAAAATATTAAAACCCACAGCACTATTCAAACACAACTGATGCCTAGTTTGCAAACCGCAACCACACCCTCGAGTGAGCGGTCGTCTCCTGCAAAGCCCCCCTCGTGCCAAGCTAATCCTGATATTGAAGCTCTCAAGGTCGAGTTGCTGGCTTCGCTGGGGAAAGATATCGCTGATATCTTTAAAAACGAACTTCTGGACACTCTGGGTGATGCTTTGTCTACCACCAAGTTCGACCTGCAAGCGGTGAAGATGCAGCTGGCGATCGATAAAGCTGCCAACGACGCTACCATGTTTGAGCTAAAAGGTACAGTCAGGGAGATGGAGCACGCACTCACTGTGGGCTCTGATGATATCGCTGAGATGAAAAACACTATAGATATAGAATAGCATATGCAGGGAAGTATATTCTCCTTTTTTATCAAGAAGCAAAGACAAAAAGGAAAAAAAAAGAAACAGGGCAGGATTCAGTGCATCATCCGTCCCCACCAAAACCACATCTACGCCCTCGACACTACCTGTGCATTGTTTTCTTAGGCCGTTGTGCTAGTTATTGTACTGTTGGTATGCTGGTTCCTGTTATTTTCATTGTCATATACTGAGACTGAATCATATAATAAACTCTTGTACTTCGGATCAGTCCAGCACAATCTTCTCTAAGCTTACTGCATTTATTTGCACAGGACTGGGGTTTTTTATTTGGTGCTTTTTGGGGTTTTTAAAACTTTATTTTATGCACTTTTGGTGTTTTGTTGAAATGTTCACCTTCTGAGGAAACAATATTTTGTACTGTGAGATTTTATTGTTACATGCACGCTGCTATACAGTAGGGAAGTTGGCGAGAGGGTTTTTTCTCTCTCGCTCTTATTTCTATTCGGGCTCCAGTTAATCCAGTCACGTTGGTGAATCATTTTTGTCAGGCTACATTTCACTGTGTGTTATACTTGTATAACTATGCATGTGACAAATAAAGAACCTTGAACCTTGAACCTTGAACCTTTTTGCTACTTTGGGGTTCACTGCTGTGTCCTTTGTTCTGTTTGGTGGAGACTTGGGGTGTATTTGTGTTCAGGGTTACTTTGGGGCGTCTCTTTACGGACACTGGCATTTTGGTTGTTGTTGTTTTGTTGTTTTGTTTTGTTTTTTCTTCTTCTTTATGAATGGTTAATGGCAATATAGACCCCAGCACTGCTGGGTCAGGCATGCCTCTTAGCTTCATTAGTTGGAATATCAGAGGTATGGGTAACCCTGTTAAGAGAGGTTTTCACTCACTTGAAACGTCTAAATTCTGACTTAGCATTTTTACAGGAGACTCATCTTCGCATTAAGGATCATTATAGGTTATATTGCCCTTGGGTGGGTCAGGTCTTTCACTCAAATTTTAATTCGAAGGCTAGAGGAGTGGCCATTCTCATTAATAAGAAAGTTCAGTTCTCTTCTACCAATGTTATCGCTGATAGGAACGGTAGATACATCATTGTTGCTGGTACCCTAATGCAGAAAAAGGTTTTGTTGGTAAATGTATGTGCCCCGATGATGCTGAATTCACGAATAGATTGCTGAGTAACATCCCCTTTCTGAACACTCATTTGCTGATCCTTGGTGGAAACCTGAATTGTGTTTTTGATCCAACCTTGGATCGATCTAGTCCTCATAATTTGAATCCATCATGTCTAAAACATTCTCAGATTTTATGAAACAGAATGATCTTGTTGATCCATGGAGATTTCGCAACCCTTCAATCAAAACATTTTCCTTTTGCTCCCAGGTCCATCATTCTTATTCCAAGACTAATATTGCCGGGCAATGGGACTCCCCATTATCTGTTGAAGAAGTATTAAAAGCTATTACAGCTATGCAGTCTAATAAAGCCCCGGGCCCAGATGGGTTTCCAATTTAATTTTATAAAACATTTATTGGTAAATTGGCACCGTTGCTTTTGTCTTTGTTTAATGAATCCTTGGAAACGGGTTCATCACCACCTACTTTCACACAAGCAACCATAGCGATCGTTCTCAAAAATGACAAGGACCCAACCTCCTGTGGATCCTACAGGCCATTATCTCTTAATGCCGATGCAAAGGTATTGGCTAAAGTAATTGCATTTCGCCTTGAGGATGTGCTTCCTCGTATTATATCTGAAGAGCAGAATGGCTTCATAAAGGGACGGCAACTGTTTTTTAATACCCGTACACTCTTTAATGTTATTTACTCAAAGTGTCTATCTGAATTTCCCAAACTTGTGATTTCTTTAGAAGCTGAAAAGGCTTTCTATAGGGTGGAGTGGGAGTACTTGTTTGCAGTTTTAGAGAAATTTGGTTTTGGTGATAAATTTATTTCCTGGATTCGGCTTCTTTATTTGTCCCCTAAAGCCAGTGTTCATACTAATGATGTTTACTTTGATTATTTTGCACTGGGTCGTGGTTGTTGTCAAGGTTGCCCTCTGTCACCTTTACTCTTTGCCATTGCCATCGAGCCTCTGTCTATCACATTGAGATCTTCTTCTGTATTCAGGGGAATCATCCGTAATGGAATTACACATAAAGTATCATTGTATGCGGATGACTTGTTATTATATATGACTGACCCCACATGCTCCACCCCTGCTGTTTTAGGTATTCTGGACAACTTCAGTTCATTTTCAGGTTATAAATTAAATTTAGGGAAAAGTGAGTGTTTTCCTGTTAATACGGCAGCACGTCAACTTCAACAGTCTGATCTACCCTTTCGTCTCAGTCCATCTGGGTTTAAGGACTTAGGGATTAACGTGATTCGTTCTCTATCTGGCCTTAAATCAGCTAATTTGTCTCCTCTTATCAAGGATCACATCTGATATTCAAAGATGGGGTAATCTCCCCCTTTCTTTAATCTGTAAGATTAATGCTGTTAAAATGAACATCTTACCAAAATTTTTATTTTTATTTCACTCCATTCCCTTATTTTTGCTGATTGGTTCTTTCGTTTGGGGAGGGAAGCCGCCCAGGGTTTCTAAAACTTCACTGCAGAGATGCAGATTTAGTGGAGGACTTGCATTATCGCATTTTTTAGCCTACTACTGGGTCGCTTCTTAACACACTCATTTAGACGGCACTTTAATTTTGTAATGCCGTCTTCCTCGGCTCCTCTATGCGACAACCATTTGTTTCCCCCTTCACTCTTGGACTCTACGTTCTCAGTGTGGTGTGACAAGAGTTTAAAACAGTTCAAACATTTATATGTGGATGGTGTCTTGGATAGTTTTCCCGATTTGTCTTCTCGTGATGGTCTGCCTATCACCCATTTGTTTCGCTATTTTCAAATTCAACATTTTGTTCCCAAATTTCCCCTCTTTACCTCCAGAACAGCAGTGGGAAACTACGCTATCATTTATTCCTCATCACAGAGGAACCATTTCAAAACTCTATGATACTATCCCGTCTTTTAGTAACCACTCTAGTGTTAAGCTTAAGTGTCCATGGGAAGGAGAACTAGGAATTCAAATACATGAGGAGTCTTGAGAACAGGCTACAGCGAGGGTACGATCTTCCACCTCCTGTGCTCGTCTTGGACTTATTCAATTTAAGGTCATACACAGGGCGCATTTCTCTGACTCTAGACTTTCTGAATTGTATCCAGAAGTGGAAAACAAATGTGATAAATGCCACGGCTCTCCTTGTCACCTTAGCCACATGGTTTTTCTGTGTCCTGAGCTGGAAGGTTTCTGGACAGGGTATTTTGCTATTATGTCAGCTGTTCTTGGGGTAACTCTTCATTCCTGTCCCCTGATTGCTGTATTCAGGATTCCTGATCGCCCACTTACACTTGATTCTACACAAACGGATATCATAGTTTTCACATCCCTATTAGCAAGACGTCTGTTAAGTATCCTACTGTTTCCCAGTGGCTTAAAGATTTCATGTTTTTTTTTAAACTTCAAAAAATGAAATATATGTTGAGAGTAGGGATGGGTATCGTTTAGGTTTTATCCAATACCAGTGCCAAACCGTTACATTTGAAACGGTGCCGGTGCTTAAACGGTGCTCGAACTGGTGCTTAAAGAATGTGCTACTACTGCACATTCACCCAATGTATATACTACATATATATATACAGTGGGGCAAAAAAGTATTTAGTCAGCCACCGATTGTGCAAGTTCCCCCACTTAAAATGATGACAGAGGTCAGTAATTTGCACCAGAGGTACACTTCAACTGTGAGAGACAGAATGTGAAAAAAAAATCCATGAATCCACATGGTAGGATTTGTAAAGAATTTATTCGTAAATTGTTAATGGCCGTGTGCAGAGGATGCCCAGCATTGTCCATAATGTCCAGCAGTTTCTTTAGTGTCCTTTTCTCTGCCACTGTCACCAGAGTGTCCAGCTTCATGCCGACCACAGAGCTAGCCCTCCTGATCAGTTTCTCCAGCCTGGATGAGTCCTTCTTTGCTGTGCTGCTCCCCCAGCACACCACAGCATAGAAAAGTACTCCAGCAACCACCGACTGGTAAAACATCCTCAGGAGCTTCCTGCAGATGTTAAAAGACCTCAGCCTCCTGAGGAAGTACAGTCGGCTTTGGGCTTTTTTATACAGGTACTCTGTGTTGCATGACCAGTCCAGTTTATTGTCCACCCACAGCCCAAGGTACTTGTACTTGTTGACCACCTCCACCTCCTCCCCCTCTATCTGAACCGGCAGTGGACCTGCTCTAGACCTCCCGAAGTCCACAACCAGTTCCTTAGTCTTTGAGGTGTTGAGTTGCAGGTGGTTTGTGTGACTCCATGCGACAAAGTTCCTCACCAGACTTCTGTACTCCTCTTCCTGATCATCCCAGATACACCCCATGATGGCTGTGTCGTCTGCAAACTTCTGAATGTGGCATAATTCAGAGTTGTAGCAGAAGTCAGAGGTGTACAGGGTGAAGAGAAGAGGGGACAGCACAGTTCCCTGTGGTGCTCCTGTGCTGCTGACCACAGTGTCAGACGTGATGTCCTTCAGCCTGACGTACTGTGGTCTGTCGGTGAGGTAGTCGGAGATCCAAGCCACCAGGCAGGGGTCCACCTCCATCCTGTTCAGTTTTTCTTGAAGCATACAGGGCCGGATGGTATTAAAGGCACTGGAAAAGTCAAGAAACAGGATCCTGACCGTGCCTTTTCCCCCATCCAGGTGTGAGTGGGCTCTGTGTAGGAGGTACAGGATGGCATCCTCCACTCCGACACCCGCCTTGTATGCAAACTGTAGTGGGTCCTGGGCATGTTGTACCTGTGGTCGGAGGAGGTTGAGGAAGAGCCGCTCTAGAGTCTTCATAAGATGTGACGTCAGTGCCACCGGTCGGAAGTCATTCAGCTCATTGGGCCGGTTCTTTTTGGGGACCGGGACGATGCAGGATGTCTTCCATAGGGCGGGCACTCTCCCCAGTCGCAGACTGAGGTTGAAGACTCGTTGTAGCGGCTCCCCAAGTTCAGCAGCACACGCCTTTAGCATCCTAGGACACACCTTGTCTGGGCCTTGTCTGCATGTGACAAATAAAGAACCTTGAACACAAACTTTGTCCAAAAACCTCTCATGTTTACCTGTTTCCCACTTTTTCTTTGGTCATTTTAGCCTTTTTGGCCAGGGTGAAGGGAGTATCTGCCATCAAACAAGAAGACAGCCGCATGTAACTACGACGGTGTTTGCTAGTTCACCTTACATGCATTAATGTAATAACGTGGTTAGCCTACTCAATGTAAATTACACACGAACAACATTAAGCTACTCACGCAGAGAAGAACGGCTGCTGCTGCATCATCATCCTCATCATTTCTGCTACACTGGCAGGGCTAGGGGCCAGGACTCTCCTCTTCGGGTTCTTGGGGGATGTTGCTAACTCTGGGTCCGATTACAGGGACCACACCCGCAGTAGATGTGCTCAGTGTGAGGTCTCGCAGCAAGCTATCAAATATGGCGCATTTCTCGCTATACATCGCCAGGTCTTTCATCAGATTTGAGGAGTTACCTCCTTTGCACAGCATCACAGTATCAGCTTAAAGCACTTGTTGCTGGCTGCTGAGTTTGCATCTTTTGCTGTGAAGTACAGCCAGACTTTGACCGTTTCGCCTTGGGCGTTTTTAATCAGTAGCTCTGCTCTAAAAGAACGTACGTACCTGGGCCCGCCTACTATCCTTGGAAACGTAAAATGATTGGCTGGAATCCAAAGCACCGAAATGTGCGCTGCTTTTCGGTCTGGTTACTACCGTTTATGTCAGAACATAATGGCACCGGATACTGGCACCCATCCCTAGTTGAGAGGTTGCCCCGACCGGGACCCTAATGAAAATTTGTGGACTATGTTTAAAAAAATAAATAAAGAAAGAAAGAAAGAAAAGAACTGGGTCAATAGTAATCCAGCCAATTTAAATTGACTCCTATGGACCAGTTCTGTAAAGAAGAGTGGTTATCCAGCTACATCTATACCGACTGTATAATATCCAGTCTGGTTCTGTCACTGTTCTTCACAACTGTAATGTTTATTTGGTTTAACAGTTTCTCAGAATTAGACTAGACTTCACCCATCGCAGCGTTTTAATCAGGCTGAGGTCTGAATCTGTACTGGACCTTTGCAACACGTTGATTCTTTTCCTTTTCAGCCATTCTGTGGTAGATTAGTGCCGAGGACCATTGTCCTGTTCCAATACCCAGTTTCAATAAGATAAATGGCCTCACATTTCACTGTACAATGCTTTGGTATGCAACTCAGCGACTATATAAAGCCCAGATCCCGTGGCTACGAAACAAGTGCAAATGACGAGCTTTCCACCGTTGTGCTTGATATTTAGTGTGAAGCATTTGTGCTGACATGGAGTGTTTGAATTTCACCTAATGTTGCATTATGGCCAAAATTTCCACTTTTTTTATTGTTGTTTCACAAATCATTTTAGAAAGAAGAGGGTTTCTCCTCATATACCTTCGAAAACTTCCATACTTGTTCAGTCACTTTCTAACTGTGCTGTCAAGAGCTGCAACATGTGACAGCTGAGGTCCGTAGAGTCCGAGCAGTAGCTGTAGACACTGGACTACATTTGCCAGAATGTCGACTTCCAGTAGGGATGTAATTGGAAAAATAAAGATTGATGGGAAAATGGGCATTTACAGACCTTAGACTACTTAGACCAGCGGTCCCCAACCCTTTCTGCGCTACAGACCGGTTTATGTCCGACAATATTTTCACAGACCAGCCTTTAAGGGATCGTGGATAAATACAACAAAATAAAACCAGTACCGCTACAAAAAAGAAAAGAAGATTTATTCATAACACACAGGAAAAGACCAAGGGAAACTTAGTTAATGGTAAAAACGATTAAAAACCATGAAAACCATCAATTTCACACCCGAGCCTCAACTCTCAAGGCCCAGTACCGTCCCGCGGCCCGGGGGTTGGGGGCAATGTTCCCTCTAAGCTGCGCACTGTTGGCATGGTCTCTGTGTTGCGCACAAAAAAAAAAAATCTAACCTGAATTGAAATTAAAATTAATACTTTAACAATCCTGTTTTGCAGTGTTAGTCAGTCAGTGACTGGCTGCTCCCGTATGGCATTAGAACGATGCCGCCTTATCCCATAGTCCAGCCAATGATGTGATTTACATTCGTATATACGCAGCTAATCAACATGGTTGACAGGCTATGACGCGTCCTTATGTGCCGACACCGGTGTTTTAGCAAAGCGGCTGATGTGGAGTGAAGCCACGTTAATGACGGCAAAGCACAAACTCTCAGAACTACATAAAGAAATAGAAGAACTGGCAAATGTTGTACAAACAGCATCTTTAGAAAATGCAAAGTACTGATTTTATTGAAGCTCTGATTTGTTTCTGTTAGAAACAAACAAAAACAGACAGAGAGAGCATGCTTGTAGACAGTAATATTATTCCATGCTGATAATGTCTGTATTCCAAAAACAAAACGCAGATCATAACAACGGTCTGCCGTCCAGATAATCCCAACGTTATGTTGAAGTCTTACAACACAAAGCTTAGTTGACTCGACAGGTTAGTTCATTTGGAGTCTGTGTCTGAGAAATCTGTGCTGATAACAACTGGATTTTCTAATTGGATGAACTTGTTTGAGTTTCCTGACTGTGACAGAGGTCCACCCCCTCCCCCCGCCTGCAGTTAGAGAGGTAGCAGGGCATGTCTAATAGAGGCCCATGGGACTGACTGTTGCACTTATTTGTTTTGCTTTTCTCTGTTGCTCCCTGATCATGTCGTATAATCTGGACATCTCACGGACAAATCATTCACAGATGCTTTTCCACTCAGCAGACTTCAAGCATGCAACAGCAGCTCAGCTCAGTAAATGCAGGAAAATGAGCATAATGCCTTAAAATGCCAATACACACACACACACGCACGCGCGCACACACTCCTCAGCAGGCTTTGATTAGAGGAAACAGGGCAGTGGGGGTGACGCACAGGTAGTTGTGCCATGAACTCTGGGGACCTCAGGTTAACTCATGTCAAGAAGCAGTGTCATTTTTCAGGTAATCAGCTTAAATGTGTTAATACCTGACATTAGAAAGTTCTTCACATAGCCTGTTGATGGACTTCAATAGCATATAACCTAATGAACTTGGAGTTATTACATTAAGTACTAAGGTAATAATAAAGTACTAAGGTAAATATCAGGACATTAAAAACAAACATGCTTGTAGAACTCCAACAGAAATAATTTGAAGTAATCAGATTCTGTATTTATCAGTCTTTCACATAATTGAGGATGTTAGCCCACTCTTGCTTCAGTTCACTAAGGTCTGTGGGCATTCAGTTTAGTGCACAGCTTTCCCACCACAGCACTTTGCTCAGGTTGAGGTCTGGGCCAGCGTAACACATTCGTTCTTTTCTTCAGACGTTTGATTGCAGCAGTAGTTTCCTGATGTGTTTGGAGTCACTACACACTGGATCCTGCGGCTCTTCTGAAGTGAAAGTCTCAGATCAGAAGTACCTGAACTGCTGCTATAACTCTCAAATACATGCCTTTATGGAGTCTCACTAATCGAGAAGATCTTCATTTAGCCTGAAAAAACGAGTTTGTTGTTCAATAATCGAGCCGTCAGGGTGACCACAGAGTCGGAGCTCTGTTGAGCCAAACATTGTTTTAACCCTATCTGATAACTTCATGAATTTCACCACAAATAAAATTTGAGCCATTACCATCAACATGCTCATTCCTACAAGACGGTTCACTGAAGTCCGACCACTGATTAATGCTTTGATTTTAAATGCTCGCCCTATCTCCTCTGTCACCAGCACAGGCTGTTAAGGTGGCAAGTTTGACAAAGCTATCAGCTGATCCAGCAGTCTGAGATAATTACACAATAATCTCCAATCTTCCATGTTTTCCTTCCCATTTTTATGAATAAAGGGAGTTTTTCCTTCTCACCGTTGCCAGTGCTCATAGGGCATTGTGTGATTGTTGGGCTTTTCTCTGTATTATTGTGGGGTTAAATATAAAGCACCTTGAACTGACTGTTGTGATTTGGCGCTGTATAAATAAAACTGAATTGAATTGAATTACACAACCTTCAGATACAGTGTGTACCTTTGCAGAATGCAATATCTCTTCCGAGGTATTGCAGTCTGGTCAACATTGCACTGATTGTGTTGTTTAACCTTTTTTCCCCTGCAGGGATATCAGGCTCTACTGTTTTGATTGCAGTGACATTCTCTGACATTTGAACATATGGCCACACATCTCAATTAGGATGGGAATATCAAGGATTGAACGAAAATCAGGATAATCCCAAAAACTAACAGTGAAGTCTGTTGTCTGCCTTCCAGGGATCAATACGTCAGACATGCTGCTCTTTCCACAGCTGAGCTCCAGGTGTACACAGACACAAGAAGGTTTAAGCGCTGACAAAAGATCCAACTCAGCATCTGGCTGAGCAGACATGTGGCCTTTTCACTCTTCATGTGGTGTCTGCTTCCTCATTTGTTCCTCTCTTTACAATAATGCAAAGCTAAAGCCTAGTTAGATAATATGTATTATCATTAAATAATATGTATTATCTAACTACATGTTCCAGGGCCTAAATTATGACATGGCCACTTTGGCCAGAAGATATCGTTTCCTTCAATGAGCTGAAAGAGCTGAAGACAGTTTTCTCAGGGAGTTTAGAAATAAAATCCTAGAAAGGCAGAACAGGACAAATACAAGAGCTATAAGTGGCTGGAAATCTCAAAGGCCAATGGGAATCATGATAAGGATTCATGAAGGTCAGCCACAGATAAAAACCTCCGAGACAGGAGAACAGGGGCCAGCTGGAAGTGATCAAAGCTGCCACCGATTTCAAGACATGAACGCGCCTCACAGTGGTTGGAGGTCCAGCACCTTCAGGCTCTGTGAACCATGAACAAAGGAAGAGCAGGAATGGGGATAGTCAGAGCCACAAAGCATCTGCAAATACATCAGATAGATGGAGGAACTATCATCTGTGACCAAGACTGCATGGGATGTTCTATCGACAGATACAGGAAGTTGGCTGAAATTAAAAAGTCCTAACAGTGGCAGGAAAAAGGCTGAAACAGCTTCTCCGTAGGATCACAAGAACGTGCCCCAAACTGCAGATCCATAGATGGAGGAGTCTACCACAGCTGGCAGGACCCAAGCTGCCTGGAGGTGCCCTGGATAACTAACTGATGGAACCTTCCAGCACATTCTGGTGGAGAATATCAAGCATCAGTTCATGCGCTGACGCTCAAGTGCACTTGAATTACGATCTGAAACACACTACCAAGTCCACCGCTGAATGGTTCAACAATAAGAAAATGATGATTTTGTAGTCAAAGTCCGGAATTAAATCCAAGCAAGATGCTTTGGCATGACCTTCAAAAGGCCACAGAGGCTCGAAAATCTCCATGTGTGGCTGAATAAAAACTGTTCTGCCAAAATTCCATCACAGCAATGTAAAAGGCTCATTGCTGGTTATTGTAAATGCTCAGTTGTTTGCTGCCAAACGTCAACAACCAGTTTAGGGGAAAGTTTCTCATACAGACAGATTTTTCCCTTATTTAATGCAAAAAAAAGCTATTCAGGTTCTCTTTGTCTAACTTTGTTTTTGATGATCTGAAACATTGTTACAAATATGAAGAAAAACAAACACAACTATTTTATTTGCTACATTTTAGTATAAAAAGTCATTAAAACTGGTCAAACTGTCCGAAAAGAAATTTTAAACATAACTTTTCTCTTCTCACCATTTCTGAGTAGAAACAGCTTTACAGAAGCATGTAGACTACCACACAGGGTATGAGACGGTATGAGCAATGTGTTGTCCCACACAGACATACCTCTGTGAAGTGGTTTAGTAGTGGGGGTGGGCTCTGATACTCATTTTACAGTCTCATTAATCCCTCTGTTCACAATTTCACGCACAGCTTTGGCCTCGGTGTTATTTTCACAACCTTTTACCACTAATTCCTGTGAATCCTGAAACATAACACCTTCACTCGTCCTCCTTCCTGCTGCATGCGTGTCTCTGTGTTCTTCAGGCAAAGACGGCTTCATCTCAGCTTCTCCTCATCAAAGTCAGGCTAAAGATGGAGAGAGACATCAAAAGCCCATCCCAGAGTGTGGGCTCCATCTTTATGAGGCTCGGGGGCAAGACTGCCAGTGTGCTCTGGACATGCCAACTGTGTTACTGCGGTCAGCAAGACATGTTTACACTGGAGCAGGAACAGGGCGGTAGATTTCATTTGGTATCTGCTGGAATGACTCACAGCTCTAAGAATGACCAGGTGATCGGGAACCATGAATTAGGCAACGGATACTGACCGGTTCATGCCGCATGTTCGGCTGTTGTTTCCATCTGGGGTGATTTCTTGGACCTCCGCACGTCTCCATGTATGGTCATGACCATCAGAACAGGGCCATGACCATACAGCGAGCAGCAACACAGCAAAACTTGGCGAGAGCTGACACTGTTAAGTTGCTGGGGAGGAGGTGGGTTGCAAAGTGTCTTGTGGTTGTGAGCCGGCAAGTATCGTCTTATCAGTCCAGTCATTGGGGTTGATCCTCCAACACCACATTAGTGTACTCTATCATGTGACCTTTACTTTGTGGCCTGTCTGAAAAACACCTTGTTGAATTATTGACATTTGGTGTAAAGGGTACTTCAAGGTACAAGGAATGCTTAAAAACAAGACTTTAGACTTGGAAGATGTTTTTGTGCAATTTGTGCAATATTCATGTGCATATAATCCTTCTAGTCATATCCATGCCGCTGATACTGCAGAGTAGATGGGCTGCAGCTGAGCAATTCATTTCTGTTAATCACTCCAACCCTCACTTTTCTCACTTCCCACCCTCTTGTTTCTTTACATATAATAGGTTTTGGTGCAGGACATACAGCTGGCCTCACATCTGGAACGGCTCTGCACAAACTGTAATTGATGAAGAAAAATGCTATTTTCCTCTGTGAGGAAACAGCCTCCAGCACTCCATACAAACCAAGACTTTCATGAAAGGCACCATCAATCCTCAATCCTTACAGCCTGAGCACAAGCAGTGCTCAGGCTGTAATACAGTGTACATGTAGACAGAGTGTAGCGTGTCTTTAATCTGTTTGTGGGAATCTTTCTTTGAATTTTAGAGATAAGACATTAAGAATTGCATTCGTGTCAATGCCATGATTATACAAAGAGGATAAAATCGGTGAAATATGTACATGAACTCATAGATTTGTGTGGCTATTGTATGCTGCTGATGTACCACAAGAAGACAAAGTGGTTGCTTGCCTTGTACTCATGAGAACCATCTGCTTCAGTCGATGTTAAAGTGTAATCCAGCCGGCCTCTCGAACACAGTCACAAAGAAAGCAGAGTGGAGTAATCTCCATCGCCTAATCTCTAACCGTATTCACAGACACTGTGGAAAAAAGGCAGTGGTCTTTTTGAACAAGCACCGCCAAATGGTGTGTGCAATTAATCTCCAATTCAGCTTCACAAAACAGCCAATTTGTATGTTAAAGAAGGATGCTGGAGGTAGAAAGAGCCAGTCGTAGTTAAACATTAAGGTTGGGACATGTGTGGCCTCCTTCAGCAGCAATCTGCTGTGCTGTGAATCATGGGGTTCTAACAGTGTGCCATTTTATTAGATATACATGGGGTGAGATGCTGATTCTAAATGTTTTACTAACAGTGCAGATCAGGGAGAAGACCAAGAGTGACAAAGGGTTAGTGTGGAGGTCAGAAAAAGGGACGAGCACAAAAACATTTCCTTTGCTTTGTATGATGTTCTCACACAAGTTGCTGTGGTACGGCACTGTTACACAGTCAACAGAAGACAGATGGCTGAGAGCCCATTCAGTGGTGCTGCTCTCTGCTTTGTTCTTTCAGATGTTCGACAACACAGGACACATTAAGTTAACAAGCCTGCTGCTACCAAACTGCAACATTAGCCCCAGAGTTAGTAAAAGTAGTACGTTTGGTCAGGAAAGATGTTTTTATGCTAAACCAGTCATTTACTGTTGGCCGATTCTACACGTGGGACTGAAAAAGATGTGGTTCTACATAATTACTTTCATCTACTGAGATAAAGTAGAATCTTCAAAACTAATTGCACATTATTTGTTCATTTTAAAAAGTAACATGTTGAGTTAATAATGACACAGTAGTCAGACTACTTATTACATTATTTTGTATTATTCCAAAGCAGGGCCTGAGATAGACTCGTCATTACCTGTTAATAGAAACCTTGGGCAGCAGTCCCTGTTCTAAGACTTTTAATGTGAAAAACTGACACACAGCGAAGCTGAAAAGCAGCCTAAAGTCACAGGAAGATGTTTTAGATGTACAGTTAAAAATGCACAAGTGTGACTACGCCTTACTGTTTTGTTAAGCTGGGTGGTTCAATCCCTGGCTGCTCAAGTCTGCATGCCAAAGTATCCTTAAACAAGATACTGAACCCCAGTTTGCTCCGATGTGTTCATCAGACTGTGAATGTTAGAAAGCACTCAAGTGTTTCTCCCGGGCGTGTTGTACGAAGCGCTTTGAAGTCTAAGTACAGTAGAAACTGCTACATAAGAACCAGTCCGTTTACTATTTACATCCATTGTTTGATGAGTGGATTCCTGAATGTGTTACAGCTATAGTATAGTATAGTATAGTATAGTATAGTATAGTATAGTATAGTATAGTATAGTATAGTATATAGTCTGGGAGGGTTTTAAGGATTCACACACACAACAGTTTCTGCTGAATGCTGTTGTTCTGCTTCGCGACCTTTCAGGAAGAACAGGGGGAAACATGTTGCCATTCTTACCGCTTTTTGACTCAAACAATGGCGTATTCTGCTTTTAATTATGTTATCATGCTGTTATTGTCATACTGTTTATGTAATCTATGTGTGATGGACAAGCCCATGGCCACTTTACTGAAGTCGGTAACTCTTATGTACGCGCCCAGTGGGAGGGACCATTTCAGTAGGAGCCATGAGCATACAGTCAGTTCACGAGGTTTAATGCTAATACGAAACTATTTTTCTATCCATGTAACAGCAGCACACGATCTACTTTATTAAATACATTAAAAACTATAACAGTTAGTACGAGGAAGACAGGATAAGTGCTTCAAAGCCCCCAGCATGTGTCACATGTTGAATACACAGCGACCTACACTTTAACCCAACTGGAGCAAAAATATATAGAAGGAAACCTTCAGTGACCATCGCCACTCAAGCTCACTGCGGTGCGCACAAAAAGGGTCAAGAAAAATCCCAGCCTTCACTGTCTGCAACCGTGAGTGATTGAACGGCTCTAAGACACAATCAGGACATTATTGGTTTTATTTTCAAAGGAAGTTGTGTTTCTCTTTTAATACAAAGAAGCAGCTGGTTGCTGCAACATTTTACCTGTGCTGGATTATGGAGATATTCTACATATGAAGGCTTCTGCTCAGTGTCTTCGAATGGTTGATACTGTGTATCGTGCTTCTCTGAGGGTCATCACTAACTGTCAATCTCAGACTCACCACTGTGAGTTATACTCTCAGGTAGGACGGCCTGCTTTGGAAAGTCAGGGGAACTCTCATCTATACAGTTTTATATAGAAGGCAATACTGGGGTTGCTGCCTTCTTATCTATGTTCCCTGCGTGCAGTGAAACGTGCTGGTCGGTATTCATGGTTACCTGTTGCTTTCTGTTCCATTTGCCCGAACTGAACTTGGTAAAAGAGCTTTTGTCCATTTAGCACCCTCAGCTTGGAACAAACTGCAGAACGACGGGAAAATGACTGAACTCATTTCATTAAGTGCTTTTAAATCTAAACTACGAGTCCTTGAGGCCAAGTCCATAACATGCAACTGTTTCGATTAGATTGAGTGTAATTTTAACTGATTTTTAATTTTTATTTGAATTTTATTGAATTTTATTTGATCTTTTTTAAATTTTTGCATTTATGTTTGCATGTTGTTGTTGCTGCCTGTGTTTAATTGAGTGATTTCTGTAACTGTGAGACACCTGCTGCTGCCTACATTGGCCAGGTCTCCCTTGAAAAAGAGGTTTTTAATCTCATTGGGATCTTCCTGGTTAAATAAAGGTTCATTTAAATTTAATTGGTGATTTCTCAAGGTCAAGGTAACTTTATGTATACCCATAGGCAAGGTAAATATGCTTTACAGAAAAATGACAGCATTTGGCATCCCTTCAAAAACACACATACCTAGTAAAGATATAAACCTCACTGTGGCACATATATAGTAATTTAATGTTTCGAATCCAAATCAGTTCTTATTTAATTCAGTGACAGCAACGGGGACAAAGCTGTTTTTATAACGCTTTGTCCTGCATCTCGGAAATAGAAACCTCCGTCCTGAGGGAAGAAGCTGAAATTCACCCCGTAGAGGATGGGACCCATTTTTAAGCATTGATAAAGCCATCCTCTGTACCTGCTTGGAGTACATCTCACATCTGTCAGTCTGCCTCAGGGCAGCTGTGGCTGCAACTGTAGCTGCCTCCACCAGTGTATGAATGTGAGAGTGAATGAATTGTAAAGCACTTTGAGGGCCTCAAATATATAAATGCAATCCATCATTATTATTTATTGGAGACCTGCATGGTCCTGCATTTTTAAGCCAGTTCTGAAAACCCCATTGTCATGGTAAACAACATCAAAGCACAGAAAAATACACAAAACATTGTAAAACGATATCTTTGGATATGAAGTAATTGCTTTTGTAATCAATCATGTAATTTTCAAGAGAAGGTTACCTAAAAAACAAATAAATGGGACTCTTTGCAACCACCTAGTCATCAGCATGCATGAATGCTTGTCAGGGCCACTTAGCAGAGAGAAAACAATCACAGCAGCATCTCCAGACTAGATGAGCTGTGGAAAGTGTCATTTTCCTGTAACTGCTCTGCAATTGTAGAGTAATATGAGCCTTATTTGCTGCTGTGTCAATCACACAAGAACACAGAAATAGACACGAGAATGAACACACATATTGTGGCACTTCTCCTCATAATTAGTTTGGGAAATTATGTGAAATGACAAAGCTTCTCTTTGTTTTCATTGCTTTTAGTTGTTTGGTGAAACAAAGGAAACAAGGTCGTGTCTGTTTTCATCAAGCAGTGAAGTCATGACAGTCCATGAGTACTGTTAGTATTGTTACTTCAGTGGTTACTGCTCTCGCCATAAAGAACTCAAGTAGTACAAATAGACGTAGCTGCCTGTGCTCTGACAGAAAGCTGCTCTCAGGCAGCAAATAATGCTGTTTGGTCAAAGCTGCTGTTGAGTGAGAAGAGTCCATCAGTCCCAACATTGAGAGTTTTTAGTACCTAAACTTAACCAGTCAGCACAAGTGAAAGTCAGCAAGTAAAGTGAGTGAAAACAAAGTGCAAAACAAAAACGACCACAGTGACAATCTGTCACTTATGCCGCTCCCCAAACGACCCCACGTCATTTAGTGGCATTATGTATGAAATCCCACTGCAGCAAGGCACAACAGCTACAGGTTATCTGACAAAGCAAAAGTGTCTGAATTTTAGACAAAATAAAAAGTTATGCTGTCGAGAAGTCTTTGGAAAGTCCCACAATTCCACAATGGGAATTTCACCAATAGAAAACACTCTAAGACGTACCAGAAAACAAAAGGCTAAACAACTGGAGATGTGGTTTCAGCCTCCAATACCTTTGTTAATTAACAACTCTTCACACACATCAGAGGTTCAGAGGTGATGCGTGTCACTGCCCACCCCGCATGTGTGATTTGTCTCTAATCAGTTCAGCTTTATTCGCAGGGCCAAGTCACAACCACAGTTGCCTGAAGGTGGTTTACACTGAAAAAGAAAATGTTGAACAGATGAAACAGCAGAGAAGAGAAGAATCCTGCAGACACAACTAGGTCAGTTTGTTAACTGCCAAACAAAGAAAAAATGTTTTTAGTTGGAAAACAGATTTTGAGACATTTCTAAAATATTTATGTTTCTTGTTTTCTTGTGGTCTAAATCATTTCTTAAGCATACTGGTCATCGTCACATTCTAATGACAACAGCATGTATGTATTAAAAATGCACTGTGTGAAAACATACTTGGGAAACGTTTTATGTTCATCTGTTTGCCTCTGTGCTTCATTTTATAGTGTAAGACTTAAAAGGGAAGTGGAGAAGGTTTACTGAACAGCAGGTTGAGCTGACATTTCAATAGTTTAAATACTTATCTAAGAACTCAGATGCAGTGCGGTCAGTAGCTATTCTGTGGCAGTGAAATATGTCCCGGCAGAGGTGCAGGTTACACATGGACTCCCTCATCTGACAGATTTATGTCCACTCTGACATCACCACCTGCACAAACACTGTCCCTACTGCTCATTGTGCTAACAAGACCTGTAGCAGTCTCCAGGGCACAGCCACTGCATAGCCTGTAAAACTCCCACACACAGTCTTTCTTTTTTCTTTTACATTAACCATTGTCTTTAGGTTTATCAGTCTCACAGGTCACACTGCAAGTGTTGCATGTTCATAGTGAAAAAGAAAAGTGCAAATGCAACAAAGAGGTGTGTTTCTGTCGTGCAAATTGTATTTTATTGCAGAGAACAGAACAAATGAAGAACAGAATAAAGTGGGGCTGTAGTTTCACTGTTTTGCTGTAATGCTGTAATAGAGATCTTTAAATCTAAAACTTAGCAAAACGTCTTTTATGTTTAGTTCCTTTAGTTTTGAAGTTGGTGAGGTCAGAGCTGATAAGAAAGATATTCCTGTTTTCTCTTCTTCAGCAGAGATAGTTCGTGCTGGAGTACCGTGACCTCTACATTTGTGACATCTGCAGCATCAAGACCAGCATAAAAAGAAAAAAGGATGTAGTGAGCTAACTGCCTACGTGAGCGAGCTTTCTTCTCACATAATGAACGATCTTCTTCACCTCGTCTCACTCTTTGTGAGTTTTCAGTGTACTAATGCTGCATTTAATTATCAATAATTATTAAACTCTGGCTCTATCCGATCGTGTCTTTTGTCATATCTGCTCTCTTCTCTTTTTCTCTCACCCACTGACCATTCGCGCCAGAGCAATTGTGACCAAATTCCAACTCAACTCTGGACTCGATGAATAGTTCCCCACAGGAAATACATGAATACCAGAAAATACCCGACTCTAAACAAAAAGACAGCAAACAAATGCACATGCAGTATCTGTCCATCCATCAACAAACCTTTCACTGATGGACAACCCTTAATGAACGTAACTAGATCAATAAAGATTTCTCGTATAATAATGATGATATAATCCTTCTACTAGACTTCTCACTGATGAAGGACCATGCCTACCTCGACTGCTCGTCACAATCACCAAAACACACATGCAACACGTCTCCTCTCACACATCTTGTTTCAAGATGGCGGCGCGCACGGGTGCAGCGGCTCTTAGCTCTCCAGTTTGGTGCTCGTTTTTACTTTTAATGTGGATATTTTTGAATGTTTGCAAGGCCGCCATCTCTTACAGTCGCCAGAACCTAATTGACCTAGGTTTTAAATATAGTTTGTCTGTTTCTGGCGACTATCAGCGAACACACAACATCCTGGTGGAGATAGCGAGACCGCCAGGGTCACCGTGGATGGTCTGCCCGCCCAGCAAGCGTAGAAGGCGACGGAGGGAAAGAAAGCAGAAGAGGGGATGCCGGTCGGGCTCAGACGCAAGGCTACGCAAACATCCACACCGGCCAGCACTTCCGAGCCTTTTCCTATCGAACGCCAGATCCATCACCCACAAACTTGACGAATTGGAGCTACAGATAGCCAACACAAGCTTTGCACGTAACTGCAGCATTATTCTTATTACGGAGACGTGGCTTCACCCGCTGATTCCCGACGCTGCAGTCGAGTTAGCAGGCCGCACGCTACACCGGCATGACAGAAACAGCAACTCAGGTAAAAGCAGAGGAGGGGGGCTATGTGTTTACGTGCATAACGAGTGGTGTTGTAACAGCAGGATCATTCACACACACTGTTCTCCTGATTTGGAGGTTCTGGCAGTCTCGTGCAGACCTTTTTACATCCCGAGGGAGTTTACAGTAGTTATTGTGATAGCTGTTTATATACCGCCGGATGCTAACGTTAGCACGGCTCTCAGCCTCTTGCTCAACACCATAAACAAACAACAGCTTGCCCACCCCGATGGGGTTTTCATTGTCGCCGGCGACTTTAACAAAGCGTGCCTAAAGACTGTGCTTCCTAAATTTGTCCAGTTCGTGGACTTTGCTACGAGAGGAGAACACACTTTGGACCATGTCTATTCAAACATCAGGCATGCTTTCAGAGCGACACCCCTCCCCCACCTAGCTGGATCTGACCACCTCTGCATGTCCCTCACCCCCACCTACACCCCCCTGCTGAGAAAAACAAAGCCCCAGACAAAGACAATAAAAACATGGCCTGAAGGAGCCCTTTCTCAACTGCAGGACTGCTTCTCAACAACTGTATGGGATTTATTCTCCAGCCACAACCTCCAGGAGTACACGGACACTGTACTCTCGTACATCAGGAACTGTGTTGACAATGTCACCGTCAACAAAAGGGTCAGGGTGTTTCCAAATCAAAAACCCTGGATGAATAGCGAAGTGCAATCCCTCCTAAAAAGCCGCAACACTGCCTTCAAGTCAGGGGACAGGGCTGCGTATAGGGCGGCCAGGGCAGACCTGAGTAGAGGCATCAGGAAAGCTAAGGCTGCCTATAGGAGGAGGATTGAAGATCACTTTGCTGACAACGACCCCAGAAAAATGTGGCAGGGGATCAATCACATTACCAACTACAGAAGCAATAACCAGGCAACATCTAGGACTGATGCCTCGCTGGCTGAGGATCTAAACCGTTTCTTCGCCCGCTTTGAGACGACCAGGCCCTCAGCTGCCACACCACTTCCACCCGCCCCCAGCACTGGCACACTAACACTTAGGGAGCACCAAGTGAGGTGTGTTCTAAGGTCAGTGAATCCCAGGAAGGCGGCAGGTCCTGATGGAATACATGGAAAGGTTCTCAGAGCATGTGCTGACGAACTGACCGGAGTCTTCACTAAAATCTTCAACCTTTCCTTGTCATCAAACACCGTCCCGCCCTGCCTCAAAACCTCCACCATCATCCCCATCGCCAAGAAGACAGCTGTGGCCAGCCCAAATGACTACAGGCCTGTTGCACTTACGCCTGTAGTGATGAAGTGCTTTGAGAGACTGGTCTGTCAGCACATCAGGGCCGGTCTGCCTCCCACTCTGGACCCCCACCAATTTGCCTACAGGACAAATCGATCCACCGAGGACGCCATCACCATAGCGCTCCACTCTGCGCTGAGTCACCTGGAGCACCGAGGAAGCTATGTGAGAATGCTCTTTCTGGACTTCAGCTCAGCATTCAATCATATCATCCCGGAGATCCTGGTCCAGAAACTGTCTCACCTGGGACTCTCCACCCCCATCTGCCTCTGGATCAAGGACTTCCTGACAAATAGACCACAGTCTGTCAGACTCGGCCCCCACCGGTCCAGCACCATCACACTCAGCACCGGGTCTCCACAAGGATGTGTTTTGAGTCCCCTCCTGTTTACGCTCTACACATCCGACTGCTCCCCTACCCATCTCTCAAACACCATCATAAAGTTCGCGGATGACACCACAGTGGTTGGACTCATCTCAAGGGGGGATGAGTCGGACTACAGAGATGAGATCAACAGACTGACTGAGTGGTGTTCAGTTAACAACCTCCAACTGAACACCACGAAAACTAAAGAACTCATCTTGGACTTCAGGAAGGGCAGAGCAGACCCGGCCCCACTTTTCATTCACGGGAGCTGTGTAGAGAGGGTACACTCCATGAGGTTTCTGGGCGTGCAGATATCTGATGACCTCTCCTGGACTGCAAATACTACAGCGGTGGTTAAAAAGGCCCAGCAGCGTCTCCACTTTCTGAGAGTGCTCAGGAGGAACAACCTGGAGGAGAGGCTGCTGGTGACATTTTACAGAGCCACCATAGAGAGCATCCTAACTTACGGCATAACAACATGGTATGCAGGGTGCTCAGCTGCAGACAGGAAAGTACTGCAGAGGGTCATCAACACAGCCCAGAAGATCACTGGCTGCTCTCTGCCCAGCCTGGAGGTCACTGCAAACTCTCGGTACCTCAGCAGAGCTGGCAATATCATCAAGGACCACTCTCACCCCAGCAACCAACTGTTTGAACTATTACCGTCAGGCCGACGGTACAGGTCACATAAAACCAGGACAAACAGATTCAGGGATAGCTTCTTTCCCAGAGCTATCACCGTAGTAAATAAGCACAAAAACAATTGAACCTATTCCATACCGTCACTGTCATCATATTAATGCTGCTATCCTGTATATATTGTACATACTATTGTTTGAGTACTTACGATTGTTTTTTTTTGTACTTTTTATATTTTACATTTATATTTATCATTGAAACTTGCACCAAGGGAGTGGCACTCCAATTTCGTTGTACTCTGTACAATGACAATAAAGGCTATTCTATTCTATTCTATTCTATTCTATTAAAAGATTAAAAATGAGTCTGGAAGTCTGACCCAGCGTTTGTGGGACTAGTTAATTCATTATTATCTTATTTTGAGAAGTGGGTTTTGTTTCTAGATTTGATTAATTAAACTTTGGTTTCCTTGTGAATTTTACTGATCTCTATAAGTTCCCTGTTGTTTATGTCTCTAGACAGAACCCGGTCGGTCAAGACATCAAGAAGAGAAAATGGGGCTGGATAGGCCACACACCATTCGACAGTGTCACAAGGCAAGCACTGGACTGGAACCCACAAGGAAAAAGGAAAGTGGGGAGACGCAAACAGGCGTGGAGAAGATCTGTCGAGAGCGAAGTGAAGGTCGCCGGAATGACTGCCTCCCGCAATGTGTGTCGGGAGGCAGCCAGGAGCGGCGGCCCTGGCGAACCGATCCCCGGCTACCAAGACTGGCAATTGGGACATGGAATGTCACCTCTCTGGTGGGGAAGGAGCCTGAGGTTGAGAGGTACCGGCTGGATATAGTCAGGCTCACCTCAACGCATGGCTTGGGCTCTGGAACCAGCCTCCTGGAGAGGGGCTGGACTTTGTCTTAGTCTGGAGTTGCCCCTGGTGAGAGGCGGCAGGGTGCAAATCACAGTTCATGTCCATAACGAACACCATGTTTGAACAGAAAAGTGTCCATAAGTGCACGTGGCACCAGGACGCTCTAGGTTGCAGGTTAAGGCCTAAGGCCATATATTCTGGACACCCGGGTAAAGAGAGGGGCTGAGCTGTCAACTGATCACCACCTGATAGTGAGTTTGATCAAGTGGCGGGGGAGGATGCTGGACAGACCATGCACACCTAAACATTTAGTGAGGGTACGCGGGGAACACCTGGCAGAGGCCCAGGTCCGCAAGAGCTTCAACAGCATTCTGAGCGAGACTGAGGACATTCAGTCCGAATGGACCATGTTCAGCACCTACATTGCTGAAGTCGCTGCACTGAGCTGCAGCCACAAGGTGGTTGGTGCCTGTCGTGGTGGTAATCCTCGAACCAAATGGTGGACACCAGAGGTGAAGGGAGCCACCAGGCTGAAGAAGGAGTCCTCTCGGGCTTGGTTAGGCTGTGGGACTTCGGAGGCAGCTGACAGGTACCGACAGGCCAAGCAGAATGCGGCTCGGGCAGTGGCTAAATCGGGTGTGGGAGGAGTTCGGAGAGGCCATGGAAAAAGACTTTCAGACTGCCTCGAAGAGATTCTGGCAAACTGTCAGGACTCAGGAGGGGAAAGCGGTGCTCTACCTGCACTGTGTATAGAGCTGGTGGAGCGCTGCTGACTTTGACTGAGAAAATTATCCGGCGGTGGAAGGAATATTTCGAGAATCCCTCTGGCACGTCTTCCCTGGAGGAAGCAGAGTCTGGGACGAGGGGGACTACTCATCTATCTCCGGGGGTGAGGTCACTGGGGCAGTTAAACAACTCCTTGGTGGTAGAGCCCCTGTGGTGGACGAGGTCTGCAGGCTCTGGATGTTGTAGGGCTGTCTTGGTCGACACGCCTCTACAATGTTGCGTGGAGATCAGGGGCAGTACCCCTGGATTGGTAGACCGGGGTGGCAGTTCCAATCTTTAAGAATGGGGAATGGAGGGTGTGTTCCAACTATAGGGGGATCACACTCCCCTGGGAAAGTCTGTGCCAGGCTGCTGGAAAGGAGAGTTTGTCTGTTAGTCGAACCACTGCATATTCTGCAGAGCAGCCCCAGTCATCTAGGAGTCAGCTTGGACTTCTGCCCTTGCTGCCAGAACAAATGGAGATGCTGAACCCTGTGGCGGAATTTCCAAGATCAGCTTTACAGAGTAGGCTCCCTACGTCGACTGCCAAGCTCCACCCATTGCAATCTGAGCCTTCTCCTGAGCTTCTTGCACTCCCCCAGTCTACAGAGTCACCACTCCTGCTCCAGATACCTGGGTTTCCCTGCAGTCCTGGACATCCGTGACTGCTTCTGCACAGGCTCCAGAGTCTGCAGAGCAGCCCCAGCCACAGAGTCCCGAGCCTCTAGCATCCTTAGAGAAGTCTCCAGTGGCCCCGGAAGAGCCAGAGCTCGAGCTAGTGGGTTCCTCTTTAGCACCATTTTGCCTGAGGCTGTGGGGCCTCGTCACTCATGTCTCTCAAAAGCAGCTTTATTGCTAGGATCCGGAAATACAAAAACCATGATGGGCTAGGGTTAGGGAAGCTAAAGTAAGTTTAGTTTAACTGAGAAACAGGCAGAGCACACAGCCACAGGTGATGGTAAATGGACTGATTCTTATATAGCACTTTTCTACTCTCCCAAAGAACTCGAAGCACTATACACAACATGACACATGAGGACAGCAACTTGTATTTAGTTCTGAAACACAGTCTTGATTTTAAAAATGTATTCAATAAATGTCATTTACAAAACATTACAGCTCAATAAAAGATTTAACATTTGCAATCCAAGAGGATGTTTTAGGAAAACCTTTAGCTCTTTATGAATGTCATGTATGAAAAGTAAATATGTTAAACATTTTGAATTTTCAATATTTATAAATAAGTCTTTAGTAGTCAGGCTTAGTAAGCAACATCATTGCAAAATCAATAATGCAGATTCAAAATATGAACCCATGTAGTCAAATTTACACTTTACTATTTGTTCTCTCAGACAAACCCATGTCATCAAGTCTGTGGCCCTGCTGTATCAATCACAGCCCTTCCTCAGGCTGCACCTTTTGCCGTTTGGAAACCTCCATCTTATTTGGTTTTCTTACATGAAATTTAAGCTTCCCTGGAGTTCAGTTTCTGATTGATTGGCATTCTGTTGAGGCAAAAAATGTCTGGTTGTCATATTTGTCCTGTTGGAATGGGAAGTGAAAGCTGATATTTCACTCTGAAGCCTGCTTATTTCTCCCTGGCATAAGATTACCAGCGGGCAGTAGATGCCAGAGCGTGAGGAGACTGACGCATTTGGTGTGTGTCAGGTGGAGAAAGCAGACACTGATTTAGTGGTGCTCTCTGTCTATTCTAGGCCCAGACTGCATTTCTCCTCCAAGGAGAATCTCTCTGCTTATTTTGACATGATCTGTTTTGCATAAACTTATGTGAGGTCTGATCAGGATGTGCAGCTTCCTTAATAGTAATGATCTTAACTGCCAGGCCTAATTTGTTTTTGGAGTAACAAAGATCACTGCATGGGTGGCGAGATCAGCAGTATCAGGTCACAGTTCAAGACTACTCCCTTTCAACTGGTCCCAGTTTGTCACACAGTTCTACTGTCTGAGTTTAAAATGATTTCCATGACAGATCTTCCTGATATTGTCTCACACAAGCACACTTCTTCCTGTCCAATTGACAGTATGCCTAAATTTATTAATGTTCTTCTAACTGTCATCACAGATGACTTTAAAATTGCCAGTGTTTTTATCTCTTTCTCAAAAATCCTTGTCATTTGTAGATTCTTTCATCCGGTTGAGGGAAACAATGTTTTTGATAAATTCCAATCTAGTTACCAACGAAATCACAGCAATGAAACAGAATTATTTCAAATTAATAATATTCTTATATCCTGGACAAAGGTGAACTCAGTCCTATGAGACATATCTGCAGCCTTTGATAGCACTGATCATGCCCTTCTTATTGACAGATGACAAAGCTGGTTTGCCATCACACTCACACTACTCATCAAACTTCTCCGACAGATACTTCAGAGTTCATAAGAACGATATGTCCTCATCTGCACCCCTTATATATGGAGACCGCCAGGCCTCAGTTCTCTGACCAGTTGTGTTTTCTTTATATAAATATATTACACCTCCATCATCTACTAAATAGTTTCAAAAGAATTTTCAACCATTTCTATGCAGATGATGCACTGATGTAGTTTTCTAGTATTTCTCCATCTCAATCCTGGTAAAAGTGAGGTCCTTTGTTTGGCCCTTACTGTTTTTCTAAGGAGGTCAGTACACTGCCAACAACATCAAAACATCTTAAAAACCTTGGTACCATCATTTGACCAACATCTGAATTTTTAAGCTCATCAAATTTTGTTTCTTTAATCTGAGAAATATTGCAAAGAAAATAAACCTTTACAACCATCTGGAACTTTTACTACAGACTTTAATTTTCCTGCCTTGATGATTGTAACTCATCTTCATGTGCATCTCTCAGTTCTCCATGGCCTGTCTCCAGCTGCTGCAGAATACAGCAGTAATGCTGCTACATCACATATAGGTGTGCTCACATATCACACCTATTCTTCCTTCCCTTCACAGGATTGCAGTGACATTTAGAATCATTTTAAAAATCCTTTTATAACTTCGAAAGCACTACATGGGGCGATCGTAGCGATCGTGGCTCAAAGAGTTGGCAGTTCGCCTTGTAATCGGAGGGTTGCCGGTTCAATCCCCAGCTCTCTGTCCTGGTTGTTGTGTCCTTGGGCAAGACACTTCACCTACCACCTACTGGTGATGGCCAGAGGGGCCGATGGCGCGATATGGCAGCCTGGCTTCTGTCAGTCTGCCCCAGGGCAGCTGTGGCTACAACTGTAGCTGCCTCCACCAGTGTGTGAATGTGAGAGTGAATGAATAGTGGAATTGTAAAGCGCTTTGGGGGTCTCGAAAAGTGCTATATAAATGCAATCCATTATCATTATTATTACATGAACTGCTTATGACCATAGCTACTGAGAGCTTATCACTGCATCTGAGTAAGTTAGAATAAATGTGAGAGCCTGTGGTTTGCACGTACACTTATTTTATTGGATGGCTTCTTTGAAACTGTGAAGTAACACACGAATCTTTTTAAAAAAATAAATCAGTGACAATCTTTTGATTTTATTTTTCCCAACACTGGTGCCAGTTACGCAGACAGAATTCAGCTCTGTGTGAGGTGAGCTGTCACAAGCTAATAGTGGTTTTTAGCATCAAGTGTCTATCAGAGGTGAGCAGTAGGTAAGCTTCACACAGTTAACTGCAGCTGATACTCAATAGCATGAGCCATCACTTGAAGACATTTATCAAATGATGAGCCTCCGATACAACAGAAGGTTTCATATTTATTAGTATAATAACTAAAAATTAGTTATTTTTAGCGTTTTCTATTTAACATACTGATAATTAGTTAAATTAAATTGCAAAGAGTCTTACTGTCTGTGTGTAACTCATCCATCAGAAAGAAATATTAAATTTGTCCCACATTTGGGAAATTATTTCTTTATTTATAGTAGCTGAAACATAGTATGCTACACTTTCCACAAGTGAGAGATAGAAAATCTGCAGCACTGCATTGCACACATAAAAGGATCTCATCCCATTCTTGTATACAGCTTCTTAGCAGCGTGTTGTCAGTATGACAGGTACTAATCCATCTCATCAACATCATCTGACAGACAGCTAGCAGTCTTAATCACAATCAGAATAAGATGATTCCTCTCTGTATGTGACATTTAAAACCTGGAGATATCAAGAATCATGGGCCTCATTACACTCAGTTATTTATGTTCACCGACACCCCCGACCCGCCATGCACAAACTCTCTGGCATGACTCTCCCTGGCACTGTGCTGGTTGTGATTTGTTGTCTAAATAACGGCAGCTGTGAGAGTCTGTCAAGTCAGGCTGACTGATGTCTTTGCTAAGGATGCTCCCAGATCTCAATAAAAGTGTCACTGACATTTTATCATCTACATTCCCCATTCAGGATATTTCTACACGTCTTAAATTTCCATGAGATTGACAGCAATATGGACAAATTCTCATCTGGTCAGCTTGCACACTGCTGCTAAATTGTATACAAATTGTATCCTGTAACACAAACTGTGCCCTCGATAATGTCTGGCAAGTTTTGTAGTTTTGCCTCGCATAATCTGAGCCGTAAGCCTGTGTCTGTTGTCTGAAAATTAATGAACACTGCATCAGAAAGCCTCGACTCTTTGTTATATCTCCATCAAACTTCTCCAGAACCGGTAATGTATGTTCTCGCCTAGGTAGAGGTGGTGGAGGCGAAGGGGGTAGTGGGCAAGCTGCAGCCACACTTACTGATGGAGTGGGTTGTGGATTCTTAGCTGAGGTGCCGGGCGCGTTTGCAATGTTTGCAAGCACCTGTCGCATCGCCGTTTGTTCCGTCATGATGTGTTTCATCATGCTCTCATGGCGGTCCAAAACTTCGCCCTGAACAGAGAGCTCTCGCTGAACTGGGTTTGAGTCCGCTGAGTCCGCTGAGTCCATGGCTGGCTGGAGTATTCTGTCACGGTTGTTAAAGAGTGGACTCAGGCGCGGAGCTCAGAAATAAAGACAGTGCATTTATTTACAGTGCAGCAAGGTGACAACAGTTCAAATGTGCAACAATGGTGATAGTGCATCCCTCCTTCCGTGTAAGCCCGTGCGTGGTAGTGAGTGCCCGTCTCTCCTCCAAGTGCTTCCTTAGTGTCCGTAAATCCTCCGTCAATCCCTGGGTGAACACACACACGACAGCAAAATGAGTACGAAGATTAGACAGTAGTTCAATAACGTTAGCGACTCGAAAACACTACCAGGCTTAGTGCAATACTCCAGCGCTGTCTGTCGCTCAGCCACACCATTAAGTAGCCCTGCTGAAGATGGTAGTTGATTGGCAGCAGCTGGTGGATTGACTGCAGGTGCGGCAGCTCCGGGCGACAGCACTTCCGGGTCGGAGGTAGCCTGTTGCTAGGTTACCTCCTAACACATCACAGCGGAGCCGGAGGGGAAGACAGGGCGATAGGAGAGACACACATACGCACGCACACAGATATACACACTGGCAGGTCGACCGGTCAGGGCGCCGTCAGATCCTGACAGTTTCTCCTGGTAAACAAATGAGATATTTTTATTTACCAAGTCAACTGCCTGATCTCAACCCAGCACTGCATGCTTTCAGTTATTAAACAGGAAATGCTGAAAAACCCACAAACAGACAGCAGCTGGGGCTAATGATCCTTTCTTAATTAAGCATTTTCAGTGGGAATACTGGTTGATGACCTGTCGGTGTGATGGATGATCATTTATCTCATAAACTACTCAAAAGGTTTAAAGTCATCATCTAAGTCACATCAGGTCAAAAAGCTGATCAGGATATTTTCCACAGTTGTTCTTAAGTAATTATAGGTTAACAAGCTGCTTTGTAAAACATGAGGAGACACAACACCATCATTAGTTTGATCATGGTTTAAATCATATTTATGAGGCCTTTTTCTGTTAAAATTGGGCAGTACTCCTCTTCCTCCGCCCCGATGTGTCGTGGTGTGCCACAGGGGTCTGTTTTAGGTCCAACTCTGTTCCTCCTTATACATGCTGCCTTTGGGATCTATTTTTATGAAATACAACATTCCCTTTCATTGTTATGCTGATGACATCCAAATTTACTTGCCCCCGAAACTGGACGTCTCTGTCCCACTGCAGCCTTCGCTTAACTGTTTACATGATGTTAAAGACTAACACAATTTTATTACACTAAATGAAAATAAGACTGAAGTTATGGTTTTTGGAACTCATGCCCCTTTAAACGAGTGAACTGTTACCCTCGGTCCTCTTGCTTCTCATCTTTCTCACGCTCTAACGAATCTCGGAGTCTCCAAAAGTAGATTCTGTTCATCTGGACGTTTTCAGAGGGAGAAACATTTCATCATCCATACAGGTGACGTCTTCAGTCTCAGCTGACTGCAGGTCTCAATCTTATAAACAGTACATTTGCACAATGACTGAAACCAGCCCACTGAAGGAACAATGGGCTGGGAGGTCAGTTCCTTCATCATAATTATGCAAATTCTCATGACCATTGATCAACAACCACTGATCATTGACCATGAGTTCCATTCACACAGTTGGAAAATGGCTGCAATCACAGCATTGTACAGTAAGATGGTGACAGGTGTACCCTTAGGCCCCTCCTCCATTCAGAGATGGTCTTTCCCTTTTCACGTAAATGGCCTCCTTGACTCCGCCCTCAAACCAGCGTTCCTCCCTGGCTGCTGTGTCAGTGGGGATGGTGTTTGCTCTGTGTTGCAGCATCCTGACACCCAGTTTGTGCTCCAGTGGATGATGAGAGTCAAACCTTAGATACTGATCCATATGTGTAGGTTTACGGTACACGTCAGCTTTTAGATGTCCCCCATTACTGATGGAAATCTGACAGTCTAAGAAGGCTAACCTGCCACTTTTCATATCCTCCCTGGTGAATTTGATGTGTCGGTCCACCGAGTTAATGTAATCCATGAAATGTGGAACGTCCTGAGATTTGATTTTCACCCAGGTGTCATCCACATACCTGAACCAATGGCTTGGTGGTGTTCCAGGGTAGGATAGCAAAGCCCTCTTTTCCACTTCTTCCATGTACAAATTGGCCTCGATGGGTGAAACTGGGGAGCCCATGGCACCCCCATGTTTCTGCCTGTAGAACTGACCCTTGTATGTGAAGTAGGTGGAATGAAGACACAGTTCAAACACACTTGGTCGATGCTGAGACTGGTCCTGTTGCTGAGGTTGGGGTCATCCTGTAATCTCTCATGAACTACCTCCAACGCTTCTGTGACTGGGATGCAAGTGAAGAGAGATGTAACATCGTACGAGACCTTTGTTTCATCTGCCTCCATGATGACATCTCTCACCTTCTCAACAAAATCCAGGGTGTTCTGGATGTGGTGTTCAGAGCTGCCCACCAGCGGGTTGAGGATCGAAGCCAGAAACTTGGAGATGTTATAGGTGACAGAGTTGATCATGCAGACAATTGGTCTTAAAGGTGCACCCTGTTTATGTATTTTCGGTATGAGGCCTGGTCAATAGCCTTGTCTTGTTCTAACTGCTTCAGACAGTCTGCCACCGTGGAATAATCTGCCAGTCTCTGAGTGTTAGTAGCTCCTTTAAATTAGAGAAGCAGGTGTCCACAGTTGTGAAAACAAGTTTTTATCAGTTATGTGAAATTGCCACAGCTCAGCCTTGTCTTCCTCCAAGAGACCTAGAAACACTTATTCATGTCTTTATCACCTTTAGACTGGACTACTGCAATTCCCTCTATTTGGGTCTCCAACACTCATCTCGCCATCGTTTGCAGTTAGTCCAAAATGCAGCTGCACGTCTTTTAACAGGTGTTAGAGTGTATGAACACATCACTCCAAACTTACACTGGCTCCCTGTATAATATCGTATTGATTTTAAGATTCTTTTACTTACTTTTAAAGTTATAAATAATATTGCGCCCGGTTATTTAAACGAACTCCTCAACATGTATGACCCCAAAGAGCACTGAGATCGTCTGACCAGATGCTCTTAGCACAACCAAGGTCTCGATCGAAGCATAGAGGAGATCGAGCCTTTGGCTTTGGAATAATCTGCCAGAGGAGATCCGTACTTCAGTCTTTTAAATCGCGTCTTAAAACTCACATTTTTACTTTTACTGGCTGTTAATTCAAGTTGAATTAACAGCCAGTTAACAGGCCCGTTTTATGTTTTTATTGTTAATCCACTGTCTTCTCATTTATCTCTATTTGTTTCTCTATTGTGTTCTCTTGTTTTTAACTGATTGTGAAGCACTTTGGTCGACTCTGTTGTTTTTAAATGTGTCATACAAATAAATGTTGAATTGAATTAGCAGTGAACCAGACTATTAGTTTCACATGTGGCCATGTGAGAACCACGCAGCGTTTGTACACACTCTTGATGTGCTGAGTGATTCTTCAGTGTCTCCTAGTTGGCAAACCAGCACAAGTTGTCCACTGGCTGTAATGGGACAGCTCTGTACAGTCTGCAGCAATCCTGGGTGGGCGAGGCGGACATCGCTTAACAGGATAATCTCCACAACAGGCTCAGCCCTTTGTTTCTCTTCAAAGGATCCTCGAAAGGAAAATATCCATCCGAGGATTTATGACCAGAGTGAACCTTCCAGACGAAGAGTCCTGAGCAGCGTCTGTATTTCACTGCACTGTTTCTGCAGCTTTCTCGGGTTGTGCCTTTGATGCATGATTTAGACAGTCTCTCTCTCTCTCTCACTCACACACACACACACACACACACACACACACACACACACACACACACACACACACACACACATAATTTCTCCCAGTTTCCTTGTCTGAACACACCACACTGGAGGTCAGACAGACCAAGGCCACGACAATAAAAGTGACATGGACCTATCATTTTAACCTTTGACCCTGGCCCTAGAGCCTAAACCACCACGCTGACCACTGAAACTGAGAAAGGATGGATTCCTAGGAATAGGAATACTTTGGGAACTCTTCAAATCTAAAACAATAAAGTTTATGCTTATGTTAATTTTGTGCCTTACTCATATTTTTTTCTCCTGTTTACTTTTTTCCTGCTGTCTGCTCTTCACATTTTATTCCAGTTGGTGTGGAGCACCCACAATGACAACAAACGGCTATTCTATTCTATTCTATTCTATTCTATTCTATTCTATTCTATAAAGGTGCAGTGGGGCTTAAAGAGCAAACAGTGGGAAAAGACAATAACTCTCAAAATGGCAGAAATCAAATATGAGCCACTTCATGTTAATGTATTTGAGCCCATTTAGAGAGTAATTAGTTTGTTATACAGACAAGAGTTACAGGAACAACAAAGTGATTTATTTAATGTTTAATAGCTCCCAAAGATAAATAAAAATATATCACATATATTATTTGCATGAAACCTTTAGAAATATTTTTACAGTATCCAAATGTTACAATATATAGCTGTGTTAGAGTATAAAGTCATTGTTTTGGAATTTAGATAAATGTGGCCTAAATAAATGATGCTCTGCAGCGGCTGTAACAGCTTCTGTGCTGTTGTGAAGCTCCTCCTGTCATCATTGTGTGTGGTATGAAATATATTATCACTATTTCCAACATGAAAATCCATTTTTGCACCAGTTACATGAAAACAAGTTTCACATGAAATAATAAACAGTTTTATTGGAATGTAAATATATATATTTTTTTGACAGACACAGGAAGGAAAGGACAGGGGGGGCACGTGGCAAAGGGCTGTGGGTCGGACTCGAACCCGGGACAGCCGCTCTCAGCCGTACAGCATGTGGTCGTACACTCAACGCGCTGAGCTAAGCCGGTGTGTTAGAACGTGCATTTAATCATGTAGACTCGATCTACTACTACTAATATCTTTATAATTTTAAACGTCTGGTTTCCCATTGGAGGAAATTTCAGTACCTGAAAAAAATCGTGTCAATACCTTTAAAGTTTTCTCATTTCTACCTATAACGTTTTGTTTCGTTAATGTTTCCAGCTGGTTGTTCTATGCGTTTTTCTTACAGCGATACTTAATACGGGTGATTGTTATTACTGGTGAGCTAGTTCAGAAATATCTCGCTGGAGGCTGTAAACACAAAATAGGTGTAACTGGACACACGAGACCTTTGACCTCTGCATCATTGTGTCACCTTTCCCTTGCTCAGTTGTTCATTCCTACATGCTGGGTGAACACAATCCTCCTGGCATGGCAGAAGCAGGGCTACATGTCACCATGACACGCAGACTAATGCAGGAACAAGCAGGACACGGATTAGCAACAATCCTGCCTGGGATTCCATTATGTTGCTGCAGTCGTGATGGAGACAGGACAGGTGTGCTACAACAATGAGCGCTTTCACATGTAGAAGTGAGAGCAGCAAATGCATGTATGTGCGCCCTCAATGGAACCAAATAATGCTGTTAGTGGCTGAAGTTAGCTCTAAATCCAAGTGTCCAGGAAACACTGCTGCAACTATCAAAGTGTAGAAATAACTGACTGTTGTTACAATCAAACACTCATCGCTACGAACAGGCAGACTGATGCCAGGCTACACTCTGATAATATGTATATATGAAAACCACTGAATTTTATCAATTACTATTTGTATGATAGAAAAAAGCAGTACGTATGTGGGTCTGAGTGCCCTGCAAGCTCCCCTTACAAAAACAGGTTGTGTTCCCATCATTACAGAGAAGACGTGTCTCTACACTGTCTGCTGTTTGGTACACGATGAGCACAGCGAACTGAGCAGGGGGAGCACAGTCCTCAACCAGTAACAGCAGCATGCTGAAAAATGCTCATACATGCTGTAAGGTAATAGAAGTTACATTTATAATGTGTACATGTCTTTAAGGGCTGTAGACAAGTTAGCGTGATTTCATTTCACTCCTTGCAGAAAAACAAAGTGTGCTCGGCAGAGACGCTCATTTATTTGTTTCTTCTAAAACATGAACATGAATTATTGTTACACTATAAATAGTGTAAGCAAAGGTAAAACTCATAACATCTTCAACACACTAAAGAAATTTGTTTTGTATGTAGTAAATTCATAGATTGAGATTTCTAACAGAATTCAACCTTCTGTGTTTGAACAGACAGAGGAGAAGAAAAACTGTTAGACATCAAGTTCAAAGAAATAACTAATATTTACACTCAGTGTTATAAATTTATTGGAAAAAGGGTGCAATTGTCAAATAATGCTGGCAGGAATTTTGCTACATTGTGTGCGTCAGAAAACCATTAACAGTCATAATCAATCAGAAGTTATGGCCGCGCACAGCAGACCACACAAAGGAAGAGGTGACGAGAGCAGCTACCTGTGGAGAGAAAGTCACAGAAGCAGGATAAAGTGTGGCTGCTAGGATGCTGCTGCCTGGAGTGTACTCTGTGTGCTGTGACCTCCTGTTCCGCTACATCTTTATTTCATGGCTGACAAATTGAATGCCAATGTGGCGTAAGGAATTCTGCCTACACATCTGATTTATGGTCCTCAGCTGCTGTCAGCCACCAGCTGGCCTTTAGATAGGCTCAGAGGGAAGTGGACAAACAGATGGACCCAGGCACACAGACAGGAACCGAGACCAGGACCTTCACACACTGGGAGGAGTGCAAGCAGATCTAGAGGAGACGTATTTATATATACTTTTATTGTCAAATCATAGACAGAAATAAGTCGATAAATAAAAATATCAAAAGATATTAAGAATTAATCATTAATATTATTAAGAATTTGTTTAACAGTGGCTGAACTGCTAACTAACACTCCATAGACACCTCACTTTCCGACACTTATGCACTCCATACTGTACATATATGACCTTTCTTTTGCACAATATTCATGCTGCTGACTCTGTATATTTATTTATATATGTATTTATATGTGTACATATTTAGTATGTGCATACATTCTTATATTTGTACATATATTTATTCTTCTAATTCTCATGTTCCTGTTCTTGTATTTTGCACCACTGTTGCTTGTGAAGCTCGCACACAAGACTTTCACTCACGTGTGCCAGTGTAGCATTAATGCGATGTGACAATAAAAGTGATTTGGCTTGATAACCCTCTTCATATCCTGATGCCTACATTACCTACACCTTAGTCATAAACAGTTCAGCTGACAGTCGGCTTTGTTAAGTGAGCGGATTCCACAGTGTGGAGCCTGAGGTGAACTCCTGTGACATCCTATGAAAATATTAATGCAGCTCGTCACAGCTTCACGTGTTTGTCCCTGATGTGGTGACTCAAACGCAGTTTGCCTGGTGAACCACTAAGGAAGACTGTTAGGTTTATTCAAAGCAAACAAGCCTAGTTTCAGGAATTTCATATATTACCCTTCAAATCAAGACTCAGCCCGCACTGTTAATGTTGGTTATTGTAAACTAGTGCCCAATCTATATAAAGGAGCAGAACTTCCACCTTGTAGCTTCTGAAAGTATATTTGTTTAGCATGTGTTGTTATTATTTTCTGTTCCAGTTTTCAGGCTACAAAAGTCAAAGATGATGGTTTTGGATAAAACAGTTAATAATGGTAACCATGTGTTACTTCTTCCTCTTCGTTCTTTTCCCCATGTTGTAAAGCTATGATGTAAACACAACGTGATTAGTCAGTCACAATTATGGTTCTGGAGTAACAGCATATATTTTACTGTAGGAACAACCAACATGGTAACTCGGGGGTAAAGACTTCATGCAACAAAAATGTTTCAGAAACTCTGCATCCATCATAAAACCAGGAGATCTCTCACTGCCATACTCAGCAGCTGCTTTCAGACTTTATTGTAATGGTTTTGCATACATCCAGGACACAATCATCTCTAAATCAAGCCAAAACTGATTTGTGCTAAAAAAGCAAATTGCTATTTAAACTTCAATGCAGTGCAAACATGTAGGTAAAAGACAGCTGTGTAAAAGATCGCGTAATTGCACCCTGTCATTCCTGTCTCTGTAAATGTGCACAGACTAATATTTGATAAATGCATAACAAAGGAAGGGTGCAGCTCGGGGGGAGGGGACTTGTTAAGAAAGTCATCTGAATTCAAGCCTCATTCCTGCCATTGATCCGACTGTTGAGAAGGAAACCAAAATGTTTGGCGTATTTTAGCCAATTAAGCTGTGAGAGAGCTAATTGTGGATGTGCTATTGAGCGTCTCTTTGTTCAAAGTGCTTAATGCTGGGCTGCTTGCACAAGGATCAATCGTGGGCTCTGCGATGGGATTAGATCACAGAGGTTGCTATTATATTAACAAGGTAATTGTAGTGCTGTGGAAGAGGTAGCAACTGCAACAAGTGCAACACACCACCATTATTGGACATGACAGGCTGGGGCGAGAGTAATCCCCGTTTCCAACCCGCCACACAGCTTTTGCTGTTTTACACACACAATCACACAAAGTGCTGGCCTTTGTGCCCTTGTAGAGAAGGCGTTAATCACATTACCAATGATAACACTTCACACTTCACTGTACTGCATACGCTCTGTACCACTGAAGACGTACAGCAGGAGGGCTTAAATGTCACTGCTGCTCATTACGAGTTTCTGCAAACAGCAACGTCTGTAGCCTCCATGAGCCACACACACACACACTAGACTTTGTCTTCCTCTTGACTTTCCATTAATACCAGATTCAGCATGAAATCCAATTGGAGTTATAGCAGAGGATCGCCTAAAGACAGTAAATGTGTGCTGCACATGATGAATGCATGTTGAAGTATTTTATGCTACTGCTTAAGTTGAAGGCTACTACTTCTGTAGTTCCCCTGTGTTGTCCTCGGGCCAAAGACGGTCCCTAGTTGAATGGCAAACAACACAAGACCCAAGTGCTGACAGGCAGAAAACAACACTTAAACTCTGAACAGAAAACGAGCCGTTTATTTACAGCTGGTTAATAGCACAAAACAAAAGCACAAAGCTGAAACGAAACAATAACCTAAACTGGGTGAAGATAAAAACCCCTAAACGTGACCATGAACATGGAAACCTGGCATGAAAAACTGGAAACGTGAAGACTTGAGGACATGACGATCTTGAAAACATGGCAGGAGCACGATTGGACAAGGAAAGACTGAAAACTCCGAGGCTAAGTACACACAGGGGGGATCAGGGGAAGTGGAAACACCTGGGGAAACAGCTGATAATGACGTCACATGGGAAGTGAAACTAAACACACTGAACATGGAAACACGGGACTCTTCGCAATAAAACAGGATACATAACGGGACGCAGACATGACAGCGCGAGCTTGACAACATAGGACACGCAGACATGAAACACATGACAGACTAAGACACGTGGACGTGACGGACAGACGAGGAACACACTCTGCAGCTACACAGAGGGAAAAGGTGGCCAGAGATGAGACATGATGACTGCGACACGTGACAGATGGAACTGGTCACAATGGGGCAACATGTAAACAAGAGGAGGAGACAATGACATCACCGAATCACATGAAGGGCGAGGGAGACTTAAACTCAGGGGGCGGAGACACAAGGGGAATCTAATAAACATGGAACTATAACTGAGCTTAAGATAACTAAATGAACTTAAACACAAACCATCAAAATATATAAAAACTAAAACGCTGGGAGCTCCCCAACAGGAGGAGGGGCCTAAGAGGCCATCTGTCACCATCTTACTGTACAATGCTGTGACTGCAGCCATTCCTCAGCTCTCTGTGAATGGGACTCATGGCCATTGATCATGGTCGTGACACTTTGATCATGAAACTGACCTCACAGCCCGTTGTTGATCAGCAGAGCTGGTTTCAGTCATTATGCAAAAGAACTGTTGTAAGATTGGAGGAACCTGCAGTCAGCTGAGACTGAAGAAGTCACAAAAGGCTCCTCCCACTGAAACCCCACGTCCACATCAGCAGATTCACCTCCTCTTAGGTTTATGTGAATAGAGTCAAGGGCAGCCTAAGTACTGTCACTTTAATCTGAAATGAAACTAGTGCAAAAAAAAAGATTAAAATAACATCACCACATTTTCAGTATAGTCATTGTCTTTATCCTCCTCCTCCCTTCAGGACTTGTTGTAATTTGGCTGTACAAATAAAACTGAGTTGAACTGATGTGTTTATCAGAGTATGAATGTTAGATAGAAAAGACTCATGTTTAGGAATAAAGTGCTTGTATGAATGGGTGAATAAGGCATGTTGTATGGAGTGTAAAAGCACTACATAACAAGCATACCAAATGCCAGCATCTTTAGTTTGGCCTCCTGTCTTTCTGTTAGTGGCAGTGTCTCCACACCGTATGTCACAGTAGTTCTTACCTTTCACTCTTGCTGCTGTCATAAATGACCCTGATGCTCACCTGCCCCACCCTGACTGCACTCTGTCACACCTGTGTCCCTCTCACTCATACACATGTATTCTGTCTTACTTCTACTGACTTTCATGCCTCTTCTCCCCAGAGCAGATCTCTCTCTTCCAGCTGCTCCATACTCTCACTACACATCACGATGTCCTCTGCAAACGTCATAGTGCATGGAGATTACTGCCTGACCTCCTCTGTCAACCTGTCCTTTACTGCTGCAAACAAGTAGGGATCAGAGCAGATCCCTGATGTTATCCCTCAAACCCATCTGTCTCTCCTACTGCACACCTCACCCCTGTGTCCCTGTCCTCACACATGTCCTCACAGATGTCCTGCACCGGCCTCACATACTTCTCTGCCACTCCTGACTTCAACACGACACCACAGTTCCTCTCTTAGCACCCATCACTAACAAAGACACTTTTGACCCTCGCTGCATTTTTCCATCAACATTCTCAAAGCAAACATGACGTATGATGTCCTCTTTCACAGCATGATCCCACACTGCAGCTGGTTGGTCACCTGCCAGTCACATCCATGTGTGACAGCATCCATTATTTACATTACAGTCAAAATCACGTTGGTGTTTGCATTACAGAACGTCTTGAGTGATCTGCACACCGAGTGTAGCAATCAACTGAATTTAGTTCATGTGTGGGAGCATGAAAGTCCAGGGTACTAACAACTGCATTATACTGTGAACTACTGCAACTCCTGCTCCTCACAAACATCTGCACAGACAGCACGCTAACACAAAGCTAGTGAAAAGCTGAACGCTCGTCACAGCCAGAGCCTGAACTTGAACAGATAACAGTGATGCAGAGTTATGCTTGTTGTTGTACAACAGAATCACTGTGCAGATGGATTTGAAGTCTCTTTGTGTTCATATGTAAAACTAAACACAGCGTGTCGTCACTGGGATGTGTTAGTGTGTGGGTCAGATCTGTACTGTTAACTGGTAATTATGAGTCAGCTTTCAGCTCGTTTTATGAAGTAACCAGAAATCAATGTAATGATTAGTGAAACAAATTACTCTTTTAAGTAACGCACTGCAATACTTTTAAGAAAAGTAACAAGTAATGTGTAATAACCACATTTTTTGAGTAACAACTTCAATTTGTATTTGAAATGTGTTATGGTTCTGTCACTCCTGGCATTAAACTGTAGGGTGTTTCCATTTGTTTCCATTAAAAATGCTTATTTTCTTCACATTTTATGAAAAGTACAACAATCTGTGTCACTGACATGAAGGAAGAAGTGCACAGGTTTAAGGCAGAAACATCAACATAGTCGGCGACCATGATAAAGAGTTCATCTTGTCAATTTTCTGGTTTGAGGACTGTGATTTGGAGTGTGGGAGTTCTTCAAGGGTTAGTTGTGCAAAGTATTCCCAAACACTGTCACGTTTAAAGCGCTTGCTGCTGTTAACTGTTTAAAGGCCCAGCGTTTCTTTGAAGAGTTGTCTCTTTGTCTCGTGGATTGGGATGCAGGCTTAGCAGAGCTGCTTGGTATTCCCCCTGAGGCTTTGTTCCTTTGGCCGCCATATGGGAGAGAGAAAACAGCCATATAAGTACTTAAGCAAAGTCTATATTTACTCAGGAATTTTCTCAGCTTTGCTTTACTTTAGTGGAAAAACAATAACCAGGCTGAATCAACGCTACCATTATAAGCACTTATGCAAAGTTCATATTAGCAATGGAGATTTCAACCTTGGCAGGGATGAGGCACTACACAGAGCTTCAGCTGCTGAACAAACCTGCTTTTCTCTCAATCCTGAGCAAGCACAGTTATGAAAGATGGTGTGAGAAAACAAACAATTACTACGTTTTATTTCATTCAAACTGTTGTTTCTTTCTCTTCTTCTCATGCACTGAACTGTTTTTTCTTATTAAAGGAATTAGCACTAATCAAATACCAAGTGAGCATGTCAGGAAAGCTGCAGCCACTGCTGCATGAGATGCGTGTAGTTATCAGGCCATGATAACACGTAGTTATAAAGTCATGTGACAAAGACAGGTTTCACTAACAGACATAAGAGACTGTGACCAGTTTTGCAGATGAGTTTTTCTGTGCTCATCTAATTCACAGAGCTTTGCATGTTTTCACATTATTTTCAAGTATCGTTCAATTTAAAATGTAAAATGTCAGGTTTCCTTTTCGTCGTATACAACACTGTACTCATCGGTGCAGTGTTGTATCAGATCACGGCTTGTGTGTATGAAAGGATAAACTGTTGAACCAAGTGTGAAATAAATGAATGAATGAATGAAATGAAATATATGTTGTAAGAAAATGTCCTTCCTTTAGATACTGAACATCAAATTGCATCTGCAAGCATAAAATTAAGCAGAACAAATGAGTGACTGTGGCTTGTATTTTAGAGAAAGTTGGTATAAAGATGCCCCTTCAGGCTGTCCTCACGCTGCAGAGGGATTTACGTCCTGCGTATTCAGACTTTCAGGCTGCCGTCACGTTAGTCGGCAGTAATCCTGCCATGTGCAGAACATTTCTGGCTACATCGCATTGATAAGATATCAGTTTAGTCAACTCTAGTGTTACTAAACATAACATGCTGTATAATATTTTCTGGGCTGGAGAAAGTGGAAGTTGCTGGCTTCAGTCTTTGGCTGAGTTATACATGTATCTGTCTGGATTGCAACATAGCAGAACATATGAGAGCTGTTTACCAAATAACTCCCAGCAAAGCCGTTCATCTGGAGAACTGAGCGTCAGCCGAGTGCATGCTGGGAGATTAGACTGAGCCTGCTTGGCTAAATCCAATATTTACTGAGGAGGCTGCTGTCAACACTTCTCTGTTACTGTTAGCCTGTGTGTGTGTGTGTGTGTGTGTGTGTGTGTGTGTGTGTGTGTGTGTGTGTGTGTGTGTGTGTGTGTGTGTGTGTGTGTGTGAGAAAGACAATAAATATTTAAACAGCTTCATTTCTTTTGTGTTGAAATATTAGTAATGTAGCTTCATCTTTACAGAGACTTTATCCTGCTGTGGTAAAGCCAACCATGCAACTTTAAATATGGGTGGGTGTTTTTAGGCGTGGGGAGTTAGGGAGTAATTGATATCATATGATAAGCAGTTTCTGGCCTTATATTCAACTGTGTTTGTGCATCCCACAGAAACTGGAGCAACTCGCCCACATCTGAGAGCCATCTTTCTCCTTCATGCAAAAAGCACATGCATAAAGAGCAGGCCTCTCAGTGGAGCCCTGATGGTCGATCGATGGCATGTGAACATACAATAAAACAAAGCTCGGAGATTAAGAATAGAAGGTTTTGTGGTTTTCTAACTATAACAGGTCTTAATCGGTTAATCTGCTGTGATTGGTTGGGGTGAGAGAAGGAAGACAGGATAAAGACATGCTGTGGAAGAGAGACAGAGGTTAAAAACAGATATGATTCAGTGCAGAGAGGTCTGTTAACACATAGTGAGTGAGAAAGGTGGATAAGCATCTGACCTGCAGCAGAGCCTCCCCGAGCACAGCAGCTTGCAGAGAAGAACAAACAAAACAAACACAAAGCCAGTCTGCACATACCCTCGCACAGTTCAGGTGCTGGCAGATTAAAAGTTAGCAACTGTGCAAAACAACATTCAGTTACTAGAACAAAAAACAAAACAAGTAAATCTGTGAACATTAAAGTTAATTATGAGGCAGGTGGAGGACCTTTAAGATTCCCTAAGATCAGCTGACCTGTTCTGCTACTCCAACGTACACTGTCCTTTGTAGATTCGGCCAGCTACATTTAATGAGATACATGCAGATTTTAATAGACTATACAGCTAATTTCCAACCCCCCTGACATTATAAAGCTAATATAAAGAATTCTGTGAGTGAATCATCACCTTAAATTGATGTCTGCTAACCCTGATGAACCCTGAACTCTATAGCCCACCCTAGCACTGTAATCCTCAGCATAGTACTGTAAAAGAACATCATACTGCTTTGTGTGCCATCTGACTCCCTGGTTGTTCCCAACTGTGTCTTGTTTTACATTCAGCTCTGTGTATATGTACTCTTATCACACCACCTGTTTGTTCCCTCATATGCTGTTTTCTAGATTTCTGTCTCCCTTTTGAACTTTCTATTCTGTAGCTGTTATTCCAAACTGCTCACAGAGCTGCACTTTTCATCTGCTCAACAATCAGTCAGTTACTCAGTTCCTGTTTTAACCCACAAGATGGAGTAAACCTGTTTTTAGGGCCCGATACCACAAAATTAGTAGTTTCTTGTTTCCTGTGTGGTTTCCCTGTAGGGAACTGTTCCTTCAGCTGCCTGTGTAACAAAATGTATGAGGACGCAGAGCCACATGCTCTTATGTTATTCCTGTTTATATTCCATTATATAGCGGTATGATTGTTGGGTTTGTCTCTGTATCTATTATTGTAGGATCTACTGTACAATATAAAGCGCCTTGAGGTGACTGTTGTGATTTGGCGCTGTGTAAATAAAATTTAATTGAATTGATAATCCAGCAGCATTATCAGTGTTTCTCTCCGCTCCCCTCTTTGTTTCTTTGCCTCTCCTGTGTTATAAGTTTCTAGGTTCCTCGGTCTCTGTGTTTGTGCAGCTCCTGTGTCTTCCCTGTTAGCTGTGGTCAAGTCTGTGTCTCCGTGTCTGTCTTGTGTTTCCTGTCTTACCTTGGGAGTCTCTTGTCCTGTGTTCAGTGTTTTGAGTTTTGCTCCCCTGTCTTATTATGTCAACTCAATTCAATTCAATTTTATTTACACAGCGCCAAATCACAACAACAGTCGCCTCAAGGCGCTTTATACTGTACAGTAGACCCTACAATAATACATACAGAGAAAAACCAAACAATCATATGACCCCCTATGAACAAGCACTTTGGCAACAGTGGGAAGGAAAAACTCCCTTTTAACAGGAAGAAACCTCCAGCAGAACCAGGCTCAGGGAGGGGCGGGCCATCTGCTGTGATTGGTTGGGGTGAGAGAAGGAAGACAGGATAAAGACATGCTGTGGAAGAGAGACAGAGATTAATAACAGATATGATTCAATGCAGAGAGGTCTGTTAATACATAGTGAGTGAGAAAGGTGACTGGAAAGGAAAAACTCAATGCATCATGGGAATCCCCCGGCAGCCTACGTCTGTTGCAGCATAACTAAGGGAGGATTCAGGGTCACCTGGCCCAGCCCTAACTATATGCTTTAGCAAAAAGGAAAGTTTGAAGCCTAATCTTGAAAGTAGAGATAGTGTCTGTCTCCTGAATCCAAACTGGAAGCTGGTTCCACAGAAGAGGGGCCTGAAAACTGAAGGCTCTGCCTCCCATTCTACTTTTAAATACTCTAGGAACAACAAGTAGGCCTGCAGAGCGAGAGCGAAGTGCTCTAATAGGGTGATATGGTACTACAAGGTCATTAAGATAAGATGGGGCCTGATTATTTAAGACCTTGTATGTGAGGAGCAGGATTTTGAATTCTGGATTTAACAGGAAGCCAATGAAGGGAAGCAGGAGAAATCTGCTCTCTCTTTCTAGTCCCTGTCAGGACTCTTGCTGCAGCATTTTGGATCAGCTGAAGGCTTTTCAGTGAGTTTTTTGGACTTCCTGATAATAATGAATTACAGTCGTCCAGCCTGGAAGTAATAAATGCATGAACTAGTTTTTCAGCGTCACTCTGAGACAGGATATTTCTAACTTTAGAGATGTTGCACAAATGGAAGAAAGCAGTCTTACATATTTGTTTGATATGTGTGTTGAAGGACATGTCCTGGTCAAAATGACTCCAAGGTTCCTCACAGTGTTACTGGAGGCTAAGGTAATGCCATCCAGAGTAAGAATCTGATTAGATACCATATTTCTAAGCTTTTCAGGGCCGAGTACAAAAACCTCAGTTTGATCTGAATTAAGAAGCAGAAAGTTAGCGGCCATCCAGGTCTTTATGTCTTTAAGACATTCCTGCAGTTTAACTAATTGGTGTGTGTTATCTGGCTTCATGGACAGATAGAGCTGGGTGTCATCTGCATAGCAGTGTAAATGTATGCTATGTCTTCTAATGATGCTGCCTAAGGGAAGCATGTATAATGTAAACAGAATTGGTCCTAGCACTGAACCCTGTGGAACTCCATAATTAACCTCAGTGTGTGAAGAGGACTCTCCATTTACATGCACAAACTGGAGTCTATTAGATAGATATGATACAAACCACTGCAGCACAGTACCTGTAATACCTACAGCATGTTCTAATCGCTCTAATAGGATATTATGGTCGACAGTATCGAACGCTGCACTGAGGTCTAGCAGGACAAGCACAGAGATGAGTCCACTGTCAGAGGCCATAAGAAGATCATTTGTAACCTTCACTAAAGCTGTTTCTGTGCTGTGATGAGCTCTGAAACCTGACTGAAACTCTTCAAATAAACCATTCCTCTGCAGATGATCTGTTAGCTGTTTGACAACTACTCTTTCAAGGATGTTTGATATAAAGGAAGGTTGGAGATTGGCCTATAATTAGCTAAGACTGCTGGGTCTAGAGATGCTTTTTGAGTAAAGGTTTAACTACAGCCAGCTTGAAGGCCTGTGGTACATAGCCGATTATTAGAGATAGGTTGATCATATTTAAGATCGAAGCATTAATTAATGGCAGGACTTCTTTGAGCAGTTTTGTAGGAATGGGGTCTAAAAGACACGTTGATGGTTTGGAGGAAGTAATTATTGAAGTTAACTCAGAAAGATCAATTAGAGAAAAAGAGTCTAACTTAACATCAATGGTACTAAGAGTAGCTGTAGATAATATTACATCTGTGGGATGATTACTGGTAATTTTTTCTCTAATGATAAGAATTTTATTTGTGAAGAAGTTCATGAAGTCATTACTAGTTAACGTTAAAGGGATGGTTGGCTCAAAAGAGCTCTGACTGTTTGTCAGCCTGGCTACAGTGCTGAAGAGAAACCTGGGGTTGTTCTTATTTTCTTCAATCAGTGATGAATAGTAAGATGTTCTGGCTTTGCGGAGGGCTTTCTTATAAAGCAGCAAACTATTTCTCCAGGCTAAATGATGATCCTCTAAATTTGTGACACGCCATTTCCTCTCCAGATTACGAGTCATCTGCTTTAGGGTACGTGTTTGAGAATTATACCACGGAGTCAGGTACTTCTGATTAGAGACCTTAGTTTTCACAGGAGCTACAGTATCCAGAGTCGTACGTAGTGAGGAGGTGAAATTATTAACAAGATAATCGACCTCTGTTGGGGTAGCGTTCAGATAGCTGCTCTGCTCTATGTTGGTACAGGGCATTGAAGATGATAACAGTGGGTGGATTATATTCTTAAACTTAGTTACAGCGCTTTCAGAAAGACATCTACTTTGATAAAGTCTACTCTCCACCGCTGTGTAATCAATTATTGTAAATGTAAATGTTATCAGGAAATGATCAGACAGGAGAGGGTTTTCAGGAAACACTGTTAAATGTTCAGTTTCTATGCCATATGTTAAAACAAGATCTAGAGTGTGATTAAAGTGGTGGGTGGGTTCTTTTACATTTTGAGAGAAGCCAATTGAGTCTAATAACAGATTAAATGCCATGTTGAGGCTGTCACTTCTAGCATCTACATGGATGTTAAAATCACCCACAATAATTATTTTATCTGAGCTCAGAACTAAATTAGATAAAAAGTCTGAGAAATCAGACAGAAACTCTGTGTAATTCCTAGTTCTCAGTTTTCTAGTTTGAATTTCTGTTTCCAGATTACTTTTATTGATGTTAGAGGTTTTTTTTCTAGAGAATAAAGCTGCTGCTTTGAGTTCACCATATTATGTTCGAGTCCTGCACTTGGCTCCTACATTGTGCCTGCCACACAGCTAACAATGACAATATCAGTACTTGCTTGCAGAGAGGGGCCACCTATAAACTGCTACAGGACCACCCCTGTCTCTCTGAAATGATGCTTGTAGACACGTTCCTGTTAAGATATTCATTGTGTGTACTCATGTTGTACAGTGTGTTTAACTGCATTATGGTTACTGTTGTTTAACAGAGATACAGTATTGTAGTTGTCACCACAAGGAGGCACTGTTTCATTGTAAGGGCACGTATGCTGCGTCATCATGCCCCTGAGAAAAAAGTAATACCACAACGAAAATGGCACCCATGAGGAAAAGTTTTGCCACGTGTTGATGTGGAATAAAGTTCCCAAAATATCAAGGACATTTTTGCCTCCATCTTTTCTTGGACTTTTTTTTTTTACTAAAGACCACCATCAGCTTAAATTCAAATTGATGACTGTGAGCTTTGTATTCACAGCCTTGTTCAACTTCACTGAAGCACTTTTTGCAGCACTTACGGTTGATCTGATATCCTCGTGTTGGTGTTGTTCCCAGATCATCTTACTAAATGTTGTTCCAGGATCAACATTGCAAGTGACCAATCAGAATGTTGTGACATCATACTTTTGCGACTTCGGGAAAAACCGGCGTAAAACAAAAAACTGTACTAAAGCTGCGTGAAACCGCCTCTGTCTGCCGATCAACGGACCCTGACCCTGACCCTAACCGTAACCCTTTAATAAACAGTAAGCAGAATTGATATTGTCCTTGCAACATTGGAATTTCATAAATGCACGAATGGCTTGGCGCGCAAAAGAATAACGTCACAACAATGTGATTGGTCACTTGCAATGTTGAACCTGGAACAACATTTTCATGATGGTCTGGGAACAACACCAACACGAGGATATCGGATCATCCAGCACTTACAGCCTCGAGTCCTGTTGAGTACGACCCTTAGAGCTCGGCACACCTCGACCCTCACAAGCTCCATCAAGGTCGATGCAGTGTTAATGCACAACCATCATCAGATCTCTGGAGAGAGTCAAAATGTTATGTTTTTTTTTACTTTTAATACATTTCCAAGAAAACTGTGTTTTGTGTTACTTCTTCATTATTGGTAAATGGACTGGTTCTTATATAGCGCAGTCACAGCAGTAATATCTAACATTCACACACATTCACACTCTGACAGATGCATCGGAGAGCAACACGGGGTTTGTATCTTGCCCAAGGACACTGGAGCAGACTCAAACCAGCAATCTTCCAGTTAGTGACCAGCTCCACCACCTGAGCTACAGCCACCCCAGAATGTAAAAGTACTGTGTTTGAGATGAAAAATAAAATGAATCGCTTTTAGAAATAAGGCTGTAACATGACACGATGTAGAACAAATAGAGCACCGTGAATATTTTCCAGTTACACTGTAATTCATTAATGCTTAAATGTATATCTGAGTACAAATGTCATGAAAGCAGAATGAGTGCACGTGTGCTCACAAAGAGTATGTCTTATTGACAGAAATCTCCTGTTTCCTCCTGTTTATTTATTCGGGTAGTCAGGGTGGCTCTGCGAACATCACATGTTTGTTGTCTGAACCATCTGTCTGGCACCAGAGCAGAGAAAAGACAGAGACAGGGGAGAACAGAGAGTAGTAAAAGAGGAGAAGAACCTAAGCAAGGAGACAGAAAAGATATAGGCGGGGGTGGGGGTGCTGGATGACGTTCATGGCCAACTCTCTCTGTATTCATGGAGATCAACCACCCATGAGATGGGCCTAGAATACGAAACATGGATATCTCCCCTCCTCCTCCTCTTACCGAGTTCTTTTTACCCTCCCTTCTCATCTCTATGGAACAGGTTTCCACGGCAACTCTACAGGAGGTCAGAGGCCAGGTGTGGTGTAGGGTGGGGTGGTTGGGCATCTGAATGTGGGTCCATCTGGATGAGTGACCCGACATAATCAGATATCAATCCTACACTACAAGTGGGGTGAGAGACAGAGGGAGAGAGCGCTGAGATGATTAGTAAAGCTTGAGTTTGCTGTTGATGTGACGGTGTAGCGGTGTCACTGACATCATCTGTTAACCTCCTTCATGGTGACATTTAACAGCACTGAACGTAATGGAGTAAAAGTGAAAATGATGGAGCCGGGGAGACGCTGCCCGACGATGACAAAGTCTGAAACATGCCAGATGGCTGGTTCTGCACGCTGGCGCTGTGCCACACAGTTACCAGACCAGGATGAAATATTCATAATCCCTCATATATTTACATTAAATGTTTTTGGAGACTAAAGCAGGCATGCTCTCTGTCTTTAACTAACTCATGTTGACCCACCACGGGCTATTGGATAAATCAAATACCAGTAATCACTGATACTGAATAATTCACGGCAGCTGTAAAGCATTCTGGTTCCTGCCTGTGCACACGTCATACAGTGGCTCACACTGTGTGCTACAAACTGACAATGTCATTGTTTTTGAGGGACACCAGTTAATAAAATCTCGTCCTGAGTATTTGTATAATCATACCTGAAAAACAAATGTAGTAAAATTAACGTGTTCTGTTTTCGTTTATTACAAATGTATTTTGACAGCTGATTAAAGCCTGTAAATGTTTTCATAGGCTTTGTGTGGAAACAAAGGAAAGTTCTATAAAAGTTACAGGAACAGTTGTCTTAATTCACAGGCAGCCAATTTCACAAATAAACAGGATTTAATCTCGATATAATTTTATCTTTACTCGTGTTTTTACATGACAGCTTGTCAGCCCTCTCACATCTCTGTTAAAAAATTTTCAGAGCAACTTTGGTTACAAAATGACAACAAAATCAACAAATGAGTGAACATGATGAACCTTATATAGGTCAGGATTCAAGTTAACGTATAATACTCTACATTATTATAAAGGCAGAGCAGGCTGTACCTGCTGTGGAGACTCAGGCCCACTCCTGAAGACCTTCTATGACTCTGTTGTGGCTTCTGCTATCTTTTACGGTGTGGTCTGCTGGGGCGGCAGCATCTCTGCTGGGGACAGGAAGAGACTGAACAGGCTGATCCGCAGGGCCAGCTCTGTTCTAGGATGCCCTCTGGACCCAGTGGAGGTGGTGAGTGACAGGAGAACGGCGGCTAAGCTGTCATCCCTGTTGGACAACATCTCCCACCCCATGCAGGAGACTCTGACAGCACTGAGCAGCTCCTTCAGTGGCTGCGGCACCCACGGTGTGGGACGGAGAGATTTCGCAGGTCTTTCCTCCCCACTGCTGTCAGACTCCACAACAAAGACTCCAACTGATCAAACCCACACATGTGCAATAACACTAAGTGTAATTTTGCTGACAAAACATAGTATTTTATTCTACTTTATATAGTATGTTATTCTTTTTTTATCTTACTCTATTCTATTCCATTGTTTTTCTACAATTTAGCTGCTTGTAACTTTGTACTGTCCACGTTTTACTGTGACCCAACAAATTTCCCATGTGTGGACTAATAAAGGTTTATCTCATCTCACCTACAGGATCTGCCCGTGGAATTCCCTGTATGCAATATTGTAGGGTCTACCTTACAATACAAAGCACCTCAAGGCGACTGTTGTGATTTGGTGCTTTATAAATAAAATTGAATTGAGTTGAAGCTGTGCTGATGTTAACACCAAGGAGCTCTGTAGTTATTGAGTCAGCAGAGTCTGGTGACTTATGCACTGTGCACATGAGCTTCGTAGCTTTACATCAGCACACTTCATGGCCGACTTGCTGTGGTTCCTAAACGCTTCCTCTCACAGTGTATCTAGGAAGAAAGACATTTCACAGACTGGCTTGTTGCAACAGTGACATCCCGTTACATTACCACATTCTCGTTCACTGAGCTCACTGAGCCATCCTTCCACAGGTGTTTGCAAATGCAGATTACATGACCAGGCTTTATACACCTGTGTGTCTTATTCAACAAAGGTCACACACGTCACACTGAGACCAGTTTAAAAAGGTTGTAGGAAACTGGATGGTGGCCCAAGAGGAGATTTTGCAGAAAACCGTTAGAGAAACAAGTTAATAACTTTAAATCCAGGTAAATGTGGTGAACCAAATTACCACAGAGGTGAAACGATCTGGTAGAGAGTTGGGAAAGAAAAAATGAAAACAGAACCCTGAACCTGCCCAGACCACGACACCGTGGCAATGAGACCGAAAATATCTGAGTTCAGAGATCAAGCAGTGTGGCAGTAATTTTGTCCCTACAGTGCAGGAGTGTGGCTGCACATCTCTCCATGGTGCACTGTGCCATCAGCTGCAAAGCCAACAAGGCAAGGCAAGGCAAGGCAAGTTTATTTGTATAGCACAATTCAACAACAAGGTGATTCAAAGTGCTTTACAGAGACATTAGAAACAAGAACAAATAAAAAGCATGATTTAAAGCACGATTGGCTGCGTTTGTTTTGTGTGTTTTTTGTTTTGCACATGCATGTTTACATAGGTTTCGTACCCCACAGCACAGGCACAGACTAATATCTATGGAAACTGACAAACATTAAAGGACGTCTACCTTAATAATTTGCCTTTTTGTTTTAAGTGCTGTGTTGGTGCAGGGTTGAAATGTGTTCAGAGTTATTATATAACAGCAGTGCTGAATCAGTCTGTGCTGTACAACATCGTCTTTACCACAGCGTCAAATGTGTCCAGTTTGCAGCCAATCAGAGCTGATTAGTTTACTCACTCTGCTGATGCTGCTCCCCCAGGAGACACTGCACTGGCCACAGCTGCCAGCACTCAACGATCTCAGTTTCCTTTAATGTTGTCAACATGCATGCTTGTATTCCTGTCATGGAAACTATCCAGAGAAGCCAAAACCACCAAGTTGTAATATAAAATTATATAACGCTCTTTAGTGCTTTAAAGTTGTGCATTTTGAGCATATGACATGTAATTATAAATAATTATAAATTATAAAATTATAAATACAAATACTGTATACTACATGTTTTTAATCCACTTTTCCATATGAGACTGAGGAATAATCTCTTTTTAAATGATGCCCTCTATTCTGTTCTAATTCTATCCTCATGTTAAAATGTGCTCAATTCTGATTAAAGAAAAAAGAAAGAGAGAGAAGACAACAACCAGAACACTAAATTATAGTGTTCAGTAGTCCCTCGAGCAACAGCTGTGACATGATTCGAGTGGAAGATCTGAACTCAGAGTCAAGGCCAGAATCTAAGAACCATAGATCCAAAGAGGGGACTGACATTTTTTACTGTTTTATTTTCATTTTGGATATTTGCTTTATCAGTACCTAAATGCTTCTTATATACATGGCTGTGGCCCACGTGGTAGAATAAGGTGGGCTGCCTACCAGTCGACGGGTCAGTGGACTGAACCGTGGATCTTACAGTCCTTGGGGACTGAAGCTCAACTATGAGTGCAAACTGAGTATATTATAAACGCACCAGTCCACTTACCATGGATACACACAGTCCCAGAATCCCACAGATCTCATTTTCCAATTTTATCAAAACTTGCAGCTACAGCAGAATGAAGATGGTGAGTTCAAAGTCAGCCTGACTCCATGCATCAACGTGGTCGACGGTTCGTTTTCTCCTGTTTTTGACTGTGTCAAATCTCCACTGTGTCAGATTTAGTACAAAAATATATCAATTTCAAATCATGTATTCTTACTCAGAATGTGAAGAGATTAAACTATTAAACTTTTCCACCACATGAAGACATCTGAATTAATTTGGTAGATCATCTTGTGCTGTCCTTCAGGTCCAATTTCACAAATGAAGAGACAGCATAGTTTTAGTAAGAAAGATGGTGAATCATAAACATGCTGTAATTGTTATTGTCACAATCGTGTATTTCAAGTCAGACAGAGGCGATTCAAACGTATTTAGATGCTAATATTTGCTAATACGATCTAAGTGCTTTTCTGTAGAGGCTGTTTAATGTTCTCAGTACACATTTTAACCAAGTGATAACAGTCTTAACTCATCCAGCATTTCCATGATGGCAGCATGGTCTAATTTCTTTCACAGAGCAGATTTAAGCCGTGTTATCCCATTTGCTGACCTCTGAGGCCATGTTTACATTGATTGTATTATCAAGTCTTCAGTGACAGGAAAGATGTGCAGTTTTCTCTGTAGTCTTTGTAACTCAGTGAGGCAGGAGCTTTTTGCACTGTGGACTGTTTTACTTGCTTGTTTGAAAAATACCTTTTCAAACAAGTTTCATAGTTCTGCAAATAACAACTGCTTACATTTAAATGAGTGCACATCCTGCACGAGACTGTGTGCACAAGATAAGCTGTTATCCTTATTAAAGACATGTCCTTTGAACACTGTGGTAGCAGAACAGAGAGTAATAATTACAGTTTAGTTTATACATATTTGAAAAAGCGATGTAATTCACCTATAATTGTTTGATTTAAAATTCAGTGTGCTGACGTACAAAATATGACTGAAGTGCAGATTTTCAGCTTTAGGGGATTTAAAACAAAGAAGTGCAATAACTGTTTAGGAACTGCATTATTACATGATTATTCTATAGTCTCCCAACGTAAGAAATAATAGGACAAACTAACATGATTTTCAACTTGATGATTATTTTCAGTACTTGTATGGAAGTCATTTGCAGTCAGTGAACCCATGGACAAAAAGTACAGCAGGAATGCTTCATATGGCCTCTGTCACCACCAAGGTTGACTCTTACAGATAAAGAAATTAAGAATTGTACATTTTCAGTGCTTGAATTGTTTTGATATTTATTGACAAGACTTCTTTTACAGTTTATTTTTGTTTTTCCTTTGTAAATCAGAAGTAAAATTCCCATTTCAATACTGTACAACATAATGCTGAATTCAGCATTAGAGTTCTATTTTATTTATATGTCACCTCAAGGCACTTTATGTTAGAAGACTGAACAATAATATGGAGAAAACCCCAACAATCAAAAAAAACCCTCTGAGGATGCACTTGGTTACAGTGGGAAGGGAAAACTCCCTTTTAACAGGAAGAAACCAGCTGAACAAGGTTTAGGAAGGGGCTGCGCCATCTGCTGCGACCGTCTGGAGATCCGAGGAAAGAGAAGACAAAAAAGGACAAAAAGGAAACTATAGGGGAGAGAGCCAGAATTTAATAACTGCTAATGATTGATAGGACGTTTCTAATTTTAGAAATACTGCACAAATGCAAGAAAGCAGTCCTACATCTTTGTTTAGGATCCACAGTGAAGGACATAGCCTACATAAAAATACTCCAAGATGCCTCAGTGTTACTCGAGGCACAATAATGCCATCCTGAGTAAGCAGTAGCTCAGTTTTATCGGAATCTAGAAGCAGGATATTAGACGTTATCTGGGTTTTCATGTTTTTGAGAGTGTTGAACTTACTGGTGTCATCTGGCTTCATGGATACAATGTTGCCAACTCCTCAGTAAGGAAAATCGCTATTGGCTGTCCTAAAAGTCGCTAGAAGTCGCTAAATGACGTCATCGCCTAATTTGTTTAATTGGTCACCCAATGTAATTGTAGTGTTTTCAACGAGGATGTTGGTGACACCGAGTTAAACCACAAATGAAGACCCTGGAGTTTAGTTGCAGCTTGTTTAATTGTCTCCATGAACATGTGGTGAAAACTGAAATGACAGAAAATAAACTCCATCTCAACAGGCAGAAGCATGTTTACATCAATAAAGTGCATTACTCTCACTAAAACATTCATGTTAGCAAATACACATTAATATCCAAAGTTATCTGTACAAACTGTCATATAAAGTAACTTACGGCGTTCCGGCCTGATAATTCGGAGTAGATGGCATTAGATTACATCTCCATACTGCCTTTAGCATGAGCCTGTTTCTCAGCAAAACCGAGCGCTTGACCCAAACCGGAAGTGCTCGACCGGAACCGGAAGTGCCCCGCCAGAACGGGAAATACATTTTAGCGATATTTTCCTTTTAACTAAAACGTATGTAAAGCATGAATTATTCATTTTAACAACACATAAATTTTTTAATGGCAAATCTTTTTAGAATTATTTATTTCAAATTTATGAACCTATTTATTCAGAGAAACGCCTTAAGGGCAACACACTCCCCGCCTGGCCTCTCGAGGCCACTATGCTAAACGAACATTATGCATTCAGTCCTTTGGCATGAGGAGGATAACTTCTGTAACTGGTCGCATAAATGTCTTTATGCACCCTTCAGTGCATATCTTTACCTCAATTTTCCTTACTCGATCGTCCTTGCTTGGGAACGTGGCAGTGACCCTGGCCATGGGCCAGCTGTTTCGTGCAACCTGCTTGTCCTTGAGCAGAACCAGGTCACCAACTTGGAGGTTTCTGCGCGACCCGGTCCATTTCTGCCTTTGCTGCAATGTGGGTAGATACTCTCGCCTCCAGCGTGTCCAGAACTGGTTGGAAAGGGCTTGGACCCGTCTCCATTGTTTGTTGTAGAGGTCTTTATCCGAAAAGTCTCCAGGTGGGGATAGGAGGCAAGATTTCTGTGTAAGGAGCATTGAAGGGGATAGGACGAAGGGGTTCTCTGGATCAGAGGATACTGGGACGAGCGGCCTTGCATTTATTATGGCTGTAACCTCAGCCATGAGTGTGCATAACACGTCGTGAGTCAGTTGAACCTTATTTTGTAGTAGCATGGAGTCCAGGATTCTGCGGGCGACTCCGATCATGCGCTCCCAAGAGCCTCCCATGTGGGATGCGTGTGGTGGATTAAACTCCCAACTGCAGCCTTGGACAGTTAGGCACTGTTGGAGTGATTTATCCATTCCAAGTTCCTTTGAAGTGCTAATAAAATTGGTGCCACGGTCAGATAGCAGCTGTTTGGCGGGGCCTCTCAGGGCGAAGAAGCGGCGGAGGGCGTTTATGCAGCTGGATGTGTCCAGAGATTCGATTACCTCAATATGCACAGCTCTCGAACTCATGCAGGTAAACATGATGGCCCACCGCTTACTTTCAGCTACTCTGCCCCTGGTACGCCTGGTTGTTATGGACCACGGTCCAAAGACATCAAGGCCGACGTAGGTGAAAGGAGGACAAGTTTTTAGGCGTTCAGGTGGTAGGTCCGCCATGAGTTGTTGTTCTTGTTTTCCACGTAGTTTGCGGCAGGTTAAACATTTGTGGATTACTGAATTGACTAGTTTTTTGCCGCCTAAAACCCACAGCCCAGCAGCTCTGATTGCTCCTTCCGTCAGATGACGACCTTGGTGCCTTGTTAGCTCGTGATAATGGCGAGTGAGCAGAAGGGAGATGTGACTGTTTTTTGGAAGAATTACTGGGCTCTTTTCAACACTCTCAATTTCTGCGTGTTTGAGTCGGCCTCCAACAGAAATGAGACTGTCCTGTAACATTGGGCTGAGCTTCTTGAGGGGGCTCTGTTTTGAGATTGGCTTGCCAGCATCAAGGGCAGAAAGTTCCTTCTCAAAGTATGCCTTCTGTGTCTCTTTGAAGATGACAGTTTATGCTTGAGCAATCTCCTCTGGAGTTTGAGGCAGATGACATTTGGGCCAGCCTTTGCATTTTTTGTTTGGATTAGTCCCATTGAAGGACTTTGCAATGTGGATAAGATTTGCTATGGCTCTGACTAAAGACTGAAAAGTAGAAAAGTGCTCAAAACGCTTACAGATGAGTACTTGGAGGTGAGTGACGTAAGTTTTTACTTCTGGTCTAATTTCTGAGTCTTTATCTGGTTCAATCAGGTCAAACCTTCCACTCAGTTGTGTTGTCTCTGCGGCAGGGTGGTGGATGAAGGGAGGTCCGGTGAACCAGGTGGACTTTTTTAGTTGGAATGCCGACAGTGACCTAGACGCATGGTCTGCTGGATTTTCCTCTGTGCGCACATAATGCCATTGTTCTGGCTTTGATGACTGGCGAATGCGCTGTACTCTGTTGTGAACGTATGTGTAAAACCTTTTTGACTCATTACAGATGTAGCCAAGCACTACTTTACTGTCCGTATAGAAATGCACTGCATCAAAGTCTAAGTCTAACTCATCTTGGATGAGGTCAGCCATTTCTGCTGCCAAGACGGCTGCACATAGTTCAAGTCTTGGTATTGTAGGTTCTGACAGGGGGGCTAGTTTTGCTTTGCCCATTATGAACCCAACCTCGACCTTCCCATCTGTTTGAACTGCCTTTAAGTAGGCCACAGCTCCTATGGCCTTAGTAGATGCATCTGAGAACAAACACAGTTCCTTTCGCTTTGCTCGACTTAGTGAGGTGGATGTGTAGGTTCTGGGAACATGTAGTTCTCTTAGATCCTGAAGGGAATTTCTCCATGTTTCCCATCTGCTTCGTTTGTCCTCTGGAAGGGGTACGTCCCAATCTGAACATTCTGAAGTAAGCTCTCTGAGTAGGGCCCTTCCTTGGATTGTAATGGGTGCCAATAGGCCCAGGGGATCCAAGACGCTATTGACAGAGGACAATACGCCACGGCGAGTGAATGGCTTGCTTGAGGTGGCCACTGAGTAAGTGAATGTGTCTCTTGTTATTTCCCAAATTCAATTCAATTCAATTCAATTTTATTTATATAGCGCCAAATCACAACAAAAGTCGCCTCAAGGCGCTTCATAGATACAGAGAAAAACCCAACAATCATATGACCCCCTATGAGCAAGCACTTTGGCGACAGTGGGAAGGAAAAACTCCCTTTTAACAGGAAGAAACCTCCGGCAGAACCAGGCTCAGGGAGGGGCGGCCATCTGCTGCGACCGGTTGGGGTGAGAGAAGGAAGACAGGATAAAGACATGCTGTGGAAGAGAGACAGAGGTTAATAACAGATATGATTCAATGCAGAGAGGTCTATTAATACATAGTGAGTGAGAAAGGTGACTGGAAAGGAAAAACTCAATGCATCATGGGAATCCCCCGGCAGCCTACATCTATTGCAGCATAACAAAGGGAGGATTCAGGGTCACCTGGTCCAGCCCTAACTATATGCTTTAGAAAAAAGGAAAGTTTTAAGCCTAATCTTAAAAGTAGAGATAGTGTCTGTCTCCCGAATCCAAACTGGAAGCTGGTTCCACAGAAGAGGGGCCTGAAAACTGAAGGCTCTCCCTCCCATTCTACTTTTAAATACTCTAGGAACAACAAGTAGGCCTGCAGAGCGAGAGCGGAGCGCTCTAATAGGGTGATATGGTACTACAAGGTCATTAAGATAAGATGGGGCCTGATTATTTAAGACCTTGTATGTGAGGAGCAGGATTTTGAATTCAATTCTGGATTTAACAGGAAGCCAATGAAGGGAAGCCAAAACAGGAGAAATATGCTCTCTCTTTCTAGTCCCTGTCAGGACTCTTGCTGCAGCATTTTGGATTAGCTGAAGGCTTTTCAGTGAGTTTTTTGGACATCCTGATAATAATGAATTACAGTAGTCCAGCCTGGAAGTAATAAATGCATGAACTAGTTTTTCAGCGTCACTCTGAGACAGGATATTTCTAATTTTAGAGATGTTGCGCAAATGGAAGAAAGCAGTCTTACATATTTGTTTAATATGTGCGTTGAAGGACATGTCCTGGTCAAAAATGACTCCAAGGTTCCTCACCGCGTTACTGGAGGCCAAGGTAATGCCATCCAGAGTAAGAATCTGATTAGATACCATATTTCTAAGATTTTCAGGGCCGAGTACAATAACCTCAGTTTTATCTGAATTAAGAAGCAGAAAGTTAGCGGCCATCCAGGTCTTTATGTCTTTAAGACATTCCTGCAGTTTAACTAATTGGTGTGTGTTATCTGGCTTCATGGACAGATAGAGCTGGGTGTCATCTGCATAGCAGTGAAAATGTATGCTATGTCTTCTAATGATACTGCCTAAGGGAAGCATGTATAATGTAAACAGAATTGGTCCTAGCACTGAACCCTGTGGAACTCCATAATTAACCTCAGTGTGTGAAGAGGACTCTCCATTTACATGCACGAATTGGAGTCTATTAGATAGATATGATACAAACCACTGCAGCGCAGTACTTGTAATACCTACAGCATGTTCTAATCGCTCTAATAGGATATTATGATCAACAGTATCGAACGCTGCACTGAGGTCTAGCAGGACAAGCACAGAGATGAGTCCACTGTCAGAGGCCATAAGAAGATCATTTGTAACCTTCACTAAAGCTGTTTCTGTGCTGTGCTGAGCTCTGAAACCTGACTGAAACTCTTCAAATAAACCATTCCTCTGCAGATGATCTGTTAGCTGTTTGACAACTACTCTTTCAAGGATTTTTGATATGAAAGGAAGGTTGGAGATTGGCCTATAATTAGCTAAGACTGCTGGGTCTAGAGATGGCTTTTTGAGTAAAGGTTTAACTACAGCCAGCTTGAAGGCCTGTGGTACATAGCCGATTATTAGAGATAGGTTGATCATATTTAAGATCGAAGAATTAATTAATGGCAGGACTTCTTTGAGCAGTTTTGTAGGAATGGGGTCTAAAAGACACGTTGATGGTTTGGAGGAAGTAATTATTGAAGTTAACTCAGAAAGATCAATTGGAGAAAAAGAGTCTAACTTAATATCAATGGTACTAAGAGTAGCTGTAGATAATATTACATCTGTGGGATGATTATTGGTAATTTTTTCTCTAATGATAAAAATTTTATTTGTGAAGAAGTTCATGAAGTCATTACTAGTTAACGTTAAAGGGATGGTTGGCTCAAAAGAGCTCTGACTTTTTGTCAGCCTGGCTACAGAGCTGAAGAGAAACCTAGGGTTGTTCTTATTTTCTTCAATCAGTGATGAATAGTAAGATGTTCTGGCTTTGCGGAGGGCTTTCTTATAAAGCAGCAAACTATTTCTCCAGGCTAAATGATGATCCTCTAGATTTGTGACACGCCATTTCCTCTCCAGATTACGAGTCATCTGCTTTAGGGTACGTGTTTCAGAATTATACCACGGAGTCAGGTACTTCTGATTAGATTTATGAGATTTTCAAATCATCGCATTCTGTTTTTATTTACATTTTTGCACAACATCCCAACCAACGCTACTTTATTTCCATCCCATATGAAGAATGCAAAAAGAGGAGGTGCTCAAGAAACTACCTGGTACCAGACCCACCTGGCCTTTTTGACGGCCACGTCTGGCCCATGTACCTGAAACATAAGAACATCAGGAGGATCATTTATTGACATACGCAAATGAGTCCAAGGCTTCGCTGGGATTGTGTCTCTTCACCACTTAAATCTAAGTTTTTAATGACAGGAGCACAATCTTCTGGGCAGAAGGCCTGCATAACTGCCTGAGAGTTGGAAACGAACTTATGCAGGCGTAGGTTGGATTCAGCGAGTGAGGCTTGTGTTCTTTGAAGCAAGTCTATAGCCTCAGCAGGAGAGGGGACAGAGATCAAGCCGTCATCTACGTAAAAGTGCCTCTCCACGAACTTTACTGTATCTGCACCATAGTCTTTCGAACCTGCTCTGATGGCCTTGCGTAGTCCATAAATGGCAACAGCGGGGGATGTTGAGTTGCCAAACACGTGGACTTTCATCCGGTACTCGACAACTTCGTTGTTTGGGTCGTTGTCCCTATGCCACAGAAAACGGAGGAAGTTGCGGTGGTCTTCGCGTACCATAAAACAGTGAAACATTTGCTGTATATCTGCCATGATTGCAACACTTTCTGTCCGGAAGCGGAGAAGAACTCCGACAAGTGTGTTGTTTAAATCAGGGCCAGTAAGGAGGACACTGTTAAGAGAGACACCCAAGTACTGGGCGCTAGAATCGAAGACAACCCTGATCTGATTGGGTTTTTGGGGGTGGTAGACTCCAAATGTTGGAAGATACCAACACTCTTCTCCCTTTTCCAGTGGGGGGGCCACCTCAGCGTGACCATTGGAGAGGATTTTTTCCATGAAGGCCACATAATGCTCCCGCATTTCAGGTTTCCTATTAAGGGTGCGTTTTAAGGAGGAGAACCTCGTGGCTGCCTGCTGTCTGTTGTTTGGTAATTGCTGGCGGGGTTCCTTAAATGGAAGTGGGGCGACCCAACTGTTGTCCACGTCTCTGTACATAGTATTGTCCATCATTTTTAGAAAGAGAGTGTCCTGTATTGAGTGAGCTGGTTTGTTGTCGTTATCTGTCCGGTTAAAAACTGTTTGACCCAGAGTTTGTTCGGGCGCTTTACCTGGCCTGTTTGTGTGTGGCATTTCTTTGAGTTGCAGGAGGCTACTGCATGGTTTGAAAACTGTAGGGCGGCCATTTTCCAGAACGACTGTCTTCAGGGTGCTGACTGTAGGCCTATGGACATTACCCAGACAGACCTCCCCAACTACAACCCACCCTAGGTCTAGGCGCTGGGCGAAGGGGGCATTATGGGGGCCGTTAATTCTCTGCCTGACCTTGTGTGCCTGTAAAATGTCTCTCCCTAGTAGCAGGAGTATTTCGGCTTTAGGGTCTAGCTCTGGGATGTACTTTGCTATGGTACGGAGGTGCGGCTGGTGTAGCACTGCGCTGGGAGTTGGGATTTCATTCCTATTGTTAGGGATGTCCTGACACTCTATGAGCGATGGTAGAGGGATCACCACTGACCTATCCAGTGACTCGATATGGAAGCCTTCAGCTATTTTACCCCATGTTTCTACAACACCAGAGCATGTTCTAAGATTGTAGGAGAAAGGTTCACTTTTAATGTCAAAAAGTTCGAAGAACTCAGGCTTGGCTAAAGAACGATTGCTCTGATCGTCTAGTATTACATATGCCTTAACAGCTCTGTCTTTGTCACCTTTAGGGTACACCCATGTGAGACATATCTTGGAACATGAACGTCCCCACTGACCTGGACCGCACACGTCTGTGCAGCTTGTTGTGACATCAACCATGTCATGACTGTTTTCTCTCTCCCCGCCATTCTCTTGTGCCGGAGGTGGAGCCTTGTTGGTCTGTGGTGGAGGACCGGGATGCATGGCTGCATCGTGACTTGTGCTGTCACATTCAGAACACTTTACCGAAGATTTGCATTCCTTCGCAAGATGAGTATCTGAAGAACAGCATCTGAAGCACAATCCTTTCTCTTTGAGGAAGGCCTTCCTTTCGTCCAGTGCTTTATTCCTAAATGTTCTGCATCTTTTGAGCGGGTGTGGCTTGTTATGTAGTGGGCAGTTCTGGTTAAAGTCCTTGTTAGGGGGAGAAATATAGGTTTTGTGTACAGTAATTGGCTTGCTGGAATTTAAGTTTTTTGCCAAAGGTCTTTCTGGTTTTAAGTTTTGCTGTTGGAAACTTGGATCATTGCGTTTCTTTGCCTCTTTACATATGAATTCACAGAAGTACTCAAAAGGTGGGAAACAGCCTTGGTTGTTCTCTTTATATTGAGAGCCGTGTGACATCCACCTCTCCTGAAGTCCATATGGGAGTTTGTCTACGATTGGGCTGATTCCACGAGAAGTGTCCAGATAGAGTAGACCAGGCAGATGGCCGTCTTCCTTAGCGCCTTGAATCTCTTGCAGTAAATCTCCTAGTTCACGAAGCTTGACATGATCTTTGACTGTTATTTTGGGGAAACTGTCCAACCGTTGGAAAAGTGACCTTTCGATTATTTCTGATGCTGCATAACATTCATTCAGTCTTTCCCATGCTTTGCATAGAGCTAATGTGGGGTTGTTGACATATACTGAACGTATGCGTTTCACCTGATCACTTGACTCTCTCCCTAACCACTTTGTCATGAGATCTAGCTCTTGAATGGGGGTGAGTTGGACTTCAGCTGTTGCACTGGTAAATGAAGAGCACCATGCTCTGTAGTTCTCTGGCCTATCGTTGAACTGGTAAAGGCCTGAGATTATTAAATCTCGACGTGCCATGTATTGGGCAAAGGGCTCTGCTGGATTTAAAATGCTGGCCGTGGTGTTATAGTTATGCTGAAGTATGAATGGTGAGCCGCATGGGTTGAGAGAGGTATTTTGTTTCTCCACTTTAGGTTTTGTTTCACCTTTCAGCTGGCTGGGCTTATTTAGAGCAGCAATATTATCTTTGGTAAGTCTTGTTTCAGAGTTGATGGGTTGTGGCTCTAAATTGCCTTCTTCAGAGGGATGCCACGTTACAAATGTGTTGGGTGAACTTGCTTGGGGGCAAGAAGTGGTTGGTAATTTTTGTGGACTGGGAGATAGCTTGGTCTCCATTTGAGATCGTACATATTCATTTGTACGTTCTAATTTTACGCTTTCTGATGGAGATTTTCTACTCTCAGGTTCTTCTTGTATAGCTTCAGCTTCCTCTAGCACTTCTGCTTCAGCTACAGCAGCATCAGCTTCCCTCTGTAATGTTAACACTTCTAATTCTGCATCTATTTTTGCCTTTTCCAGTTCGCTTTGAGCTTTTTCAACCTTCAACTGTGCTTCTTTTGTTGCATAGCATGCTCTCACCTTGGCAGCCTCTGCTTTAGCTCGAGCATGGGCAGCGCTTACTGCTGATCCAGATGAGCGGCTGGTTGTTGTTACTGGATGCCATTTTGACCGTGATGAATCACCAGTAGGCGCCTTTTCACTGTAGTGTTTTCAACGAGGATGTTGGTGACACCGAGTTAAACCACAAATGAAGACCCTGGAGTTTAGTTGCAGCTTGTTTAATTGTCTCCATGAACATGTGGTGAAAACTGAAATGACAGAAAATAAACTCCATCTCAACAGGCAGAAGCATGTTTACATCAATAAAGTGCATTACTCTCACTAAAACATTCATGTTAGCAAATACACATTAATATCCAAAGTTATCTGTACAAACTGTCATATAAAGTAACTTACGGCGTTCCGGCCTGATAATTCGGAGTAGATGGCATTAGATTACATCTCCATACTGCCTTTAGCATGAGCCTGTTTCTCAGCAAAACCGAGCGCTTGACCCAAACCGGAAGTGCTCGACCGGAACCGGAAGTGCCCCGCCAGAACGGGAAATACATTTTAGCGATATTTTGCGAAAAGTCGCAAAGTTGGCAACACTGCATGGATAGATAAAGATGGATATTGTGTGCATGTGGGCAGGGTTAGGGTAAATCTGGGTCCAAAACTCTGTCCGCTTCAGGTCCCAAAGTCAAATGAACACTGCGACGTCACTGAGAGTTAAAAACTGTCTAAATTCTTTCACCTTTAATAAAATGATCAGCATTGCTGCTTTACCAGGTGTAACAGTTAAGTTTAACGTTCAGGCATCCATGAAAACAGAATTTATTACATTTAACAGTTAGAAGTTAGCAGGAAGTAATAGTAATAGTTCAAGATGGCGCCGAGTGTGGCAGCCTCGTCGCGAGCTCCCCCAAGCAACGGCTTTCTTCTGTGTTTAATTTTCCTTTTCCTTTATTTTTTCACGAGCAGCACTTGTCTCTTTGTGTACGACCGACAAACCTTACTGGACATAAAAGACGGTCTTTCTTATAACTTTCCGGAGTTCAAGTTTTGCAACACGGACGCTCCGTTTGCAGACCCCCCATTCATCTCACCTGAGACGCCTTTGTTCTCTGGCCCTGGAGGCCGCAAACGCCGACGCAGAGGGAGAAGATCTGGCGTTCTGGTTCGACTGAGACGGCGCACTTACAGACCACCGTTACCCAGTTTATTACTGGCTAATATGCAGTCTCTGGAGAACAAGCTGTGCGAGCTTCGGGCACGGATCTCATTCCAGCGAGAGATGCGGGACTGCTGCGTGATCTGCCTCACAGAAACCTGGCTATCGGACAAAGTACCGGACTCCGCAATACAACTGCCGGGGTTCTCTGTGCACCGCGCGGACAGGTCACAGGATCTTACTGGGAAGAGCAGAGGCGGTGGTGTGTGTTTCATGATCAACAACAGCTGGTGTGATTATGCGAACGTGCACCCGGTCAAATCCTTCTGCTCACCGGACCTGGAGTACCCGATGATTGAGTGCCGGCCATTCTGGCTACCGAGGGAATTTACAGCAGTGATTATTACGGCTGTTTACATTCCCCCACAAGCCGACACTGACCGAGCACTCAGGGAACTGTACAGCGCGATCAGCAGCGAGGAAACCGCACACCCAGAGGCAGCGTTTATCACAGCCGGAGACTTTAATAAGGGAAACCTGAAGAAAGTCTCACCAAAACTCCATCAACACATCCTTTTCAACACACATGGAAACCGGCTACTCGACCACTGTTACACCTCTTTCCGGGATGCGTACAAAGCCCTCCCCCGCGCCCCATTCGGCCAATCAGATCACTGCTCCATCCTGCTCCTGCCCGCCTACAGGCAGAAGCTGAAACAGGAAGCTCCAACCCGGAGGGCGGTGCACTGTTGGACGGACCAATCGGAGTCTGCGCTGCGGGACTGTTTTGATCACGCGGACTGGGAAATGTTTCACGTGGCCGCCAGAGACATTGATGAATACACAGACTCAGTCTGTGGATTTATCAGGAAATGCGTGGAAGATGTCGTCCCATCCAGAACAGTCAAATCCTTCCCAAATCAAAAACCCTGGATTAACGGAGATGTTCGCGCGGCACTGGCGGCACGGAACACCGCCTTTGCCTCCGCGAACACATCGGACTACAAACACGCACATTACCAACTCCGGAAGACGATCAAAGCAGCCAAACGTGAGTACAGGGACAGGGTGGAGCAACAGTTTGACAACCCTCGGAGTATGTGGCAGGGACTAAACACGATCACAGACTTTAGAGGGAAAACCAGCACACCGCAGACCACGGCCTCTCTGTGTGAGGATCTAAACGTATTCTACGCTAGATTCGACACAGCGAACACCATGAGACCGGACAGTGTGCGCACCGCGGATGACGTCAGTGCGCACACTGTGTCTGAGGAGGATGTGCGGAAGTGCTTTAGGAAGGTGAACGCACGCAAAGCTACTGGTCCGGACGGGATTCCCAGCCGCGTCCTCAAGTCATGCGCGGCTCAGCTGGCTGGAGTGTTCACACACATCTTCAACCTTTCCCTCTCTCTGTCTGTAGTCCCAGCCTGCTTCAAAATGGCCACCGTCGTCCCTGTACCCAAATCCTCCACCATCTCCTCATTGAACGACTGGCGACCTGTAGCCCTGACCCCCATCGTAAGCAAATGCTTCGCGAAGCTGGTCAGGGACTTCATCTGCTCTGCACTACCCGACTCACTGGACCCTCTACAGTTTGCATACCGCCACAACAGGTCCACTGATGATGCCATAGCCCTGACACTACACACTGCCCTGTCACACCTGGAGAAGAGAGACACGTATGTGAGGATGCTGTTTGTAGATTACAGCTCAGCATTCAATACCATCGTTCCCTCGAAGCTGGACAGGAAACTGCAGGATCTAGGACTGAGCAGCTCCCTCTGCAGCTGGATCCTTAGCTTCCTGTCTGACAGACGCCAGGTGGTCAGACTGGGCAGCATCACCTCATCCCCCATCACACTGAACACTGGTGCTCCACAGGGGTGTGTACTGAGCCCTCTCCTGTACTCACTCTACACCTACGACTGCACAGCCACTAGCAACTCCAACATCATTGTGAAGTTTGCGGACGACACTACAGTGGTGGGTCTTATCACCAACGGTGATGAGACGGCTTACAGGGAGGAGGTCAGCGCCCTGACCCACTGGTGTCAAGACAACCATCTCACCCTCAACGTCGCAAAGACAAAGGAGTTGATAGTGGACTTCCGGAGGTGCAGAGAAGTACACACCCCCATCACCATCAACGGCGCTGCTGTGGAGAGAGTGAGCAGCTTCCGGTTCCTTGGTGTACATCTGGCTGAGGATCTTACGTGGTCAGTACACACAAACAAAACAGTGAAGAAGGCGCAGCAGCGCCTCTTCTTTCTCAGGAGACTGAAAAGATTCGGCATGAGCCCCCGCATCCTCAGGACCTTCTATCACTGTGCCATTGAGAGCATCCTCACTGGATGCATCACCACCTGGTATGGCAACAGCACCGCCTACAACTGCAAAGCTCTCCAGCGAGTAGTGCGGTGCTCTGAACGGATAATTGGAGGTGAGCTTCCCTCCCTCCAAGACATCTACAGGAAGCGCTGCCTGAGGAAAGCGGGGAGGATCATCAAGGACTCCAGTCACCCCAGCCATAAACTGTTCAGACTGCTTCCATCAGGAAGGAGGTTCTGCAGCATCCGGTCCCGTACCAGCAGACTGAGAGACAGCTTCTTCCACCAGGCCATCAGACTGCTGAACACGTCATAGACACCTCAGCTTCACTACTGGAACTTCAACATTATGCACTCCACACTGTATATAAATGCCACTTGTTCTGCACATATTCAACTCTGTATATTTTATATATTTTATTATTATTATTATTATTATTATTTTTTTTTTTTTTTTTTTTACTATTTAATTTGTAAAAATGTGTATACACACACACACACACACACACACACACGTAGGAAAATATTTAGTATACACATCCAGAAATGCATATACTATTATATATTGTACATATATTTATTAGTTTCAGGTTGGCCATTCTTGTATTTTGCTCGTTTGTGTTGTTGTGTTTGCACATCTCTGTTGCTTGTGGGGCTCGCACACAAGAATTTCACTCGCATGTGCTGTGCCAGTGTGCCTGCACATGTGATGTGACAATAAAAGTGATTTGATTTGATTTGATTTGAAGTTAGCGGAAGTTAGCTTGCTAGTTTTGCTAGTTACCCAAGCACGATATGCCATGTTCTGACTGAGAGATTTCTGAAACAATTCAAACGTACACTCTGCTATCACTTCCAACATAAATGAAGATAGAAAAATAAACAGCAGTGACGTTTGTAGGGTTACTGAAGTTGGGCTAGCTGGTATATAATGATGTGCTACGTGATCTCTAGCGACACAGCTATGTTAGCATAACATAAACAGTGAAGCTGGAGGATGAACTTTTTTCCACTCGATAAAAGTTTACGTGAGGGTTCCTGATGGTTAGGGACAAATGTAGTCGCATAGCAGGATGCTGTAAACAGACCAAATTTCAGTCAGGAGAACAACTGAGATAATCCATCCACAATATGAGGTTAGTCATTAATATACTGCAACAACATGGGAACAGAGCAGCTGCGAGAGAATTCAGCATTAATGAATCAATGTTACAGAAGTGGAGGAAGCAAGAAGAATGAGTTGAGTAAAGTTTGATTTATCGGACTGCTTTGTTTCGCTTAATGTGTCTTATAATCCCGTGCACCTTATGGTCCGAAAAATACATTTGTGGCTTTTTTATTTGGCACACTGCAGTTTAATGTTGCAAAGCACCTCTTTTTAACTTCAGTGGATATCATATATGGTTATGCTCAGGATATGTCAGCCCATTTCTACTGGAGATGCCCTTTGGTTAAACTTTCAGCAAGGAATTTGCATTTTCACTGTTACATTTTTATAAAGCTTTAATGCACATAAAAAACAGCTGCTTGTTTAAGTGAAAATAAATGGATTGTGGAGTTTTATTCTGTATTTTGTCTCGCATCAATTATATTGTCAGTTATATCGTTATCACAAATTTTCAAATATATATCGTGATCAATATTTTTGGCCATATTGCCCTGCTCTAATCATATAATAATAGTGGATTGGATTTATATAGCGCTTTTCAAGGCACCCAAAGCGCTTTACAATTCCATTATTCATTCACTCTCACATTCACACACTGGTGGAGGCAGCTACAGTTGTAGCCACAGCTGCCCTGGGGCAGACTGACAGAAGCGAGGCTGCCATATCGCGCCATCGGCCCCTCTGGCCAACACCAGAACGAGCACTTCGCTCTCACACTGCAGGCCTACTTGTTGTTCCTAGAGTATTTAAAAGTAGAATGGGAGGCAGAGCCTTCAGTTTTCAGGCCCCTCTTCTGTAGAACCAGCTTCCAGTTTGGATTCAGGAGACAGACACTATCTCTACTTTTAAGATTAGGCTTCAAACTTTCCTTTCTGATAAATGTTAGAATTAGGACTGGATCAGGTGACCCTCCAAGGGTCAAAAGGAACCGTTTCTAAGTCATACAGCAATAGGTTTATGCTGCTGATGCACCGAGCATTTGTCCTTTACAGTCACTGTACTTCACAGTGGTTGTCACCTGAAATGATTTTTAGTTAACAGATTCTCAGAAATGAACTAACTGCGTGTTTGGTTACTGTACAGAGTATTAGTATGCACCAAGCAGGATTAGCCACTGAACTGAATTAAATGATTTAAAAGTCAATGATTAGTGTATTATTAAATATTTTTGTGAAGCATTTTGCCACGCTGTTTTTAAGTGTCAAACTAATAAACTTACCAATATCATCATCTTCTTTGAATTTTTATCATTATTATTATCATTAGTGGTAGTAACAGTAGGTCTTTGCACCTAACCATCCCTATTGAAAAGGGCAGGTCATAAAATACCCTTTAATGGAATAAAGGATCATTACAGATAAACTAAGAACACACACATTAAAGACATTCAACATATCCCCACATTTAGTTGTGAGCCTTCAGTTAAGAAAAATATTCACACATAGCATCTTGTCATCTTTGTCCTCCTTCAAATCATCACTTTGTGTGTAAATAAGACACTTCTATGTAATGTAGGCCAGGAAACAGGCACATAAAGGGATATGTTGACCTCAACCTCAGTAAAGAGCTATTGTCTGTAAAATACATGTTTAGGTAATCACTCATACAGAGTAAGAAAACAGGCATCTCCTTAAATTAACATGTAAAACGAATCATTTAAAGCACAATGGAAATAAAATTACATAAAAGCCAACGAGTTCTCTTCCAGCTTGTGGAAACAGAGAAAGCGGGACCCATGCAGATGGGAATGTGTAGCACGTGGGTGATTTCAAGTGAAAGAACCTCTAATTATGCTGTAAAACACAGCCAGAGGCAGCTGAGAACAATGCAGGACCTACCGAGGGTCGCAGCATGACTTAAACACTATCAGCTGTGCTCACACTGTCAGCTTGTTCGATCAAAGTTTACACCCAAGACCTGCCTTCTCTCTCTTGAAGTCATTATCAGGTTGTCTTTCCACACCTTTATCTCTTCGTGTGTGAGAGGACATATCTACCTTCGAAATCACCTGTAAAGACAGATTTCATTTTTATCACATCCAAACTAATTTTGAACTTTTTATTTAAAAATTGTGCTGAAAACATAAATTTGTTTGAAATCACTTATGAACCCCATATTTTCTCTAGTTGTTCCACTTTCTATATAATTACAATCATTTGGCATCAGTGAGGTGATTTCGTCTAATGACAACATAACAACATTATAACAACATAATAACCCTGTGACTGTCCACTTTCTGCCGTGACCCAACAAACATGTGGGACTTATAAAGGTTTATCTGATCTTAATAAGAACATTGTTAGTGTATGTTATATGGTAAATAAATCCACTATTGTTTAAGGAAAGATGTAGGGTCCATGAAAGACTGGTAGCTTCAGTTACTGTGTTACACCAAGTTCCACTGTGGAAAGAGATGAATGCGTATACTACATTATACTACGGTATACTACGGTGGCGCTGTCACTTGGTGTTCGCTCGCTCTGCGGTAGAGTATCACTTCCTGTTCCTGCTCAAACACAGTGGTGTTTCTGAGTAGCTTATTTGCTTAGCAATTTAATTAACAACTTTTAAATACATTCTTTTTCATAGTATAATCTTCACATGCTTCATTCGAAGCACACTTTCTGTGTACTCACTACCTAATTTATAGCCAAAGTATTCGCTCACTGTCTCTGTACTGTTTCGCTAGCTTAGCTTAGCTCGTAGCCGACTCATTAGCACCATGGTTACTTCACCTGTCCCTCCTGCACTTTCTTGCTCATTGTGTCAGATGTTTAGTTACTCCTCGGCCTCCTTTAGCAGTAATGATATCTGTAACAAATGTAGCATATTTGCAGCGCTGGAGGCCAGGATTACTGAATTGGAGACTCGGCTTCGCACCCTTCATTCACCCGTAGCTAGCCAGGCCCCTGTAGCTGGTGCAGCCGAAGATAGCGTAGGCCCCGCTAGCTGTTCCCCGGCAGACCCCAAGCAGCTGGGGAAAGAGGGCGGCTGGGTCACGGTGAGGAGGAAGCATAGTCCTAAACAGAAGCCCCAGGTACACCACCAACCCGTTCATGTGTCTAACCGTTTTTCCCCACTCGGCGACACACCCGCCGGGGGTCAAACTCTGGTAATTGGTGATTCTGTTCTCAGACATGTGAAGCTAGAGACACCGTCAACCATAGTCAATTGTCTTCCAGGGGCCAGAGCAGGCGACATTAAAGGAAATTTAAAACTGCTGGCTAAGGGTAAACGTAAATTCAGTAAGATCATAATTCACGTCGGCAGTAATGACACCCGGTTACGCCAATCGGAGGTCACTAAAATCAATATTGAATCGGTGTGCAACTTTGCTAAAACAATGTCGGACTCTGTAGTTTTCTCTGGTCCCCTCCCCAATCAGACCAGGAGTGACATGTTTAGCCGCATGTTCTCCTTAAATTGCTGGCTGTCTGAGTGGTGTCCCAGAAACGATGTGGGCTTCATAGATAATTGGCAAATCTTCTGGAGGAAACCTGGTCTTGTTAGGAGAGACGGCATCCATCCCACTTTGGATGGAGCAGCTCTCATTTCTAGAAATATGGACAAATTTATTAAACCCCCCAAAATATGAGTATCCAGAGTTGGTACCAGGAAGCAGAGTTGCAGTCTTACACGCCTCTCTGCAGCTTCTCTCCTCCTGCTACTCCCCCAAAAACCCATCTCCATAGAGACTGTGTCAGCTCCCAAACAGACAAAAAACAAACTAAAAACCAGCAACAAACAACTTAAACATAAACAATTACAAAGAAAGAACAATACAGTATCCACATCTGAACCAAAGAGTAAAACAGTGAAATGTGGATTATTAAATATTAGGTCTCTCTCCTCCAAGTCTCTGTTAGTACATGACTTAATAATTGATCAACAAATCTATTTACTCTGCCTTACAGAAACCTGGTTGCAGCAGGATGATTATGTTAGTTTAAATGAATCAACACCCCTGAGTCATTCTAACTACCAGAAATCTCGAAGCACAGGCCGAGGGGGAGGTGTGGCAGCAATTTTTCACACCAGCCTATTAATTAATGAAAGACCAAGACAGACTTTTAATTCATTTGAAAGCCTGATGCTTAGCCTCGTCCACCCCAGCTGTGAAACTCAGAAACCAGTCTTACTTGTTATCATCTATCGTCCACCTGGACCTTACACAGAGTTTCTGTCTGATTTCTCAGACTTTATATCTAATTTAGTTCTGAGCTCAGATAAAATAATTATTGTGGGTGATTTTAACATCCATGTAGATGCTAAAAATGACAGCCTCAACATGGCATTTAATCTGTTATTAGACTCAATTGGTTTCTCTCAAAATGTAAAAGAACCCACCCACCACTTTAATCACACTCTAGATCTTGTTTTAACATATGGCATCGAACCTGAACATTTAACAGTGTTTCCTGAAAACCCTCTCCTGTCTGATCATTTCCTGATAACATTTACATTTACAATAATTGATTACACAGCGGTGGAGAGTAGACTTTATCAAAGTAGATGTCTTTCTGAAAGCGCTGTAACTAAGTTTAAGAATATAATCCACCCACTGTTATCATCTTCAATGCCCTGTACCAACACAGAGCAGAGCAGCTATCTGAACGCTGCTCCAACAGAGGTCGATTATCTTGTTAATAATTTCACCTCCTCACTACGTACGACTCTGGATACTGTAGCTCCTGTGAAAACTAAGGTCTCTAATCAGAAGTACCTGACTCCGTGGTATAATTCTCAAACACGTACCCTAAAGCAGATGACTCGTAATCTGGAGAGGAAATGGCGTGTCACAGATTTAGAGGATCATCATTTAGCCTGGAGAAATAGTTTGCTGCTTTATAAGAAAGCCCTCCGCAAAGCCAGAACATCTTACTATTCATCACTGATTGAAGAAAATAAGAACAACCCCAGGTTTCTCTTCAGCTCTGTAGCCAGGCTGACAAAAAGTCAGAGCTCTGTTGAGCCCACCATTCCTTTAACGTTAACTAGTAATGACTTCATGAACTTCTTCACAAATAAAATTTTTATCATTAGAGAAAAAATTACCAATAATCATCCCACAGATGTAATATTATCTACAGCTACTCTTAGTACCATTGATGTTAAGTTAGACTCTTTTTCTCTAATTGATCTTTCTGAGTTAACTTCAATAATTACTTCCTCCAAACCATCAACGTGTCTTTTAGACCCCATTCCTACAAAACTGCTCAAAGAAGTCCTGCCATTAATTAATTCTTCGATCTTAAATATGATCAACCTATCTCTAATGATCGGCTATGTACCACAGGCCTTCAAGCTGGCTGTAGTTAAACCTTTACTCAAAAAGCCATCTCTAGACCCAGCAGTCTTAGCTAATTATAGGCCAATCTCCAACCTTCCTTTATATCAAACATCCTTGAAAGAGTAGTTGTCAAACAGCTAACAGATCATCTGCAGAGGAATGGCTTATTTGAAGAGTTTCAGTCAGGTTTCAGAGCTCATCACAGCACAGAAACAGCTTTAGTGAAGGTTACAAATGATCTTCTTATGGCCTCTGACAGTGGACTCATCTCTGTGCTTGTCCTGCTAGACCTCAGTGCAGCGTTCGATACTGTCGACCATAATATCCTATTAGAGCGATTAGAACATGCTGTAGGTGTTACAGGTACTGCACTGCAGTGGTTTGTATCATAGCTATCTAATAGACTCCAGTTTGTGCGTGTAAATGGAGAGTCCTCTTCACACACTGAGGTTAATTATGGAGTTCCACAGGGTTCAGTGCTATGACCAATTCTGTTTACACTATACATGCTTCCCTTAGGCAGCATCATTAGAAGACATAGCATACATTTACACTGCTATGCAGATGACACCCAGCTCTATCTGTCCATGAAGCCAGATAACACACACCAATGAGTTAAACTGCAGGAATGTCTTAAAGACATAAAGACCTGGATGGCCGCTAACTTTCTGCTTCTTAATTCAGATCAAACTGAGGTTATTGTACTCGGCCCTGAAAATCTTAGAAATATGGTATCTAACCAGATTTTTGATTTTTGACCAGGACATGTCCTTCAATGCACATATTAAACAAATATGTAAGACTGCGTTCTTCCATTTGTGCAACATCTCTAAAATTAGAAATATCCTGTCTCAGAGTGACGCTGAAAAACTAGTTCATGAATTTATTACTTCCAGGCTGGACGACTGTAATTCATTATTATCAGGATGTCCAAAAAACTCCCTGAAAAGCCTTCAGCTAATCCAAAATGCTGCAGCAAGAGTCCTGACAGGGACTAGAAAGAGAGAGCAGATTTCTCCTGTTTTGGCTTCCCTTCATTGGCTTCCTGTTAAATCCAGAATTGAATTCAAAATCCTGCTCCTCACATACAAGGTCTTAAATAATCAGGCCCCATCTTATCTTAATGACCTTGTAGTACCATATCACCCTATTAGAGCACTTCGCTCTCGCTCTGCAGGCCTACTTGTTGTTCCTAGAGTATTTAAAAGTAGAATGGGAGGCAGAGCCTTCAGTTTTCAGGCCCCTCTTCTGTGGAACCAGCTTCCAGTTTGGATTCAGGAGACAGACACTATCTCTACTTTCAAGATTAGGCTTAAAACTTTCCTTTTTGCTAAAGCATATAGTTAGGGCTGGACCAGGTGACCCTGAATCCTCCCTTAGTTATGCTGCAATAGACGTAGACTGTTGGGGATTCCCATGATGCATTGAGTTTTTCCTTTCCAGTCACCTTTCTCACTCACTATGTGTTAACAGACCTCTCTGCACTGAATCATATCTGTTATTAATCTCTGTCTCTCTTCCACAGCATGTCTTTATCCTGCCTTCCTTCTCTCACCCCAACCGGTCGCAGCAGATGGCCCCGCCCCTCCCTGAGCCTGGTTCTGCCGGAGGTTTCTTCCTGTTAAAAGGGAGTTTTTCCTTCCCACTGTTGCCAAAGTGCTGCTCATAGGGAGTCATATGATTGTTGGGTTTTTCTCTGTATCTATGAAGCGCCTTGAGGCGACTTATGTTGTGATTTGGCGCTATATAAATAAAATTGAATTGAATTGAAATTATACTACAGTATACTACAGTATACTACAGTATACTATGTGTACATTCTGGACGACAAAGTTAGCAGTAAAGCAGAATAAAGTACTCTTCGGTGTACTAACAACTATCAATAGGTTACTTTGATATAGAAAAAGAACAATTCTCCAGTTTTTAAGAATTTCATTTAGAAATCTGATTTTAAAAAAATTTTGGGAGTGAGAAGGAGAACCCAAATGCAGAACACAAGAGAAGACAGAACCAAGTTTAAACAAAACGTGAGCCGTTTATTTGTGCCGACAAACATGAATACAAAAAGGCAAAAACGAACAATGGGGAAAACTAAAACCTAAAGTGGGAAAAACTAGACTGTGACGACTATGAAAAAGACATGAACATGATTCAGAGCAGGAGCATGCGGAAACACATGAACATGAAACCTGAAGTACCCGAACGCTTGACATGACATGAAGGGAGGAAAACAGACGACCTGAAAAGACTGAATGAAACACAGGAGGTGATCAGGGGAAGTGGAAACACCTGGAAAACCAGCTGACACAAATGAACATAACAGCGTCACAGGAAAGAGTACAACTAAACACACTGAACATAGAAACACAAGACTTTCAAAATAAAACAGTAAACACGGCGAGACATAGACATGACAACACAGGCTTGACAACATGAAACATGCGGACGAGAAATACATGACAACTAGCACAGAAGCCTGGGCGAAACACAGACTAAACTAAAACTCACGGCCAATTAATAATAATCCAAAACTCCACATTATGCTCAAAATATAACAAAGCAGATCAAAACACACTGAAAGCAGCAGGTCACAGACCCAGCCCCTGACAGAAGCCTTCTTCAAATGAAGAATGACCTTCATTTGTTAAAGCAATGATAGACTGTTTCTGGTAACTATAATTTATATAGTATGGTAAAGGTGGCTAATCCTGCTTGGTGCATACTGATACTCAGTACAGTAACCAAACACACAGTTAGTTCATTTCTGAGAATCTGTTAACTAAAAATCATTTCAGGTGACAACCTCTGTGAAGCACTGATGATAGCATCAATCAATCAATCAATCAATCAATCAATCAATCAATCAATCAATCAATCAATCAATCAATCAATCAATAAAAAGGGGGTTAAAGCTCTAAGAGCACTTGTAGTAGCTACAAAAACCCAACACATTTATGCTTTTGGTATTGATTAGGGTCTCTATCAAGAGCACCAGCTAAAGCACACCAAACATTAAAGCTGTTCTGCATGTTGCAGGTTTTGCTGAAGCTTTAGCCTCTGCAGACTTCACCCTCTTGTCTCTGCACGTGGGAAAGAGGTGAAGTTGTAATAGAAACCTCTGTTTCTACTGAGTGACCTATTTTCAAAGCTTTCAATGTTATAGAACTTTTACAGGATGGTGAAAAAAAGCTGTTACTTGCAGTCATCAACTGTTGTTCTTTGTTACAAAATAATACTTTAAAAATAAAACTGCACCTTTCATTTGAACAACTTTGAGATAAAACTCCTGTTTCGTGACAGTGTTCTAACCTGTATTCTACAAAGTATCCAGATAAGTTGAAAGTTAACATATGGCTCTTTCCTTATGACTTTCATCTCAATATCATCATGTCATTAAAGCCAAATAAATTTCCAATTACAGACTTTCCCCCCAAGCATGTGGCCTTATATCATCCAATCAGCAACAAAGGCACACCTTTACCTGTGATTAGACTGTCTGACCTGACCTCCCAGGGCTGCATGTGTGATATCATTAACATCCAATAAGAGCAATTCATAAGCCTTATTCTGGCTGATGAGGACCATCATCAAGAAGGCACGAAGCAATTAGTACAAGCACGGTGCTTTCATTAATTAGCACAAGTGCAGAACATTCAGGAAGCGACCAAAGGCCAGACTCATTACAAGAGACAGTGTAGTGTCAGCATCGCTGTGTTGGAGCAAGAAAACACTGATGTTTAAGCTGGGGGACGAACCTGTGTGTGTGTGTGTGTGTGTTTGTGTGTGTTCGTGTTTGTGTGTGTGTGTTCGTGTTTGTTTGTGTGTGTGTTCATGTGTGTTCGTGTTTGTTTGTGTGTTTGTGTGTGTTCGTGTTTGTGTGCGTGTTCGTTTGTGTGTGTGTCTGTGTCTTCGTGTTTGTTTGTGTGTGTGTGTGCGTTTGTGTGTGTGTGTGTGTGTTTGTTTGTGTCTGTGTCTTCGTGTTTGTTTGTGTGTGTGTGTGTGTGTGTTCGTGTGTGTGTTTGTTTGTGTGTTCGTGTTTGTGTGTGTTCGTGTTTGTGTGCGTGTTCGTTTGTGTGTGTGTCTGTGTCTTCGTGTTTGTTTGTGTGTGTGTGCGTGTGTGTTCGTGTGTGTGTGTGTTTGTTTGTGTGTTCGTGTTTGTGTGTCTTACATGGAAATAAAATAAAGTCAGGGTGTGCTGACTTTATTTTATCGATCAGTGATAGCAGTCTTATCGTTCTACATATTACAAGCCTGGGTTTGATGTAGTTCACTCAGCACTTCATGCTGTTACAGTCGCTGAACAATGATGCGTTTGAGTGCTTTCTGACACTCTAAAATCACAGACTAAAATCACAGCTAGAAAATGAGCCTGGTAACCAGCAGCTCAAAAGAGGTCATCAATAAATACTGTAAGTATTCTCTAGTGATGCTTTATAAAACAGATAAAACATCCACTCTGTTACAATTTCTGGTACATTGGTAGACTTTTACAATTGAAACCATGATACTGGTGCCTACAGACAGCTATGAAAAATGAAGTGGCTTTAAATTAAGATTTACCAGAGCTTCACGAAGTTTTTCAGAGCCCAGAACTCATTTTAGTTCTTGCAAGAGTGCAAGACTGTAGCAATATGACATCCAATTTATGTGATATTGCTACTTTAATGAGAGGTTTTTAACTTAGCAGTATGGAAAGGATCAGGTGAAAATAACTGGTATAGAAAACAAATGGAGTTGATTGAGGGACGAGTGAAAGTGGGAGTCAGTGGGATGAGACGCTAAAGATTGAGCCCAAAGAAACCTGAGGCACTGAGGATGAGACACTGCAGCAGCAGTAGTGAAAACTGTCTAAAGTTCTTGTATTTGCTCTAGAAGCTTCTGTTGATTATTCAGGGTTTTAGGTTTGTTTCTCCTTTATTTAACCGTGTATTGCCTTCTCTGTAGCTGCCACTTGTCTTTTGAGAACTTCTTTACAAGTTGATCCATTTCAAGTTGCCAAAGGGAACTCTGGATGTTTCCTCAGTGTCAGCGAGTCCTACATTTCTGCCCTGAGGCCGTCTGCTTTGACGGGCAGGCTCCACAGATCTGATAATCTCAGTGGGTTTTGTCCTGCTGAGTATTTCTATGTGGGGCTGCTCATGTAACCCTCACACTGACAAGTAGTGATGGGATTTCCGGCTCTTTTTAGAGAACCGGCTCTTTCGGCTCGGCTCACTAAAATGAGCTGGTTCTTGTTTTGTTACTTTAATTAATTTATTATTAAAAACAATATAAAATTATGCACAAAAGGAATTACTAATGTACAAAAGTGGTTTTATTTATATATGTTTATATATAAATATATGCGGTGGCCCCTAGAGACAAAACACGTACAAACTCCAAAACACATTTCTAGGGTTAACTGAACTTCAAAGCAGAGCTACTAGATCACTTAAATTACACAATTGAAAGCATGTGTGTATGGTTTGTGTATTTATACACATGCACTCATATATATTCAAATAATTTAAAAAATGTTCATTTACCTGTTACTACCTCACACCAAATCTGGTCGTTGGTACTTGTTGGCTTGTGTAGCCACGAGGTAACAAAAGCTCAACGCTGCCCCCTAGCATCCTGGAGCACTTCTGTTGTGTTTTTACGTGTTTTGGAGTTTGTACATGCTTCAGAGTTCGTACGTGTTTTGAAGTTTGCACGTGCTTTGTCTCTAGGGGCCACCGTAAATATACTTTTATTTATTCACTCCACATAAAATGTAATAAATAAATCATATAATAGAAAAAACAACTAGTCACAGTTCCACTTTTAACTATTTAAATTTTCAGCTTTTTCCTTTTAAACAAATTTAAAGTGAAACCACACAAAACACTGCAAACCACAACACAATTAAATATAAATTATAATATGAAAACAAAAAGAAGATGCACATTCTCTGTCATATGGACCTGTATGAATAAACTTTCTGAATCCTTTATCATCTGCAACTGAAAATAGTTGTGGATGATTACTATACCTTTCTAATGTGACGTTGTTGTCCCTGGCTCTCTCTCTCTCTCTCTCCCTCCCGCTCTGTTCCTGTGCTACTGAGTGTAACTACCGCCCCTCCACCCTCTTCCTAGCGTAAAGCACAAGGCTCGCACGCGGAGTGAAGCGGGAAAAAGTGCGAGAGAGAGAGGGTGAGAGAAAGAAAAAAAAACAACCCACGGCTCGCGATAAGGAGCCGGCTCGCGTCGTTCATGTCAAAGATCCGGCTCTAAGAGCTGTTTCGTTCACGACCGACACATCACTACTGACATCACTGGCTGTACTGACATCGCTGGGTTTCAACAGATACATGCAGACACATTTTTAGACTTCAGGTGGTTTTTGAAAAATGAATAATTTAATTATCACAAAGATGGCGTCTGTTATTCCAAGTGCAGTAAAAACAAATCAGCAAATAAGAATCTGAAAAATAATATGAATAAATGAAATGTGTCTCTCCCAGGAGCTGTCTTGAGTGATCTGTTGACTACTGACCTGACCTTATGAACATGGATCTGAGTTAGACACAGCCAATTTCAAAGATCACGACAGAATCGATTGGTTCAATTCTATTTAAGTGCCTGAGCAAAGGCCAGAGGTGAAAGGTCGACCAGACTGCCAGTGAGAAGTTTGGAAGTTCTTCAAACAAGTTACTGCTCACCGAGTGTATAATGACTGTGTAGATGATTCCTGGGCAGGAGGATGCCCCACCAAAATGTGACACACACACAGTGTGTGTGTGTGTGTGTGTGTGTGTGTGTGTGTGTGTGTGTGTGTGTGTGTAAAGCATTGATTTGTTACTGTGTTATTATCTGATAAACTACTGAAAGGTGCAGTAAAACTAAAACTGCCAGGGCGATGTTCATGCACGTTTGTGGACAGCTGGAACATAGCTGCTCGTTGTTATGCTCCACCTAGCACCAGCTTTACTTAAACATGAATAAACCACACCATACGTTATGCTCCACAGTTGATAATTAATAACTCTGTCAAAACATAGACATAAGTTAGAGATCAGAAAGGTAAAGCCAGATCAGAAGCTGCTTTCTGTTTAATGGCCACAGCTGTGGTCCTTCCAATACTTCCTGATTATGTAATGGCTCAATCATTGTATGTTTAATAAAACATAATTTTAGAAACCAAAGTTTTCTCAAGAGATGGAGTAGACCAAAATCAGAGCTCTTAGTAGTTTATTCTTTAGATCAGGGCCCTCAAACCCCTGGCCCCGGGGCCTCTTCTGGCCTGTGTCAGCCCTACTTATGACCCATAGGTTTATGTAAAAAATAGGATGCAATTTGGCCCTTGAAGTTACTTTTTCTGTTAGGGAGGATGTGTTTTTTGTTGAGTGCAACAGTTCTAATGTGCACATTTATGTCTGCATTTTGATTTTGTTAAATACAAACACAATGATAGCAGAAGTGCTGCCACGTGTGTGGACAGAAAGAGACCAGTGTGTTTATTTGGTCAACAAAAGGCTTCAGTTTGTTACGAGGGAGAAAAAAGATTTATGCTCATGTTTGCAGTTTTTCTCTTATTGTACAATATTTGAAATAAAAAACCTACTTTGTACTACTTGAGCCACTTGAGTATAAATATATATGTATATGTATATATATATACATATATATATATATATATATATATATATACAGAGGTGGGACCAAGTCATTGTTTTGCAAGTCTCAAGTAAGTCTCAAGTCTTTATCCTCAAGTCTCAAGTCAAGTCTCAAGTAATGTCAGGCAAGTCAGAGTCGAGTCTCAAGTCACTGGTGTAAAAGTCCGAGTCAAGTCACAAGTCTGAAACTTTGAATTTCAAGTCCTTTCGAGTCTTTAAAAAAAACAAACGAAAAAATAATGTTGCAGTTATGCTAAATGTAAATATTAGACCATGTAATTTTAAAATCTGTGTTTTTCTCAACACATACAAAATAGTGAACTTAGAAAATATACACAAATTGTGAAATTGCACCTCTTTAAAATGCAGCTCAATTAAACCTAGCTCCAAGAATAATTTTCACCGACAGTTCTGAGATACGCTGCATGTTATTCTTGGATGCGGTTGTAGGACCAGCTTTAAAATCGCATGACAAAAATATCATACACATTAAAAAAAACTGTATCACCAACATAGCCTGGAAAACATTTGCTAGTTAGATGAAGTCAGCTATCTCATCTTAGCATATTTATATGCATATTTATAATTATACGGTTCTTGGAGTGAGTGCACACACTCATGAAGTTTAGTAACTTCAGGTCACTGCAACAAGCCCAGGTACAGTTTACCGACGGATGGGTGCAGGACCTTGAAATGCACCGTGTAGAACGAAAGACCATCGTACGTATCATAAGTTTACCAGTCTCACAAATCGTCTTCATAAATACACATTCGTTAACCGTTTATTAATATAACCTTTGAGCTCAACGGTAATTAATTAGCAGTGGAAATAATTTCTGGTAGCATCACAGAAATGTAGCAGTGACAATAATATTGTATGCTGTAATCGTACTGGGCAATTAGTGATACAAAAAACCTGTTTTATCCTGTGAATAAAAGTATATGTTTTTGTCAGTGTACCATAATAACAGAAGCGAAACACAATATTCTGTCAGGACCAGAGGTGTGGACTCGAGTCACATGACTTGGACTCGAGTCAGACTCGAGTCATTAATTTTATGACTTTAGACTTGACTTGAAAAAATGTTCTAAGACTTGTGACTTGACTTACACCAATGACTTGGGACTTGAATTGGACTTGAACCGGTTTACTTGAAAAGACTTGATATTTTACCCCAAATACAAAATTTAACATGCATATTATATAGAGATTGAAAATGTGACGTCATTCACGGGTAGAACCGCAAAGGATTCTGGGAACTCGTGGCAAGCGGTACTAGCGCACGCAGGCTTTCAATTAAAATCAGTTATACAGCGATAAAAAGAAACACAAGAAGCTGTTGTATTATTAACTGCAATAGCCGGTCGCATGACAGCCACGGGAAGCCGACGGGTAAAGAGATCGGTTGTTATCGGATTACGTCGTGGAAGAGAAATTGTTCGAGCCATGTTTCCGAAGTAACAAAGAGGCGACGGATGGCCTGGATTGCAGCCATTCAAAGACCAAATATAACGTCCCAGAACCCTCCAGCTCACAGGTTAGTCTGCTCCAAGCATTTACACGAAGGTCAGTGTTTTTTAGTAGTTAATACGTCATTTTCATAACATAATTGGTGATATAGGTTACAAGCAAGTCTGGCGCTGAACAGAAATTGTCGCTCCTTTATTTATTGTGCATAAATAGTGAATTGTCCTGACACAATATTGCGTTTCGCTTCTGTTATTATGGTACATTGACAAAAACATACTTTTATTCACAGGATAAAACAGGTTTTTTGTATCACTAATTGTCCAGTACGATTACAGCATACAGTATTATTGTCACTGCTACATTTCTGTGATGGGTACCAGAAATTATTTCCACTACTAATTAATTACCGTTGAGCTCAAAGGTCCTATTAATAAACGGTTAACGAATGTGTATTTATGACGACGATTTGTGAGACTGGTAAACTTATGATACATACGATGGTCTTTCGTTCTACACGGTGCATTTCAAGGTCCTGCACCCATCCGTCGGTAAACTGTACCTGGGCTTGTTGCAGTGACCTGAAGTTACTAAACTTCATGAGTGTATGCACTCACTCCAAGAACCGTATGATTATAAATATGCATATAAATATGCTACGATGAGATAGCTGACTTCATCTAACTAGCAAATGTTGTCCAGGCTACGTTGGTGATACAGTTTTTTTAATGTGTATGATATTTTTGTCATGCGATTTCAAAGCCGGTCCTACAACCGCATCCAAGAATAACATGCAGCTTATCTCAGAACTGTCGGTGAAAATTATTCTTGGAGCTAGGTTTAATTGAGCTGCATTTTAAAGAGGTGCAATTTGTGTATATTTTCTAAGTTCACTAATTTGTCATGTGTTGAGAAAAACACAGATTTTAAAATTACATGGTCTAATATTTACATTTAGCATAACTGCAACATTATTTTTTCGTTGTTTTTTTTTTTTTAAAGACTCGAAAGGACTTGAAATTCAAAGTTTCAGACTTGTGACTTGACTCGGACTTTTACACCAGTGACTTGAGACTCGACTCTGACTTGCCTGACATTACTTGAGACTTGACTTGAGACTTGAGGATAAAGACTTGAGACTTACTTGAGACTTGCAAAACAATGACTTGGTCCCACCTCTGGTCAGGACAATTCACTATTTATGCACAATAAACAAAGGAGCATAGCACGACAATTTCTGTTCAGCACCAGACTTGCTTGTAACCTATATCACCAATTATGTTAAGAAAAATGACGCATTAACTACAACAGCAGACTGACCTTTGTGTAAATGCTTGGAGCAGACTAACCTGTGAGCTGGAGGGTTCTGGGACGTTATATTTGATCTTTGAATGGCTGCAATCCAGTCGCCTCTTTGTTACTTCGGAAACATGGTTTGAACAATTTCTCTTCAACGACGTAATCCGATAACAACCGATCTCTTTACCCGTCGGCTTCCCGTGGCTGTCATGCGACCGGCTATTGCAGTTAATAATACAACAGCTTCTTGACATTTTTGTGTTTCTTTTTATCGCTGTGTGACTGATTTTAATTGAAAGCCTGCGTGAGCTAGTACCGCTTGCCACGAGTTCCCAGAATCCTTTGCGGTTCTACCCGTGAATGACGTCACATTTTCAATCTCTATATAATATGCATGTTAAATTTTATATTTGGGGTAAAATATCAAGTCTTTTCAAGTAAACCGGTTCAAGTCCAATTCAAGTCCCAAGTCATTGGTGTAAAAGTCCAAGTCAAGTCACAAGTCTTAGAACATTTTTTCAAGTCAAGTCTAAAGTCATAAAATTAATGACTCGAGTCTGACTCGAGTCCAAGTCATGTGACTCGAGTCCACACCTCTGTATATATATATGTAGGTAGCATGGTGGCACGGTGGTTAGCACTGTTGCCGCACAGCAAGAAGGTCCTGAGTTAAATTCCAACATCAGGCCGGGGTCTTTCTGTGTGGAGTCTGCATGTTCTCCCCGTGTTTGCGTGGGTTCCCTCCGGGTACTCTGGCTTCCTCCCACCGTCCAAAGACATGCAGCTTGTGGGGATAGGTTAATTGGATAATCCAAATTGTCACTAGGTGTGAATGTCCGAATGAGTGTGAATGGTTGTCTGTCCCTGTGTGTTAGCCCTGCGACAGACTGGCGACCTGTCCAGGGTGTACCCCGCCTCTCGCCCTATGACAGCTGGGATAGGCTCCAGTGCCCCCCGCGACCCTGAAAAGGATAAGCGGAAGCGGATGGATGGATGGATGGATGGATGGATGGATGGATGGATAGTTTGAATCTTTGAACTTTCTGCACATCAAGCAAAAATGTAATTATATGCAACAGGCTTTGACTTAAAGAAATTCGTTAACATTTAAACCTATTGTCTGCATATTTCAGTATATAAAATAAAATAATGTTTTGTGTATACACTCACTCTTTCAAATAGATGCAAGTAAAACACAGCAGAAAATGAATAAAATCAAAGATTCAGCAGCTCTTAAATCTATTGTCACCTGTTTAGCAGGAGTGGGGCAGGTGGAGGTTGGCCCGTCACCTAACCCTAACCCTTACTTTACTCATTACTTGAAAAAAGTAATCAAATCACAGAAACACGTTACTTTTAACGTGTAATATCTCTGCATATTACCCATAACTGCAGTTGGAGTTTGAAACCACGATTCCACATGTAATAAATTACATTGGTCTGAATAGTCATTAAGACTTTGGTAAGACAGATGCATTTATACACGTGTGCACACAAACAAGAACAACTGACGTGTTTGGCAAATGCCTCCGACAAGGTTGGAGTGATGACGGCAAGTGTGCAGCACATCAAATAAAATGGTCGCCAAAGTTATTTGTTGATCTACCCGCCTCGACCGCATGAGTTACCATGGAAACTCTGTTTCTGGTCAACTGACCCAGGCCAGAACACCGTACATTCAGCCAATCCAACAACCGCATGCCACTGGGAACTAACTGTCAACAACAGCAAACAGTCCATTCACTGCAAATGTTTATGAGAAGACACCGGCAATAAGGGCTGAACATGCAGAGGAAGAAGCAGATGGACATTAAGGTCTAATGGGCGGCTTCTGGTACGAACCAAGTGTTTTTCATGCTGCCTATCTTCACAGCTGCTCGGCAAAGTCCTGGCACAGATGGCTAGTTGTGAAAGAAGTATCAGGAAACAATTGTCCAGAACAACTGGTAATTTCCTGTTGCTGACATGTGACAGCTGAGCCTAGATCAGGTACATCCACTGAACATAATACTAATTTTAATATATCAGATGCCTTACAAATATTTATTATTTATATAAATGATATTTGTAAGGCATCTGATATATTAAAATTAGTATTATTTGCAGATGACACAAATATTTTTTGTTCTGGGGGGAATCTAAAGGAGCTGCTGGATACAATTACTTCAGAAATGTGCAAAATTAAAAAATGGTTTAACAGGAACAAACTATCGCTAAATCCAAGTAAAACTAAAATTATCTTATTTGGGAATTCCCTTAGAAATGCACAAGTGCAGATTCATGTAGATGGTGTGGAAATTGAAAGAGTACTTGAACATAAGTTTCTTGGTGTGATTATAGATGATAAATTAAACTGGAAGTCTCATATAAATCATATACATAACAAAATTTCAAGAAGTGTCTCAATCTTGAGTAAAGTAAAACACATTCTGGACCACAAATCACTCCACATTCTCTATTGTTCCCTGATTGCACCGTATTTGAATTACTGTGCAGAGGTTTGGGGCAATACTTACAAATGTTCGCTATCATCAATCTTTATATTACAAAAAAGGGCCATAAGGATAATCCATAAAACTGGTTACAGAGATCATACAAATCCACTATTCTTAAAATCAAAAATTCTAAAATTCACAGATCTGGTTCATTTTCTCACAGCACAAATTATATATAAAGCAATAAATAACCTGCTTCCTGACAATATTCTAAAAATGTTTTCTAAAAGGGAACGGGGATACAATTTGAGGGGGGAATTAAATTTAAAACATCCTCGTATCCGTACAACATTAAAAAGTTTTTGCATCTCTGTGTGTGGAGTGAAGCTGTGGAACAGACTAAGTAAAGATATGAAGCAATGTCCAAGCATGGCACAGTTTAAAAAGCGGTTTAAGGATATGGTTTTTACAGGGTACAGGGAAAAGGTAGAGATTTGATAGGGTGTTCTTGTCTAATATTTTCATGTGTGTGCGCATGCACGGGTTTGTTGGTATGGGTATATATGTATGTGTATATGTATGTATATGTATGTATGTATGTATGTATGTATATATATGTATGTGTATATATATATATATATATAATTGTAGGTTGTGTATCCTTGAGGTGTTAATGGGGTTATTGAAAATGTGTATATGTGCGTATGTGTGTATATACGTATGTATGGATAGATAGAAACATATATGTGTATATATTAAAAAAATTTTTTTACACATAACATATAATGTAATTGCAAGGAGGTATTTCTGTAGTCTATTGATACTAGATAGTGGAAAAGGGGTGGGATTAAATAAGCTTATGCTTCTTCCTGCTCCTTTTTGAACATGGACGTTATTTGGAGTTGTGGTTGCTCGTTTTCCTTTTGTTTGCTTTGTTCATTTGTCTCTTTTAATTCTATTTTTTTAATACTTTTTCAACATGTTCAAAATAAAGATTCAATCAAATCAATCAAACATCAAAAATATACTATCATCATGATTATATATGACAAACTAACAAATCACCATGTCTAATGAGACATGTACGGTGATGACGCCACCAGGAATGATTTTGAACCTTGCAGTAGTCCGTAGCAGTGCTGTGCATTTTGACCTCATGTTTTCTGCTGTCTTAGGTTTTGCTCAGTGAAATGTGAAGTTTCTCTTTATTCAAATTCAGATACTGGAGTGTTTTTGAAACTGAACTAAAAAGATTTGGCCGTAACAGCCCACTTCTCTTCATGTCTTCTGGGTTTTTTCTCTGTTCTGTCTGTCTATGCACTAACTGCCACAAACAGCAGCTGTAAGCATCTCCTTATTTCTCATTGTCTGTGGCATCATGAGAATCAGCTGCTGATTTTATCAGCTATTAGCCACTGCATACAAACCCTAACAACTCGTGTGTTCATTCGTGAAACTTTAATCCTCAGCACAAGGGTCACATTCCAAACACTACTACATAATTCAGAGCTTAAATATTTTTGGTAAATTAAACTGCATATTTCAATCTTTTCAGACTGCAATAACCGAAAAACGATTTCTGACTGATATTTTTACGTTTCCCAATTCGCACACAGCTTGCATAAATTTTTATTTGTATACCAACACTATGGAGGTCTCCTTCATTATCTGCATTAGACCAACTTCCTGTTAATCGTTAACCAATATGGCTGGTAGCGCATGTTCTAGACAAGTAGCAGGTACAGGAGGGACCTATGAGATGTGGGAGTGATTACAACATTAATTTATAGTGCAGAGTACAGAAAGATGTATGAACAGAGAGCATGCAAAGGGATAGATAAAAATGAATGGGACTTTTATCCTCACAGAATGATTGCTTAAGTGCATCGCTTTAGTCTGCACACAAACACAAGGCCCAATAATCTTTAAAAATCTTGTCTAGATTTACACTCTGTCCCTTAATTTCCTCTGTAATGGATCCCTGATTGTCGTGGAGGAACAACCCACCATCCCAAGCCCAACCCAAGCAGTGTGGTGGCCCCCGAGGGCAGGCTGGTGGTCCTTGGCCAGTGTTTGTGAAAGGGCCCCAAGCTGCATGCACCGTGGCAAATGAGGCGCGTGACTCATCAGACCAAACATGGGATTAGCTGGTAATGATCTGGCAAATGGTTTTGAAATTGTAATTATCTGGCCTTCAGCTGGATCTGCTAGGAGGCAGGGACACATAGAAGGACTGACAAAAAAGGAGATAGAAAGGAAAATTATAGTTATTATTTGCTACGTGACATGCACATTAGCAAAAGTCTCATTTAAATATAGTACAGTTGGGACTAACAGAGAATACACGCACGAGATTCAAGCAGACGGAGAACTTAAAGAAAAAGGACTGAAACATGAACATGGAGAGGCAACAAACACTTTCACATCCTAACACATGTCCACTCCAATCTGACATAACTGAGCTCTAACTCTGTGTTGATCCATCCAGGCAACAAAATAACTTCCACAAAGACTGATGTAACCCGTCCAGTCATTACTGCTGACCTCTGCTGCCACCTGCAGGGAGGAACATAGAACAACTTGTAGCGATGCCCACTAAAGTTCCACGTGCTGGGGTATGAGTTACTGCAAACCCAGCAGCAAAGCAAGAAAAATATCAAATAACACAAGTCCAAGTAAGTAATGAACCAAGAACACATATTATAGTTTTAGACTACATTTTACCAAACAGTCTGAGTTCACTGAAATATTCAATAATACCCTTCATGAAGCCTGGCCATCATTACAGTTTTTCTCAAATGCTAAAACACATGTCACAAACGTTACCACCAGGTCCCCCAATGTCCAAACACAACACCCTTCTCTAAAGCTACATAAACACAACCACACCTTCCCACTGCAAAACTCAAACTCCCACACCAAGAGAGCAGCTCGAAGCTGTCAAAACTGTAAACACTATACACAGCATTACACACTACAGCAAAACAATTGAAAACACAATGCTCAATTTGTGAGAAGGTTCTTTGTTTCATAACTGCCAATGCATATTTTAGAAACTATACAGTAACGGATCGTCGTAGATCTCTGCAGAGGATTAGGCATTTAGATTTGTGAGTTTCATATGAGTAGTATAAATCTATGGAAAATCCTGCATGTACGTACACTACTGTAACACAACTCAATGCAAAAACAGAATCTATTGCACACAACAGTAATCTTGAAAACATGAACAGGGTGTGAAGTGTATTTACGTTATTCACACCACACACACCACAATCACTGTGCGGCATCATGTCGCTGAGCTGTTGCTCGCATCTCGTCCGTAATGATGGTGCGAGGTTGTCTTGCTCTCCCTCCTGGACCTTCTCCTCTCCCATGTTGGCCTCCTCCTCTTCCTCGTTGGTCTCTCCTCTTCCTCCTCTCATTTGAACTCCTCTTCCTCATTGGCCTGCTCCTCTTCTTCCAGGGCCAGCTCTTCTCCCTCCTCTGCATCAAATTCCTCTTCCCCTGACTCTGCCTTCATCCATTGTGTTTGTTTGGAACCTTCAGCATACTGTGCACTCTGAACTTGCTTTTACATGTGGGTACAGCATTAGCAACAAGTGTCTTCAATTTTGAGTCATTGTGTGTAGTGACTGACGCCAGGTGTGTTCCCTGTGTTCAAAGATTGGTGACTGTGGCAAGCATTTTGCATCACATGGGCTTTCATTTGAGGATATGAGCAGAGTTGTTTTGCAACATGTGTTTTAGCAAGGAAAAATGTGTTTAGATTTATGAGTACAGAGGGTTGTGTTTTGTGAATTGTGTCTTCATGTGACATGTGTTTATGGTACTGGAATATGGTGGCTACATTTAGTAAATGTGTTTAGACTACTGGTCATTTGGGTTACAGGATTGGCTTTTGTGTTTTAACATTTGAGAAAAACTAATGTTACTGCTCTCTACCAACCCTCTCTCCGTGAGTTTTGACTAGGTACATACAGACTTTTATTGTGAAGGTTGGGCACTCTTGTCCATTAATCCTCTTAGCAGATTAGCCTTTGAAAAGCAAACCCTCCAGCTGCCATGATGTCTTTTAGAGTGCACAGTAGTAACACTGAAATGAAGATGCCACGTTTCCACAATGCCAGCTGACAACCAGACAGATTCAGACGAGGAGGAGGAGGAAGATGACGGCGGGAGTGAGGGAGGAAATAGTTCATCTGTTGTCACTTTTTTCAGTAGTTTAATTTCAGGTGTGTTTTCATGTCAGTGTAACTAACCCGACTCTATTCAAGCTAACTTTGAATTGTTGTGAGTTTTTCTGAGTGGTGTAATCAGTGTTGTTTTTGATGCAGCTCCTCTTGTTCTGTAGTGACACCCTACCAAAGACATCACACAGTGTCACCAATGTTTTGCTGATGTTGTTTGTAAATGTCTTAACTGCAGCACCCCGAGGAAACCCTGAGGCCTGTACTACAAGGCAGGGTGTGGGCTGATCTGGGTAACTCTAGAGTTCACTCTGAGCCTTCTGTACTATGAAGCAAGTTCAACATATCCAGAGTATCTTTTCATGACCTGGAAGCACTTCCCCTAACACTGACGGTCAGCATAAGTGGTTGCATGATGCTGGTTATCAGCCTGCTAAGTTAACCTGGGGTTTACTGATACAAGCGTGTTCATATGAAAGAGTTGTGTTGGAAACATCTGGCAAATCGCATTGATTAGTGCACTGGCAGCTGAATTGAAGAATAAACTATAGATTTAGAAAAATACACACATAATACAGAATGAAAGCAACAAAACATAAATAATTGATGAAAGATGAAACTCACTTTACAATGTTTACAGTTGGGGCAGATTGCTGCCCCTCACTGAGCCTGTTTGGAAGGTTCTTCCTGTTAAAAGGGAGTTTTCCTTCCTTCCCATGTTGGGGTTTTCTCTGCGTTATTGTAAGATCCTTGTCATACAATATAAACCTGGAGGCAACTCTTGCTGTGATTTGGTATTATAAAAATAAAACTGAGCTGAAATGAATTTATTTAAAAGTATGAACAGCATCAATGACTTTGCACTTCAGGAGCTTCGGTCAATAAGACTGGAAAGAGGCTTTAGCTGATTTGAAGTCTAGAAAGAAGCTAAACAACTGGGAAGTCCACAAACTTATGACGATCTCAGCTCCCAGACACGGGAGAATCTGGTGGATCATAATCGAGCATTTTCTTAAATTCATATTTTTATCGTAAGAATACAGAAAGATAATCTGCTCACGTTAAACTTGTTTGGTCGCGAAGCAGCGACGTCGCAAAATGATGACTTCACGTGTTGACTTTGTCGTCAGACTGCGCGACAAATGTAGTCTTATTTATTTACGGAAGCTTAAGCCAGGCGGTAGTTCGCACTTACATCCTGGATAAGGAGAACTACTGGATTTGATTATTAAATATTTCTTTCAACTCGCGAACATTAACTTCAGTCGAAGTCTCACTCTTTAGATTTGCCTCTAAAGTGCGTTGACCTGTTAGCCTAGCTTAGCCTAGCAGCACTGCTCGGCCGAGATGTGTCCTGAGCTAGCACCGCCGACAGCATGACAGCACTGTGATATCTGGTGTTTGTGTGTGACTGTGTTAAACTGCCGCTGGTTAAACAGGGTTTGTACGAAAGTGGGGCTGCTTCCGGACCGTTCACAACATGTTAAACGTCCCGACCCAGTCCTTTCCGGCACCGAGCTCCCAGCAGCGGGTCTCTCCGTCCGGCCAGTCCGGGAGGAACAAGGTAACTCACTTTCTGGATCCCCCGAACACCCGTGAATCCCGCACACGCCCGTTACACACTTTATTGTGTTGATGCGCTTTCTCCCTTCTTTACTTTTGTAACCATTTATTAATTATCCTCCAAAATATTTATTGCGCAATTGACTTTTTTACATTTCTCTTTATTATTCTAATAAATCAGAGCTTCTATTCTGGCAAATAAGTCAGTGAGTTAAACCTGGCACATAAAATAAACTCGCAGTGGAAATAACCGAGTAATCTGGAGACACCTGTGTCGTCGTTTCCGCTCATGAGAACAACTGAACACTTTTTGCCACATAAATCAAGATTTCACGTTGTTACCTGGAAATGTCGAATCCAACAACGAGTTCGTGCCTAATTTATTCCAAGTGAAAATGTTTTTTGTTTGTTGTTTTTTCAGTGGCGGAAGCAAATATTCTGCTAAATAAGTAAACGTAAAATAATGTCAGAGCTTACTTCGTGGGATGCATCAGTTGTTGTGTATGTGAAGTAACAAGGCTGGTTGCTGTTATGGCAGATTTATGTTTTGCATTAGAGAGCAGTATTTATTCGTTCAGAGTTTTGGGGTTTTGAACGTCACACCATTAACATCTGGCATATTAGCAGAATTGAGTTTCCACAAAGCTCCAGAGCTCTGCTGTCTAAAATGAGTTCCTAACGTTTTTCATGACTCTGCCCTCAAAGGTGGCCTTGAAGCCGGGCCACAGTCTCATGGACTGGATTCGGTTTGCCAAGAGTGGAAAAGATCTTACTGGACTCAGAGGGCGCCTCATTGAAGTTACTGAGGAAGAACTGCGGAAACACAACAGGAGAGAGGACTGCTGGACCTGCATACGAGGTGAGTCTGCAGAGGCCTTTCTTCTTGGAGAAAACTTCATGGCACTTCTCTTTGTGAAGTTTGTCCTTTTGACAAACTATATAACAAACAAATATGACAAACTAAATAGATGCAAGTAAAACACAGCAGAAAATAAATAAAGTCAAAGACTCAGCGGTCCTGTTGCTCTATTTTCACCTGTAAAGCAGGAGTGGGGTAGGCGGAGGGTTACCCTGGTGCAGGTGTGCCCCAGTCAGTGGAAGAATCCGCGAGTTTCTCTGTGAGTTTCCCATCACGTCGTAGCTACTCGGTGCTTGTTGGAAGTTTAGGGGTTTTTTTCGCTGTAAAAAGAAGTTTTCTTCCCACGCACAGCGGACACTAATGTTTTTGTCACTTTTTATGGAATCAAACTCAAAGTAAGGTCAGTACTTCCACGCTTTAAACGCTGCACGCTCATACTCTCTCCGCACTCGATATATAATATAATGTTGACCTGCACACAGCTGTTGTCACTAACAGCGCACTCGCTTACGTCACTGTCGTGAGACATTCTCGCAAAAAATCACGGTTTTAGTAACGCAGTAACGCAGCGTTCCTACGGGAAAGTAACAGTAATCTAATTACCGTTTTTGCAATAGTAATCCCTTACTGCCCATCTCTGATCACGATACACGATATATCACAATATGTCTGAATAACCTCCAAAAACAAATGTGATTTTCAACCATACACGGCCCAACATTGCACAGCTGTACTCATTCAAATTCACCGTTCAGTAAGTTTTTCTACTTTGAACACAAAAAATCTGAATGAATTGAAATGTTTTATTTGAACCCTTGTGTTGTCCTTGGGACATTTTTGTCCTCTAAAGAAATGTTTTGCTCTCAACAATGTGTTTTTTATTCATCAGATGGTCTGAAAATAACAGAAGTTATTCATTACTATACTATGCATGACTGGAATAAGTTTTAAGTAATTTGAGTTATTTATGGGATTTTTATTGGATTTTATGACATCTCTTGTCCTCGGGGACAAAAATGACCCCAAAGTACAAAGTGTTGCAAAGAGCTGTATTTTCACACCATACTGTTTTCAAACATCTTTGATCTTGGATCACTGATGTGTGGGGTCAAGCACTGGTCATAACAACCACAACAGGCAGCACAATGAGGAGGCAGGTGCTCTATATTCAATGAAATTTTATTTATACAGCGCCGAATCACAACAACAGCCGCATCAAGGTGCTTCATATTGTAAGGTCGACCCTACAATAATACATACACAGAAAGTAGCTCACAGGTCTCCATTGCAGTGGAGGCTTGTGAGCATACTTTTTTTTTTTTTTTTACCATGTTGTGCAAAGCAATGACCAGTAGGACAAAGCACATATTGTCCTCTAGTATAATGAGGAGGGAGAATCAATGTTCAGGAAGATCCAGGGTTAGAAGATATAGAAAATATTGTCAATATTTAGAGCACATGCTACCCTTTCTCTGAAAAAGCACATCAGCCACCTGCAGAAGTGGAAGAAGGCTATGAAGTGAAGAAAAGTGATGAAGAATCTGAACTATGTTCAAGTAGGTTCTCAGGCATCCAGGACATGGTAGTCTGAGGAGCTTGTCCAAGGACACCGTGGTAAGAACTCCAGACTAGAGCACACAGAGATTGAACCAACAACCATCCAATTAGCAGATGACCTGCTCTACAGCCAACTCGATGATGAACAAGGAGGGACAACAAGAGAGGAAGAAAAATGGACCGAATGCAGCTGTAGGCATATGTGGGTGTGTTGATTCTTACTGCCGTGCATCCAGTAGAGTCGCTACGGCCAGTTTATGACATCCTGAGTCTGGTAGAGAAGTTTTCATGCTGACACAAGATTAATCATAGAAGCACAAAAAGGACATAATTTCTTGATAAAGACACAATAGATGATCGTCGTTCATGACACAAACGTGCTCCCATTTGAGGTGTATGGAACAAGTGGGTGTTCCTCCTGCTGTGATGTAAGATCCTGGTACTGATGTGACTGTATGAGCACCAAGTCCCCTTCAGAGGACTCTGTCCCCTCCAACAGAACATCCAAGTAAACCAGGGAACTTTGAGACAAAAACATGGGCAGCATGTGATGCAGGTCCAGCTGTACATGGAACATGCTCGTGTGCGATGGCAAACCGTCTGTCCTGCAGTCAGGACACGAGTTGTCCCTAATATTGCAGGTTTCCAAAAGAAAACAATCACCTGTAACAGCTTGTTTACTGTATATGCCCCTTGGCCTGCAACTGCAGAAAGAATGCTGTCCATGATGGGACCAGTGCAGAGGAATAAACCTGAGCTTCCTCCTGCACTTGGGTCAAATATGGACACGCCTTTGTCCTCATGAAAGTTTGCCTTCACTCAGACTCATGCCCTCCTACCATGCCAAAATATAGAAAACTGTCAGGCAATGAGTTGGAATAAAGTTGAATAAAACCTTGAAACACAGAAATGATATTTTATACTTGACAGGGGATTTCTCTAAATCACCCCGTAGTTCTTCAGCTAAGACGCCTGAGTTAGAAAACACAAACACTGCAGTTGTCTTTACTCGCGAGAGCAGTCATGGACGCACGACCTGCGTCTCATCACTGTCTGCGTGCTTTATTTATACTTGTCTGTGTGTGTGTGCGTGTGTGTGTGTGTACAAATAGCTTCTTATTCTAAGAACTCTGAGCTGAGGTTCCCCTTTTTCTAAGTCTGTATGTTCTTACAGAAAGAGGAAGCTATTAGTTGTTTATCACACAAAAGTACATGTCAAACGTCACGTAGACATTTGCTTAGTGATCAATAAAAGAATACATTTCATGAAGCTGATCACATTATATAAAAACTATTTTCCTTTGACAGTACTTGTTGCTTTATAAACAGTCAAAGCAAACGGGGGCATTTTTGAGCCCAGAGGACAACAGATGTGATTATTTGCTGCCAGTAAAAAACTTGTAGTTTAAAAACAGTTTCCTACATTAACTTTGACATAAACCCGTCTGTGATCATCTGTTAAAGCAGCCGACTCTGGTTGTGAAACGATAATCACAATAACTGATGATTTAATTTATTTTTTACCCAAAAACAAAGAAACATTTTGTATAAATGAGACATACATTTGAAATGGAATAAAAAAATAGTGTCAAAACAGTGCCCAAAATGTAACATGTAGGGTAAATTTTGTGGTCATGTGTTGGTCTTAAGTAAAACTAAGCTGTAACACTGAATTGATTGGCAATTTATACTTTTAAAAACAGTCAAATGAAGTGGGGTCCCGTGGTATCAGGAGGACATTATGAGGGTTCGCCACAGAGGTTTGTCACAGTGACGATGCTGTTCGTCTCTTTCTGTCGTCAACAACACTGATATTTAACAAAAGATCACGGCAACAGAAAAGGGCATTGAGCAATGTTTCATCAGACAAAACAACTGAAATTAAAAATGTGCTCCTTTGTGCTTAAACAAAAACTGTCTAAACAAAAGTGTAGACGGCGACTACAAAAACCCCCGACTGGTGCAATCCAAACGACAGCGAGTCTCAAACTCCCGCCGCCACCATGTTTTTCCCGATGTTGTAGTAAATAAACACGCATGCTGAGTGCAGTGTGTCAGGTTGGGAGGGGGGAATTAGTGATGCATTTGCAGTGTGTGGGAGAAAAAAAACTCAGTGAATTACATGCAGACAGCTTAATATTGCCATGGCGACGTATACTCAATGGTTACGATAAAGCCATTTATGCGTCGCACGTGGAAAAACTCGCGATACCTCGCGTGTATTCGATAAACATGGCCCGCCCTAGTTTGAAGCTGTTTCATTTAAGGTAAAGCAGACGTGCTGCAGCCTTTGAGGACGAGGTCTCTCTGTGTGAGGAGCCCAGTCACTGATAACACAGCTGATTTCTCAGCAGAGTGTGCACGCTCACGATGTGGGACCTTTCTGGGTTTTCTGGATGTATTCTGTGTAATTTTAAAAATATAATTAATTAAAAATATGATAATATTGAACAATCGTTTTATACTGTTTTATCTGTTTCTGTCTGCAGAGGACAAACATAACTTAATACACAAAACGTTGTGTGGATGTTTTTGACAGGTATGGTGTATAATGTGAGTGCCTACATGGACTACCACCCTGGTGGAGAAGAGGAGCTGATGAAGGCAGCAGGAGTAGATGGAACTGAACTCTTTGACCAGGTATGGAAGCAAAAAGTAAATGCAGTGTATTGTATAGTCTGGAATGCATCTGCAGATTTATGATAAGTGGTAAACGTTTAATTGGTTTACCAGTGTGCACACGAAGCGCCTGTAGGCTCATTTTCCTATCAAGCATCACTGGAATCAATAAATCAGTTACAGAGTCGACTTCACATGTCCGCTCTTTATTCTAGGCAGGATTTGTTTGTTTAGTCATGCCGATGTGTTTAGCTTCGATTTTAGCGTCAGACTGTGACATAATTCTTTATCAGTCTCAGAGTCAATTAAAACGACTCTCCTGTTGGCTTCATGTGTGAAAGTGGGGCCTCGCTAACGGGCAAAGCTGAGCAGAGGTGAAAATAAGTCTGTAAGACTGCAGCAGGACTTGTGTTTGCAGTATGATATAGATTTGTAAGCTCAAAGCTTCAATTCAGCTTTATTTACACAGCGCCAAATCACAACAACAGTCGCCTCAAGGGGCTTTATAGTGTAAGGTAGACAATACATTGATAGATACAGAGAAAACCCAACAATCATATGACCCCCTGTGAGCAGCACGTTGGTGACAGTGGGAAGGAAAAACTCCCTTTTAACAGGAAGAAACCTCCAGCAGAACCAGGCTCAGGGAGGGGCGGGGCCATCTGCTGTGATTGGTTGGGGTGAGACTGACTTGGATGAGTGTATATGTGTGTTTGTGAGCAGGTCCATCGCTGGGTCAACTATGAGTCTATGCTGAAAGAGTGCCTGGTGGGCAGGATGAGCACCAAGGCCGCCACAGCTGTTAGAGGTACACAGAGATTTACATCCGTCTGCACTCTGCAGAAAAACACAGCCTTTAACTAAGTCTATGAAGCTGGGGGTCGGGGGGCTTCTCACAAGTATACATGTAGAAACTGCTGTGACGCTACATCCTGGTGCTGCCATAGTTGTGTTTAAAAAATAAACATGTGTGCAGCTGTGACCAGTTTATTGGCACATCTGTAATAAATACACATAAATATAATCGAGTCATGCTGTGTATGTTCATGTTTAGTATGATGTGTTGTTGTTATTCCAACTGAAAGTTTTTGCTGCACCTAACATGGTTTCGTCTGTTGCCATAGCAATCCTCCCTCCCCCACCTGTGACTGGCCTCGCCTCACCGACTTCAGTGGCTCCTCTTCCAGACAAAGACTCTCGCCCTCGGTATGAAGGACAGTAAGCACCTAAAGAACACATCTGATAAGGAAGCTCTCGAGTGACAATATCCTCTTCTTCCTGTTGCTGCAGGTACGATTGGTTCCAGACTGATGGCACTGTTCATCTGGTTGTTTATACCAGAAGAAAGGTAATCGCTCCACCTGTGATGTGCTGTAAGATGGAGCTCTTCACATGCCCCCCTCTACACTGTGTGCATCCAGGCCCTGACTGTTATTGAGCTCCACTTGTGTCCTGTGTTGCTTTCATTCCTCTAACCAGTACAACCAGTACCAGCTGTGCACACAGTAACTGTACCATCTGTATGTGTCAGATACCCAGCTCAGGCTGTACCACTGTCGATCTAAAGGCAGGTGTTCTTCGACTGGAGGTGCTGCTGGGGAAAATGTCCTACATGATTCATTTGCGTGAGTATTGCTGTGTTGCATCGATCCTACGCAGCTCACTGCGCTGTGTCGTTGCAGCAGTCTTTCACTCTACATAATGAAAGCCCAACTCTCAGCTGTCCAATCTGGCAAACACAGAAACATTTTCATTAACTGTTGTTATCATCTGCCTGTCAGTCATAGCAGACTTGTGTAAGGAGGTAAGGTTGTGTAAGGTGTGGCACTAAGCTAAGAGGCCTTAAAGAGCTGCTGGGCTGGAAGTGTGATACACTACTTTAAAAAAGCACCTCAGCTGTAAAAGGCTCCTGGGGTCATCAACGTGGCCCTGCTGCGAGGCCGGCAGCATAGGTGCATCTATGAAAAGCAAACTACAATAACTCACATGAGGCAAACACTGAGCTTCACTGACGAGAGCGGGAGCTTCATACAGCACGCCTCATTCACCCGTACAAGCACCTTTTTTCTGTGCTTAAGTTCTTTCTGTCTAACATCGATACGCATTCGTACTCTGATGGGCACGTCGGTAGATCAGCTGATGACCCGCTCTACCTCCTGAGCTATCGCCACCCCAAGAACAGCAGATCAGCTGTCAAGCATGGTGGTGGTAGCATCGTGCTGTGGGGCTGCTTTGCTGCCAGTGGTCCTGGTGCAGAAGAAGGACGACCTCTGAACTCTTCAGCTAGACAGTTAAAACAGCACAGGACAGTGATCCCAGACCTGTTCCCAGCTGTTGTTCTGCATAAAGCAGGTTAACATTAACCTTCCCAAAGCTCCGAGCTGAACTGTATTGAAATATGTGTAAAACTGACCAATTTAAACGAACTGTTCAAGGTTCAACATACCGAGAGACATTTAGTCAAGTATTAGTTGGGATGTATGTACAGTATTTAAGCCTGTATGTATCTGTTTGACTTTGGTGAGAGAAAATACAAAATGGATTTAGATTTGTGTGCTCAATTCTTGTTTTTTTTTTTTCAGTCCACTTTGGGAAAAGAGCCGTTCCAAGAAATCATTAAAAGCCCAAAGAGAGCCTGAGTTTCGTGTAAACGTTTGACCACAGCTACACAAGAGCTTTCTCCCAAGCATTCCTCAGTTGTGGAAGTCCTACAGAGATATTTGTTAGCTCCCACATGTGTTGCTGCTGACTCTCTGTTCTCTTCACCCCTCACAAGTCACAGCAGATGTTTCTCTTTCTGCTGTCATTGAGCATTTCACCATAGAGGATCTGAAAGCTGGGGTTGTAGTCTTGGTCTTTGCTTAGCTTTATAAAGGTGTGAATCGGTGGTATCCAGATTTAGCTAAAATCAGATTATGGTTTGATTTGGTGCCAGAACTACTTGAATGTCTAATGAGACTTTTAGGTGCTGTTACTTGTGGAAGCCCCAGTTTTTCTCCTGTGGAGATTGTTCCTCCAGCTTTTAGCACAGCTTCTGTCAACACAGCCCTAATGTGAGTTTCAAGCTTATGAATAAATGCTTTTGTTTGTAAAATCGACTGTCGTGCTTTTGCAGGTCTTTCTGATGAAGTTGAGGAAAATGTTGCAGGTGAACAACATCTTTGAAAACAGATTCTGTAAAATGAACATGCACTGTCTTGCTGTTGTCCTTAAGTTGGTAAGTTGTTATCATCTACAGTTCACACTGCTTTCTCCGTGGGAAAGATCCAGGTTAGCATACGCAAAGGTGCTCACGGAAAATGGGCGAGTCTCGGTCAACCTCTGGAGTCCCATAATACGTTTGTACGCCAAAAGGACCGAGGTGGGTTCCAACAGCATCACAGATGTGCCTGTGCAGCCCGTTCACATCGCTCCACTCGCTTCCTGCATGCTGTGTGCTCAGACAAAAAAAAAGATACATAGGAGACCACGTTGCTGTTCCCTGTTTTACAGCTCTCTTCTATCGGGATTGTGTGTTGGTGTCTAAGACTGAGGTGAACCACAACACTTACCTGTTCAGACTGCAGCTCCCTGCTGGGACTGTCATGCATGTGCCAGTCGGGAAACACGTCTGTCTGAAAGCGCTCGTCCAAGGTGAGCAGTCGCACAGGCAGCTGGTGAAACGTGTATAAGCTGCAGTTTAGAGGAAGCTTAAAACACCTGTGGAAGCAGGTGTGGTGAGCTGCTGAAGATAGAGCAGTGTTAGAAAGTTTATATTGTGTGGGGATGTTTCATTATCATCTACAACCATGAAGTACACAGTGGTACAGAGTATTCACATCCTTGTTGTTGGTGTCTTAAACCAGGTGCATTCAGTTTGCAGGCCTCCTGTCCAGAATAATGTGCTGCCCTCTTTCATCAGTGGGACAAACTGGTCCCCAGTGCTGCCGCCTGTGTGCGTTTGCTAACCTCCAAATAAAATCAGCATAAGGCATAAAATCTGATTATTGTGCTCATTTCATTTTGATGTGGAGAGGACGCAAACTGAAAATAAGAAAAACACATTACATGAAAGTTGTAAAGTGATTTTCAGTGAGTAAAATAAGTATTTGAACCACATGGAAAACATGACCTTGCACTTGGTGGAGAGCCTCTTGTTGGCAACAGTAGATGGTCAGCAGGTTTGCACACATCTCAGGGTTTGTGCTCTTCCACTCCCGAGTCTGCAGTCCTGATGTCCTGTCACAGCTCTCTGGTTGTTACTTCAGGAGTATCTGACTCATCGGTTCATTATGATGTAGCGCACAGCCTTTGTGTGGCTGGGTTGTAGGGGATCGCTACTTATTTTACTCAGTGACCTGCAAATGTGTATAATTCAATTCATATGTGATTTCTAACTTTTATGTAATGATTTTTTACATCACTGCGCATTTTTGTGACAACTGTTTCCACCAGTCTCATTCTAAGCCTTACTATAGTTAAAAATGAGCACAGCTAGATAAGTGATGACAGGTCAGTGAGTAAAATGCTGATATTAGTTTGATTATTTCAATGGCAGCGAATCACAGACAGAAACAGCTCTGACCTTGGACTGTTTCTGGGAGTGTGACATCACCGAGACGGGCACAGCTGTAAATCTTACTGTTTGTTATCTACATGCAGACGTGGAGGTAGTGAGGCCGTACACTCCAGTGGAGCACACATTTCCAGCAGCTTCTAAGAACGGGTCACAGGAATCAGACCTCTACCTCATGATCAAAGTCTACCCTGGTGGAGCGTTCACCCCACACCTCAGCAGCCTGAGTGTCGGTGAGTCACATTCAGGGAGCAGCTCCCAGGGTGGGAACATGGATGAGGTCCAGTGACTTCTCTCTCTTAACCTGTAACAAACAAAAGTACAATGAAAAAACCAATGTGTGCTTTTCCACGTGCGGCACAATAACGCGACCAACTCGCCATTGAACAGTAAATAATGTTCTGAATTTTGATTTGATGAAGGTGTTTAATCTGTGGAAACTGTTGTAATAATGACGCGTTTACTCTTCTAGGTGACCGTGTGGCCGTAAGTGGTCCAGAAGGCACCTTCAGTCTCCGCCCTCTTCGTGATGTTACAAACCTCTACTTAATAGCTGCAGGCACAGGCTTCACGCCCATGGCTCGTCTCATCCGTGCGGCCCTCGAAGACATCGAAACCATCGGGTAGGAGCAAACTTTCAGAAGCAGCGCTCATAAGTGACACCTTTGTATTCAGTGCTGATCAGTAAGTCCATTCATTTATATAAATCAATGTACTTGGAGCAACCATCTGGTTGTTGGTCACCTCCCCGAACTGTATCAGGAGTCTCCAGGGCATGAGAAACAAACACACAACAAGAGAAGCAAACAAACAACAAGAGGAACAAACACACAACAAGAGGAGCAAACACACAACAAGAGGAGCAAACACACAACAAGAGAAGCAAACAAACAACAAGAGAAGCAAACAAACAACAAGAGAAGCAAACAAACAACAAGAGAAGGACACAAACAACAAGAGAAGGACACAAACAACAAGAGAAGGACACAAACAACAAGAGAAGGACACAAACAAACAACAAGAGGAACAAACACACAACAAGAGAAGCAAACACACAACAAGAGAAACAAACAAACAACAAGAGAAAGAAGCAACAAGAGAAAGAAGCAACAAGGGAAAGAAACACACAACAAGGGAAAGAAACACACAACAAGGGAAAGAAACACACAACAAGAGAAGCAAACACACAACAAGAGAAGGAAACAACAAGAGGAAGAAACAAACAAACAAACAACAAGAGGAACAAACAAACAAACAAACAAACAACAAGAGAGCAAACATGCAAACAAAAAAGATGACTTGCAAAGACCTTACATTCCTGCATTCATTCATTGCATGCTGTGGGTCAGATGTTTGCGTACTGGAGATATTTCCCGTCTTTGTTGTGATCAGTTTTGGGTTTCATTGCTCAAAAAAGTTACTTATTGGTCACTTTTCTTAAATGTAGTGCTGTACGTTACCTTCCAGGAATTTGTTTCACTACTTTTTACACCGTTTTTGCATTTTTCCAAAACGCACTGAAACACACTGTGTGATAATCACCATTTAAACACATAAAGCTACAGCCCCACACACCAACACTGATCTGTCCTAATGAGGACACACGTCATCTTTCTCTTAGTACTTAGGTGTGACCACGAAGCAAAGATGAAAGTGGTTGCCATGGTGATAGTACTGTAGAAACGGAGGCTGACTGCTCATCAGTGCTCATGTTAACTGTTGAAACTTAGAGTGTGTCTGCTGGGCCGCCTCACTCAGCTTTAACATCGCTGGGTTTTTGGCTAGATTAGCATTAGCATGTTTGCAAAGCTCTAAAGTTGCGTTAGCAGCATGATGCAGCTGCTGTGGATGCAGTTTGCACTCCTTTTATAGAAATAAAAGTCATGTCCATCCACTCTGAAGACTGTGGCACTATGAAGTGCAAGGGGAACTGCGGGATGGATAGACAAGCAAAGTAACAAGGAATTAGACTTCTGGGAACCGGTTCTTGATTCCCATCAATACTTCAGAGTGCTTGAAGGATCTGGTTAGCTGTGCAACAGCTTTAGTATCTCACACCCACTCACCATCTTTGATTTATTCTTACAAATCCAACAAAACAACAAATACGTTTGCACAAACCTGATCATTTTATGAAAACCAAAGTGTTTGGATGCAACATCTGTCTGTCATGTGTGGGTGGTTGATTATATTTTGTTTGAGGCTCTGACACTGTGTTCTTAGATGCTCTGTGTGCACTGTGACCTCTGGTGTTTTACCAGTGAACTCCCTGTGCTCTTGACACTAGTTTGAGAAAACAGTCGTAGTGTTTTTCAGTTGGCTGCTTGCTTCATAACCTACAACATGTTTGTGTGTCTCCAGAAACACAAAGCTGCTCTTTTTTAACCGACGAGAAGAGGACATTCTTTGGCGCTTTGAACTGGATGAACTGGCTGCTAATAACGGCAGGTATAGGAGCTGTGTGCCTGGGGAGGGCCTCACACTGTGGGTCGTGTTAACAACAAGCCTCTAAGGTGGTGCATGTGAACAAACGGCAGGGTGGAGTCATCGGTAGAAAAGAACCCGAGCTCTAAGAAAGAAAAAGAAAATGCAGAGAAAGAGAGACGATGAGGAGAGGAGTAGTAACTAGTTTAGGCCAGTCCTGTTAAATGTAATTTAGATAGCTGGTTCAATATTTGTTTTAGCCTTTGGAGCTTCAATAAGCCGGTGTGTCAGAAAAATAACTCTTCTCAACTGAAGTGAATGGCTGTGGAGACATGTCTACATGTAAAATGGCTCTCATGTCTCGTCTTCCGTTTGCTGTGTGTTAGGTTTCAGGTGGAGCATGTCCTCTCTGAGCCCAGTGAACGCTGGACCGGCCGGAAAGGTCCGGTGAACGAGCCCATCCTTACTGAGCTGCTGTCCAGGCCTGATGGGTCCAAATGCTACGTGTGTGTCTGTGGCCCTGCAGCCTTCACAGAGCTAACACTCGGGTAGGTAACACAACCGCACTGCTGCTCTGACAAAGTGTTTTATTTAAAAGCCGTCCTCACGGAGATCTATGTTCTGTTCGACTGACTGCACTGTTTCACTTGGTGTGCAATCACAGCATTTAAGAGCGCCAATACAGTCATGTGATACGTCCTAGAAATATCATTGAAACAGGCAGCGAGCATGTTCACATAGACTCCGGCAAAGTCTCAGATTTTATATGATCATTAAATAATAAATGTGTTATAAATTCAAAGGCCAAACTGCCTCAGCTCCGCGCTCTATTGTTCTTTTTTTTCCAAGGACTTGATGTAATTAATCGCACATATTTTTCCACCTGAAATCTTTTTAAAACATTCAGCTGCACGGGCCTAACAACACCACACTGAGAACATTTTCCATGTGTAGCGTGAACTGACTCAGCTTTGTGTTGACCTCCTTTCCTGTGTGCTCTTCTTGTAGGTTGTTGAAGCATCAGGGCTTCAGTGAGCAGGAGCTCCACGCCTTCCAGGGTTGACGTGAAGGGAACACTGTGTTTCTATGCATCGAGAACTTGATGATGCTGATACGTTGGAGGTGCTCTGAGGAACGTCATATAAATAAAGAGAAATATCACTGGTACTGTTTCAGATACAGTGGATCCAGAAAGTATTCATTCAGCATTTGTCATGATCCAGCCTTATTCCAAAATACATTCAATTTGTTTTTCACTTCAAAATTCTACACGTGACACACCATGATAGCAAACTGAAAAACATTTGCTATATATATATATGTTTTTCAGTTTGCTATCATGTGTACATGGCCTTAATGCCTACTCCAGCTCATTTAGCTTAAAGCTGCTCTTAACCTCGTCAGTGAGGTAACCTGCGCTCACTGGGCATATTTAATTGCTGCTCACCTGAATGCTTTGAGGAGTGAACAGCCAGTGACACCTCAGCCTGAGTCCAACCTGCTGATTTTTATAAACACACTGCACCTTCAGTTCTGCCTTGACAGAACCTCATCACCTGCCTCTAGTTTTTAATTCACTTTCATTTATAAAGTGTTAAAATCACAACAGCAATCCCTGCGAGGTGCTTTATATTGTAAGGTAAAGACCTGCAATAACACAGAGTTCACATTGCAGGATGTTATGCCACACAGCTACGAGAGTAGAAGGTTACTAACAATGAAATGTCCCAGGAGTATCTCTGCCTGCTAAAGAAAAGAATAGAATAGAATTCAACTTTATTGTCATTGCACATGCACAGGTACAGGGCAACGAAATGCAAAAGTGTTGCAACAGAAGGAGATTTTTCCAACTATCAAAAAGAAAACTCTAATGAGTGCCACGTGCTTCCTAGCATGGTATGGTGGCACCACCGCCTGGTCACGGTGCCAGTAAAGCAGCCTTTTCCCGGGGCTTTAAAAACGTTGCTCAGGCTAAATTCAAAGGTTTGCTTTGATCATATCAAACTCATTGCTACATAATACAGGCCTCAGCAGTGCCGACCTGTGGCTGTAGCTCAGGTGGTAGAGTGGGTCACCTACTAACCTACTAACCCTGGTTGCTCTTCAGTGCATCCATCGGGGTGTGAATGTTAGGTAGCACTGGAAGCCTAGAAACGTGCTGGCGTGATTGGGTGAATGAACAAGTTGTATAAAGCGCTTTGAATGCTCAGATTGGGTAGAAAAGCGCTATATTAGAACCAGTCCATTTACCTTTAGCTCCTCCCACAATAGTTGGTGCACATTGTTCCCATTGGGCTGCAGTCTCTGGATCTTCAGTTTCAAAAGGTTCTAGCACTGAGCTACCAGGTGTTTCTTGGTTCTTTGCCCGTTCATAGTCATCACATTTATGCATATAACCTCTCTGAGTGGGTTCGCTGGCGTAGCCGTGTTACATCAGTTCCATGTTTCCTGTCCTTACCCGTGTAGGCAGCTTCTCATCTGTCCTGTTCTGGTTTCCCAACACCTGACCTTGTTAAGCTGGGTGACGTCTAAGCCAGTAGTTAGGCTTAGCTAGCATTTGGGGTCTAGCCCATGCTGCATGCATGTCTTGAATGGGTATAATACTGTCAGTGGATACAATTAGAAAACATCGTTTACATTACAGTTGGTAAACTTCATCAATACTTGGTCACCTAACATGACTTATCAGTCAGGGACGCACATCCACTGTTACAGTCACGCCAAGTACCCCAGCATGGCTCCTCTGCTCCTGCAGTGTGATAACACAACCCTTGAATTGTGCAACAAAGACATTCAGGCTGCAGACAGAACAACGTGATGTGCTATGTAGCTGCAACAAAAATGAATCCAGCAGATTCCATTAGTGTGCGAGCTACACCACAGCTCTGTGTTTGTGTCATATCAGTAATGCCAGCTCACAGTCTGGGTTCAGGGAAACTGCTCTCCTTTAACATAAGGCTTCAAACTTGCATTTTTTGTAAGGGCAGCCTGTAGCTTCAGCTGGAACAAACAATCTTGAACTTGTGGAAAAATAAATTGACACCAATCAGATTTTCTGAGGTTCATTAAAATAAATCCGGATCAATAAAGCCAGAGCAGGCTTCACACCTGCACTGATACTGAAAAGAATAACTAACATCTCCTCTACACATGTGTGGATACAAACACTGTGTTTGCAGCTGAATGCAAACGTTACAGTTAACAGTACATAGAGGTTAAACCAGGTGAAACATTTCTAATCTTGCATTATTTTAATTCATTCACAGCACAAAACTCGTGTGTAAAATGTATTAATAAGAGCGGTGGTGAATTAACATTGGCTGTTTTGTAGCAGATGGGCATCTCACTGCACACTGTAAAGACAAATGAAAGCATTTACACCGAGTGTGGTGCTCAGCTGCCCCGTATCGCAGACACAACCTGGAAACACAGTCTGCAGAAGGTTCATAACATCATCCTCCCATCCAGACCACAGTCTGTGCTCCCTGCTTCCCTCTGGGAAGAACGAGGTTCAGGAACCTCTGATCCAGAAACAACCAGCTCAGGAACACCGTCCTCACATTTTAAACCCTAAACACACACAAGCACACAAAAATAACATTGTGCAAATACTGTAAATCCATGTACATATTTACTCTGTAGGCTTCTCTTTCATTCATGTTCGTTACTCCGGACAATAATGTTATATCGTTTCCACTTCACATCAGATACCAAACTTTGTGTCATAGTTTGAGTATTGTGGTTTTCAGTGACAATAAAACAGTCTAATCCAAAGCCGTCTTAGTTTTGATTACTAATCTTCATAACCTTCCCGGGATTCAGGAGATCAGGTAGTTGATTCACGAGAGCTGTTATTGAGTTTAGGCTCTCGTTTGCTGTGCGACACACTAATAGGTCCCTCTGACAATCCGCTCTCTTAACACGACATCATGACATCATGTGTTAAGAGCAAACACTACATTAACACTACTGTCAGACTAATATTGTTTTCCATTGAACATTATTGTTGGGCTGCTGTAGGCAGCTGGGGTCAGCGTCACTACTGGTGCCATGAAGTAGTTCTGACGTTGCACAGACCATAGAGAACATTATGCTGCTCGTAACATCGTGCAGATGAACGGTTTGGTCTGAGGACTCCTCCAGAGGAAGGCACAGACCTCTGCAGGCTGAGCACCTGACTGCCATTACATATCGGGCCTGAGCCCAACAATGCCTGGCCTCATGTGGCAGATTGCACTTCAGACTGTCCGGGAGCTCGCAATGACCATCGAGACGTGGGGGGGGAAATGCCCCAGGACACTGTCGTCTCATTAGGAGCATGCCCTGATCCTGTCAAAGTCAAATTTATTTATGTAGCACATTTAAAACAGCGACTGTTGACCAAGGGGGTGTACATTCAAGGTAATCAAGAGATAAAAATATAGGAAGAAATGATAACATTTAAGAAAAAGAAGCATAAAAAGAGAAGATTTAAGTAAGAAATGAGACAAATAAAAGTCATACAAACTCTTTCTGATTTAAAAGCCAAGGAACAAAAAGTGGGTTTAAAAAGAGTCCAATGTTGGGGAGGTCCTGATGTGAAGGAGCAGTTTGTCCCACAGTTTAGGAGCAGTTACAGCAAAGGCCCGATCTCCTCTGTGCTTTAATCTGGACCTCGGCACAGGAGCATTTGAGCCGTACCCCCAAGTGAGCTCTTTGGGGTGTACCAATTAAAAAGACCAGAAAGGTGTGAGGGTGCTAACCCGTGCAAAGCCTTCAAAAACGAATAATAAAGCAACAAAGGATCCAGCAGGTGCATCGTTCCAATCCTGGGAAATGTAGGATGCATTTGTAGGCTGTATTTGGATGAACCTCTAAATTGGGACATCCTTCACTGCCTACAATACGAAGCTCAACGATGGCACATCCAGTGTCCAAACACAGTAGTCCAGTCAGGTAGAGACATCTAGCACGGTTTTTTGGGTGTTTTTCTAAACTGATGTTTAACACTATATTAAGAATGCCTTTGCAGTGTAATTGAGAGAATCCTTCTCTCATCTCACATGATTTTATGTTAAATAACTTTTTCTCCCTCTTCTTTTTGAAGTCTTATGTTTACCAGTTTAAAACAGTGTTAATGAACATGGGGTCGGTCGGTCAGTTTAAAGCCAGCACATCCTTTATCACACAAATGCATTTCATCTGAGAGAGTCAGGCTCCAACACAAAGAGATGCAAAATTATGAGAACCTAGAAGTTTGTAGATAACTGCTGGAACAAAGTTGAGAATTTGTGTTCGTGATCTGACGTATTTTCTCCAAAACAAAATATTCAGCAACTCATCCACAAAGTGGCAGCCAGGTGTCAGAGACGTCCCGAGATGCATAAAGTGTAAAAGCTGCCAGTGCTCCGCTGACACAATAACACAGACCTCTGAACTTCTGGCGACACAAAAACCTCCTGGTTGTAGCGCAGTAAGTGCCAGGAGCTTACAGGAGTTCATAGTAAAGGCTCCAGTATTTTTGTCAGTTATTAATTTCACCCCCTGCTTTAAGTTCACTTACATACAAAAGAAACGAACAGTCACAAATTTCATGGTAGTATCCAGAAAGAACAGAAAAAAACTTAAATAGATTTTCATGTCATGAGTGAAATAAATATTATATCACACCAAGCACAACATGACTTAACACTTGATGGAAAAACGATTCTTTCGAAGCACAGCAGTAACTGGTCACCAGGTTTGCACACATCTCAGGAAGGAGTTTGTTCCACCCTCTTTATAGAAACTCCTGTAGTTTTCTTGGCTGCTGCTAAACAACAAGAAAGTTCAGGTCCCTCCTGAGTACCGAGGCCTGGAGACTGGCTCGGCCGCTCCTTTGTTGCCTTGGCAGTATGTTGGCAATCACTGTCAAGTTGGAAGACCACGACAATCTTCAGTATTCTTGCTGGTCTTGTGCAGGTCCACAGCCTCGTTCCTGACATTTTTTGACAGCTCTTTGGTTTTTCCAATGGTCGTAGAGAAGCTGGAGCGGAAGAAACTGACTCTGAAGACAGGCGGCGTGCTTTAAACACAAGTTAAGATCAGTAGTGTCTGTAATTGACTGATTGTAATCTGTGTCCCACATGGGCGCACAGCTGCCACAGACTGTTGTACACCGTATTTCACTCAGTGACATCAGGTTTGACAGCATTCCTCGTCAGTGGCTTGAGCATGAATCGATGATTAATGTATTTGCTCGCTTGAAGATTTTATAGTAGACTTAAATATGGCTACTCGCTGCAGTTTTCTGTACTTAACTGAAAGAGTGATCACAAGGAAAACGGCATGTACATGAAGTCTTCAGAACCAGGAGTTTCAAATTCTGATTCAATGACTCTGCTGCTATAGATATGTAAGAGTCTGACAAATGACTGTAACAAAAAACCTTTCTCACCGCTATGGGTTTAATTATATTGCCAACTCATGTAGGACCACCAAACTGTGCAAAGAATCCAAGAAGATGGAAAATCTGATAATGAAGACAAATTGGATCTATAAGTTGAATCTGGAGCTGATTTCTTATTACAAAGTCTGGCATGTAGTTGACCTGCAAAGGCACTGAAACAGAGGAAAAGAGATGAAGAATTGAGACGCTGATGTGAGTCCCATCAAAAACACCTGCAGAGGAACTGACGGGCATGTTGCGCAGCAGCCATGCTTGGGTGCAGGCTGCTAACCAAGCCGGCCAGTGTTAGCTGAGACTTGGCCTCCACCTCACACTGGGGCCATAAGGAGAACATTTACTGCAGAATATTTAAATATGTGTTCATATTGTGGTTGTGATCAAGTATATTACTTTTATCTGCAGGCCCTGCTGTCATATCTAGACATGTAAAACAGTCAAAAAACAAAATGATGTTCGAGAGGTTTCTTTATTTTACACGACTGTTTCCTCTGTGGAGGCAGGGATGGTAAGCCAGTCTCTGCAGGTCTTTGGTGCAATACTGATCCTAATAAACCATTAACATGAAAAATATAAAAATAGTTATTTAAATAACAAGTAAAAGCTTCTATTGCTGACACACTGGCATGGAATCAGTGCAGCATTCACAGTCTCAGCTTTCAAACGTTGTATTAACTCCTCTGTGGAATGGCGAGCTCAGGAGTCGGCAGAACCGCTCCCTGTCGTTGCAGATGTCTCAGGATGTCCAGGATGGCGTCGAGCTCAAGGCGGAAAGCATCCATCTCCCTGCTCTTGTCCTGAGCCAGACGTCTCCAGTGCTCCAGCTCAGACTGCAAATCATCACCTGGCGTCTGCCACGCCCCCCCAAGCACCTGAAGGACACAAACAAAAGACCTCAGGTTGTATTTGATACAGTAGAACTACTTCATCTGACCTCTATGTGGATAATATCATCAGGGGAAGTGCACAAGCTTCTCCACCAAACAGTGTATATGTTTGGCCACAGGTTCAGCAGTGTGTCTAACTCCGATGTCTGTGTGACTCGCAGACGGTTTCCCAGAGTCCAGGAGACGTTTAAAGTCATTTACAGCATAACATTCAGGTCAGCTTACGTTTTCGTACAAGTTTGCCACTAGTTCAAGTTAGTTTCATTTACGCTGACAATGTGGATCCAGACCTGCTTTTGTTTGAACGTGGTTAGTTCAGGGGATCACCCACCGTGGATGTCCAAGCCTGTGTTCAAAGTTTATCACAACTGCTGATTTAAAACACCTGAATCTTGACCTTAGGGGTCACTACAGGTTCACGTCAGGTTCTGGGTTCCAGTTTCTGTCAGCTAGTTGGGCCCTCACTGGTACCTGCTGCAGCTCCTTCTCTCTGTGCTGGTGTCTGAGCTCCATGTTCAGTATCTTCCTCTCCAAGGTGCACAGGAGTTTCACCTCTGAGCTTGAAGCTTCTTTAGCTTCCTTCAGCTCCTGCAGCAGTTTGGTTAGCTAAACATGAGACAGAAGCAGCTAAATTAAATTAATTAATTCCAATTAATTATTGACACATTTAATGAATTGTTTAATGGTGTATTTCATTAATTCATTTTGGCAGTCCTGGCATTCCATAATTCAGAGTCTTTCTGTGTACAATCCTGGATAGAGCCAGCACAGCGATCTTTCTCCAGCTCCTCACCTGCGTCTGCAGAGCATCCTCTCTCCTCCTGGATATTTTCAGTGCTTCTTTGCACCCCTGCGTTTCTTTCAGCTGCTTGTCCAGATGATTCATCATTATCTGCAGGTACATATGAATGTTAAAGCAGCAGGCTCATGTTGTACAGAGGCTGCTTGATGAGGGAGCCCTACCTCTTGAGTGCTCAGCTTATTAGTCAGTTCTGCAACCTTAGAGTCTGAGTGTTCGAGTGCATGGGTGGCCCGCAGGTGGTCCAACACTCTAAAGTGTTCTGCCTTCGTAGTGGATAGCTGCTCTTCAAACTCCTCTGTCAGCCTGGGAGATTAAATCATATCTTTAATTCAGGGGCAGCAGGTGATTGGCTGGGTTGTTGAAGAACATCCTGCTTCTTTGCAGGATGGGTCTCTATTTGCACTATGAAGCACTGTCCAATCAGCTTTGCCTGAATCTGAAGAGAGTGTAACTTTATATTCCTGAGAATTCATCAGCAGCACAAATGTTCCAATAGCAGCCACGCATCCCCAACGTGACATCCCCTTCACCGTTTTCCTGACAGATGATGTGATCTGTATCATCTCCACACACTGTTTGTTCTCGAGTATAACCAGTGGTTGGCACTTTGTTGTACACCTGTGTATTGACGTTGACAGTGATATTCCCCATCAGCCTTTTATGGCTCAGGGATAGAAATTCAACACTGTAAATGAACTTTGATATTCAGTCTGCTTCACTGCTTTAAGTATAACATTTCCTAAACAGCAAGTGCAAGTAGAAGCATTTGGAAACAAGCAGAAAGCACACAGAAGCAAAACTACAAAACTGTACCTGCACAGCTGCTGCTTGGCCTGTGCAGCATCAGCCTTCAGAGCTTCCTTCTCCTGCTCGCTCTGCAGGAGCACAAGCTCCACCTGCTTTTTTAAAGCTTCGTTCTCCTGCAGAACCTCAGAGATATGACTCCCTGTCAGAAGGAAACATGAAAAAAATCTTCTAGTGCCTCCAGCTAGCTGCATTTTTTAAATCTGGAAAACCACAGCCCTGCTTATAGACGCTTCTATATCCCTGCTGTTAGTGTTCACACTGGGATCGATGTGGGCATGTTCTTCCTTCTGATGCAAGTCTAGAATATGTAAACAACACTTGTGTGTAAACCACTTTCAAGGATCGCTCGACAAATAACAGTCACACACACACACGCACACACACACACACCATAAATTGCCCCCTTCACGCACTATGTACTTATACAGCACTCTGCATTTAGTCTCGTCTCCCTGCTCTCGTCCCCGATGAGGCGAATCTTGTTGGGATTTGGAATTGAATAAATAAAATCAAAGTGAATTAAACAGTGTGACCACAAAATATTTTGATTGCATCAGGTGATCTTTAGTCCCTTTTGTGTATTACTTACTTTAAAAAAGTGCATTCCCACCTGTGAATACGGTGGGCTGATAGGTCTTCTCACACGGAGCAGCTGGGAATGTTTCTCCTCCTGCAGTGAGGAGACCTGGTTGTTGGTGTTTGCTCTCAGTGGATCGTCTTTCTGCTCGTGTGTTGGGGGCAGACGGCATGTTCCTCCGTTCCTTCTTCAGTTCCTGAATGGTCCGTGTCTTTTTAGCGAGCTCTTGATTCAGCCGCTCAAGCCGCACACCAAATGCTGCCTCGGCTTGGCGCTGGTGCCGGCCGGGACTCAGCAGGGCCTGTAAAACGAAGGGCTCTCCTCAGTATTGTATAATCGAGTACAAGTTTATTTTGTGTTATCAACTCCTCCATTATCCTACTTCATCCATTATTCCAAGGTTTCAGGGCAAAGGCTGCCTGCTCTAGCATCTGGAGGCAGCTAAGACAATAGCTCTTTGCTTTTAGTAAGACTTGTACTGACCTTCTGTTTAAGCTGCTGCTGGAGAGACTCGATCTGCTCATGCAGAGATTTCTCCTTCTGTTTGTGGCTCTGCTTCACACGGTACAGCTCTTCCTCCAGAGCCTGGACTACTGGTGACTGGGACCCAGCTGCTGCTTCAAGCTGCTGCTTACGCTGCAGCTGCTGCTCCAGCTCACAGATCTGCTGCTCGTAGCGGAGCTGCAGAGCAGACACATAGTGGCATTCAACAAAAATCTGCTACACTGTTGCAGGTTGTTTGTTTTTAAGACTCAGTTTGTGAGCATGATTTAAAATGTATTTGATTTTATAATGTGTCTAATTTGATTAAATAACTGTGACAAGTTATATATAAAACAGTCCTTAATGAAGAGGAATTAATAATACAGGACCAAGCGCAGTACATCAGTGACTGCAAGCAAAGAAACAACAAATCAAAAGCAGCTACCGACCAAAGAACACTGTTACTGATCCCTGTGTGAAACAAGCCACATGTGCTTCACACTTTCTACTTTACGTATAAACAGTGAGTGATACACAAACCAGTTAACAGGTACAGCTGGAAACTGAGCCAGTCAGCAGCTGACAGGCTCGTGGGTGTGACTAAGCAGGCCGACGCCTACAGACTCAGATCCTCCACAGTAGAGAGGCTGCAGTCCTTTATGAAACAATGCTCTGAAAACACTAATGAATATGTCCATGTCCATGACAAGAGTCCAAACTGAAATAAAACCTTTCTGTCCGTCAGTTTTTCCACAGAAATCAAAATGGCCAGTGCTGTAAGTGACTCATAGTGCTGTCACACAGCTGCTGAGGGATTTTACTACAGTGAAACTGGAGTTGAATCAGAAAAATATTATAATGTATTCACTCTGCCTCATCTCTTGAGTTATCTGCTAATGGTGCTTCAACCCCTGGCTGCTCCACAGCACTGTGACTGAGCTTGTGGACAGGTGACTGAGACGAGCTGTGTAAAGAGCTTTAAGTGCTACGAGGCGCTACAAGAGGAACTGGTTCATGTGTTCCCTCATCTGATGTTTTTAATGATCATTTCATCATTAAATGATACAAACCACAGAAAATAATGGTTCTGACACAGACTTCTATAAAACACACGGAGTCTCTACTATAAGCAGACGTCTGAAACGTGATTCTTCACTGTGATGAATCAAACTACCGTAATTGTCGGGCTATAAGCCGCTACTTTTTGCACAAGCTTTGAACCCTGCGGCTTTTAGTCAGGTGCGGCTTTTCTATGGATTGTCCATGATTTTTGTCATATCGTAAGATTTGTTTTGTTTGTTCTGCTGTTGTACGGCACTACGTTGCCTGGCGGAAGGATCGGGGTTCAAGAGTGGTATGTTGGTCACATGTCCGTCCGCCAGGCAACGTAGTGCCGTACAAGTAGCGCGAAAAACAAACTTCAAAGTAGCACTACGCGTTCAGCGGGAGGCGTGGATGACCAGCGGCGATAAACTTGCGAAAAGCAAGTTATGCTCAACTCCACCGGTGGATTCTGACAGCGTGGAAAAGTGTGAAAACATCCACGATCACCAACGGATTTTGAAGGGCTGGACTGCTGCATGATGGAGAGGAGGACACCGCCACGGCCCTTCTGAGGGTGTTCGACTCTGACACTGACAACGAGGATTTCTTTGGTTTTGAAAGTGACAACGAAGGAAAGAAGCTGAGAGTGGATGACGAAGCCATCCTGAGCCTGTTCGTATCCGACACTGGAGAAGAGGACTTTGGTGGTTTTAGTGCGCAGGAAGAAGAGAAAGATGGTGAATGACTGACTTTTCTTCTTGTTAAAGCCGTGTCACTGCACCTGAGCCTAAAAGGTAGTCCGGATCTATTTTTCTGGTGTGCTGTAGGTTACTGTTATGTACTACATTTGTTACTCATTTATGAAGCACAGCACATGTGCAAATATGTATCCATAACTTGTTTTTCAAAATATTAATAAAAGGGGTGTGTCTCCAAACAGCCGTCTCTTTCCTGACAATTCGCTTTGTGCATATTCTCTTACATATGATGAGTCAAAATTGAAACACCTGCGGCTTTTGGTCAGGTGCGGCTAATGTATGTACAAAACAGGATTTTCCCCTGATTTTAGCTTGTGCGGCTAATATTCGGGTGCGCTTTGTAGTCCGGGAAATACGGTACTTCCACAGCAAGAACATTTAAAAGTGTTGGTTCAGCACAGACACACGTTTCCTCACTGATCTGCTGTAAGTCAGACATGTGAAGGAGAAAAATAAAGGTTTTACTGTTTAGTCTCACAGCTGTGCGGTTAAGAAGCTCATTGACTGACTGAAACTGAACTTATTATGTCACACGGCTTCCTCTTTGGGCTTCAGTTCTCTATGAAGCTTTTGTCTGTTTGTCGCTCTGCTTTGCTTTTCTAGCACACCAAGCAGGAGGAGACGTGGTGATCACAAAGTGTGGATTCAGTGACTTCTACTGATGACCAGCAAGAGACGGTGGCTGCCCTATTTCTTTGGTATTAAGATGTGATTAACATATTTTTTGTCATTTAAAAAGGACAAAACCCCACACTAGCAGACAGCTGTAAAAGGTATAAACACGCCCCCAGCAGCCGAGGCTGGATGCAGGGTCACCTGATCCAGCCCTGACTATACGCTTTATCAAAGTTTTAAGCCCAATCTTAAAAGCTGAGAGTGTTTGACCCCTGAACCCAAGCTGGAAGGGGGTGAACAGGTCGGTGGTGTGACGGGGGCTTTCTGTTTAGGGTCCTCTTCACAGTCACCCAGCTGTTACTTCCAGGCTGAGTGCTGGCAGGTCGTTACATCGACAAGCCTGTGGACTGATGTTAGCTGTACCTTGACTCTGTGAAACTGCTGCTCCATAACCTGGAGGCTGCGTTTGGCTTCCTCATCGTGATTCTCCAGCTCGGCCTCCAGACGTTGGATCCTTCGCTCCAGCAGAGCAGTGATCCGGCTGGAAGAGGACATTTTGCCAGCGTCCTCGTGGCTGGCAGATGTGGCTGCAGCATAAATCAAAGCAGGCAGCGAATTTGGGTTTCTGCTCCTGAGTATTTGTTCCAGCTCCTTCACCTGGTGAAAACACAAGTGATATGAAGTTGTAGAAGAAGGAAGGAGAAATGAATTGTTAGTGTATGCCCGTGTGCCAAACCTGTCGCTCCAAGTCCTTCATCCTCTTCGAGTCCACAAATTTGTCTCTCGCCTTTCTCTGCCAGCTGTTTCTTTTGCCCACTTCCTGTTTCAGTTTTTCTACCTGAAATGGAGACGGCCTGTTACTTCCCATCCTCATTCCTAAAGCTTTCACTGTTGTCACTGTGAAGCACCACAAAAGAACTCTCGCGGCCCGGTACCAAACGAGTCACGGACCGGTCCCCAACCCACGGACCCCGAGGCCCGGGGGTTGGGGACCACTGCTCTAGAGCAATGTTTCCAGAGCCAGGAAAGATAGGCACGTTCCTCAAAATTAACACAATTTAAATCAATTTTAGTTTTAGTGGGGCGATCGTGGCTCAAGAGTTGGGAGTTCGTCTTGTAATCGGAAGGTTGCCGGTTCGAGCCCCGGCTCTGACAGTCTCGGTCGTTGTGTCCTTGGCCAAGACACTTAAGATAAGATAGAACTTTATTACCGGTAATCCCTCGGGTGGGTTCCTCTGGGAAATTCGACTTCCAAAAAAAGCACAGCAACGACCGAAGTTACAGTTACAGAACTGTTATATATATATATATATACACACACACACACACACACACACACACACATATATAAATACAGAGACAAATATAAATAAAATATACAAAGGGGATAAATAGAATAAATAGGAATAAAAAATAAAAATACAAGTGAATTGCACATTTCAAGTATTGAGTCTATTGCACTGTTGACTATTTACAAAAAGTATTGCACAGTGAGGTGAAGAGGCACTACAGCTTAGTTGTTCCCCCCTCCTTTGTCCTCCTGTCTCCCCTCCCTCTCCCCTCCAGAGAGGAGTTAAACAGTTTGATGGCGTGTGGGACAAAGGAGTTTTTAAGTCTGTTAGTTCTTGTCTTGGGGAGAAGCAACCTGTCACTGAACAGACTCTTCTGATTGTTTATGGCCGTGTGCAGAGGATGCCCAGCATTGTCCATGCTTCACCCGTTGCCTACTGGTGGTGGTCAGAGGGCCCGGTGGCACCAGTGTCCGGCAGCCTCGCCTCTGTCAGTGCGCCCCAGGGTGGCTGTGGCTACAATGTAGCTGCCATCACCAGTGTGTGAATGGGTGGATGACTGGATATGTAAAGCGCTTTAGGGTCCTTAGGGACGAGTAAAGCGCTATACAAATACAGGCCATTTACCATTTTTTCAAATCAAAACAACAGTTTCCTTGAGGCACATTTTGCTGTAACATAAAGAACTGAATGTTAGACTGAAACCAACAATCACACAATTCCCTGTAGGAGGTGCTCTGTGACAGCAGGAAAAAAAAACGATGGTTTGTGGCAAAACCATCACAGCCTGGTCACATGGTCTGACTGGGAGAGTACAACCACCAGCCTGCCTTAAATGGGAATGATGAATTATTCAAGTTGTATATCTAAAAAAGGTACAACAACAACAAAGACAAATAAAGTTCTGATCAACAAAGGAAACCGTCTCTAAGACTAAACACTGACCTCATTAATTATAAATGGTGTGATTGAATGTTTTGTTTCTATTATAAGTCCTGTTTAAATTAGTTGTTTAGAGTATTTAATGAAAACTGTACCACACACATGCTAAAACAGACTCTTAGATGGCTCGACTACACCATCTATTTCAGGTACAAACACTGAGTCACACGTTAGAAGGTTATGTTACAGTCATTGAATTAGCCTGCTTTATGTCCTGGTGGGCGGGGCTATGACTCGCCACACCCACTATCAGATCGTTACATGGAGAAACCTTTTGAATAGAGATTGAAAATGTGACGTCATTTCCGTGGTAAAACTGCAAAGGATTCTGGGTAAGAGTGGCAAGCGGTACCAGTGTACGAAGCCGTTGTATTATTAACTGCAATAGCCGGTCGCATGACAGCCACGGGAAGCCGACGGGTAAAGAGATCGTTTTTATCGGATTACATCGCTGAAGAGAAATTGTTCGAGCCATGTTTCCGAAGTAACAAAGAGCCGACGGATGGCCTGGATTGCAGCCATTCAAAGACCAAATATAACGTCCCAGAACACTCACAGGTTAGTCTGCTCCAAGCATTTACACGAAGGTCAGTCTGCTGTTGTAGTTGTTGATGTAGGTTACAAATAAGTCTTAATTTGAATTGAATTCGTTGCTATGCTGCTTTGTTCACTGTGGCTTTGCGGGCTAATGTTTGTGTTTTGTAGGAAAACCAGCCTACAAAATGCAGGAATGTGATCCAGACTGGGCCCCTCTATCAGCCTGGGTCAGACCGAGTTTAAAGCTGCTACCACAGCCCGATTTGATCGGTTAAGAGAGAGAGCGAGATCGAAACGTCCCGCATATATGTGCCCAAGTGTTGTATTGAAGCAATCAATTGATGAATAACTTTTCCAGTATGTTGTTTTGAAATGTTTTTTTTTTGTTGCATTGTTGATTAGTTTTTCACCGAAGCAGCTAATAAAGCACGATGGATTTTTTTTTTTTTTTTACAATTTTGCCTCTTTCCTGTAAGATTCTATAATAGAATGAAACAATAATGCCAGTTATAAATAAAAACAATAATTGAATGAATTACGAAACACTCATTTTATTTCTATTAGATCTGAAAATGTTGTGTAACACTACAACCTGAAACAACAAATAGATGCGTTGGCCTGTAACAGCAGCTGTGAGATGGAATCGTCCAAATCACCAAAGTAAACTGGAGCTGGGCTTGTTGCAGGATCTGAAGTTACTAAACATGTTGTGAGTGTGTGCACTCACACTTAGGACCATATAATAATAAATATGTGCGTGATGAAAGTTGTGCAGCATGCTAACGTCCTTACTCCACTCTGTATGCTCGTGTGGGTCTGACCCTTTCACTCCTTTGATTTTTTCCTCGTCCTTTTTTTGCCTCTTCGCCACGTCTGTCTTCGTACAGAGCTGCCGTGTTCACCGTCGTTTTGTACAGAACTGCAACTCGTAAACATAAAATGCAAGTAGGGATTAAAACCGCAGAATTAATGATTGCCGGTGCTGGAAATGCTTGATGCGCTTGATGCAGTGTTTTGATGTTGTTGCCACTCGTACCCACAATGCAATGCACGAAAGTCACGTGGTCTGTCAATCTCTATCTCTGTCAATTTCTATACAAAGTGTTCACGGACACCTTGGCTGCTGCCTCTAAACATATTGAGCGTTGTCGGTCGTGCATGCTGCTCATTAACATTCAGTATTTGTTAGTTACTGTTACAGGTTGCTGCTGTGGTCTGCCTACTGTGTTGTTCTCTTTTGGTTTCTTGACTTTTCTTCCAGCAGGTGATCCAGCTGACTTTTGTGGTCTTTTCCTTCTGTCCCTCTGATTTTCTTGAACTTCCCTTGTCTACGCCTTTCCCGTTCCTATCCCCCGGTCATGTCTGTTCTCATTGTAATAACTTAAAAGTAAAAATAAAGATCAATCAAGTGGACCAGTATGACAAAGCCGTAATGATCCACGTTGCCTGTTGGGCCTCTTTCTTGGCCTTCAGACGATAACTCTGATGCTACAGTGCCGAACGGCACAGGAAGAATAACTGAATTAAACTAACAACAATGACTTGCATGAGGGAAGTTCACTGAAGTCAGAGTATCATTTAAATATGTCTGTGAAGGTTCTCAGTCATCTAGGTCATTTTGACTCAAAATTGAGTCAAAGGACTCAATTTTGCCATTTCTCCGCAACAGTTGCCCACAGTGGACCTCATCTCAGCCACAGAAACCGCCATACGGATTAATACATTATCACAGACAGAAGCAGAGCAAATCAGGATGAAAGTCTCAGCCACCCTCTCCAGTGCCAAAGTCCCTCCATCCAACCTCACAATACAGGAAAAGAAGGCCGTCGCTTCCCTGAGCAAAGACCACAACATCACTGTTTTACCAGCTGATAAGGGAAGATGCACCGTGGTCCTAAACACTACAGATTACCATACAAAGATCACTACTCTCCTCAGTGACAACAATACCTACGAAGCCTTAAAGCGAGACCCCACAAGCAGCTACAAAAAGAAAGTTATAGCTTGCCTTCAGGACCTTGAAAAGGACAAAATCATTGACTGCCTTACATATCACCGCCTTTACCCAGGGGATGCCATACCCTGCATTTACGGACTTCCTAAGATCCACAAGGAAGCTGTCCACTCAGACCCATAGTCAGCAGCATAAACTCAGCCACTTACAACATTGCTAAACACCTTGCTACCATCCTTGCTCCTCTCGCGGGGAACACCCCACACCACATCAAGAACTCCACCGACTTCACCGACAAGGTCCAGAAACTTACCCTGGATCCAGATGAAACCATGGTGTCCTTTGATGTAGTCTTTCTCTTCACCTGCATACCCACCACGGAGGCCGTGGAGACTGTCAGAAAACGACTACAAGAAGACAGCTCCTTGGAGGACAGGACCAACTTCACACCCGATCAGATCTGCACACTGTTAGACCTCTGCCTCACCACTACATATTTCAAGTACAACGAAGGCTTCTACAGACAAAAACATGGCTGTGCCATGGGCTCCCCCGTGTCACCTATTGTAGCCAACCTTTACATGGAGGAAGTGGAAAGGAAGGCGCTTGGCTCTTTCAAAGTAAGAGCACCCAGCCACTGGTACAGATATGTAGACGACACCTGGGTCAACATCAAGACACAAGAAGTGGAATCCTTCACTGCGCACATTAACTCTGTGGATAAAAACATCAAGTTCACCAGGGAAGACAAAAAGGACGACTGTCTGCCTTTCCTGGACTGCGCTGTGCACATTGAAGAGAACGGCAAACTCAACATCGAAGTTTACCGGAAGCTGCTGCTTCCTGTCCGTCAGGAAGTCAGTGATCCACCGGCAGATGGGATCGGGCACATTCATCTGGGAAAGCTTGCCTCGGAGATGGTCTGGAAGGATGGTGTTGAAGGCAGAGCTGAAGTCCACAAACAGGATCCTGGCGTAGGTTCCTGGGGAGTCCAGATGCTGCAGGATGAAGTGTAGGGCCATGTTGATGGCGTCGTCTACAGACCTGTTGGCTCTGTATGCAAACTGCAGGGGGTCCAGGAGGGGGGCCGTGAGGGTCCTGAGATGGGAGAGAACCAGGCGCTCGAAAGACTTCATGACCACAGATGTCAGAGCCACGGGTCTGTAGTCATTTAGTCCAGTGATCCTAGGTTTCTTGGGGACAGGGATTATGGTGGAGGACTTGAAGCAGGCAGGCACATGACATGCCTGCAGTGAGGAGTTGAAGATGCCAGAAAACACTGGGGCCAGCTCGTTTGCACAGTGTCTGAGGGTGGCAGGAGACACACCGTCTGGGCCGGGAGCTTTCCGAGCATTCAGACTCTTAAACTGCTTCCTCACATCTGCTTCATGAATATGAAGAGTTGTGGTGGGAGGAGGTGGTGTGAAATCCTCTTTTGTGTGGGGTGAGGAGGGGGGTGTTGTAGGTGAAGTGTTTGATGGTGGTGATGGCTCTATGGAGGGGGGAGAGGTGGGGGAATGAGTGTCCAAAGTGCCTCTATTGTTGGGGTCGTTGGAGGTGTGAAGGCTGCCTGATGGCTCGTCAAAACGGCAGTAAAAGTGTAAAGGAAGCACTCAAAACTAATTATCCTAATTGGGCTTTTATAAAGTCAGCAAAGAGGCACAGAAAAGAAGACCAGACACCAGCGAGGGAGGATAAGAAGGACAGACGCAACAACATTGTCATCCCCTATGTAGCCGGTGTATCAGAGAAACTCAGGAGAGTTTTCTCCAAGCATGACATCCCGGTGCATTTCAGACCCAGCAACACACTCAGACAAAAACTGGTTCACCCGAAAGACAAAACGCCAAAACACAAACTTAACAATGTGGTGTATGCTGTACAGTGCAGCGAGGAATGCCCAGACCTCTACATTGGAGAGACCAAACAGCCACTTCACAAGCGCATGGCACAACACAGAAGAGCCACCTCCACAGGACAAGACTCAGCAGTCCATCTGCATCTTAAGGATAAAGGACACTCTTTCGAGGATGCCAATGTTCACATTTTGGGCAGAGAGGACAGATGGTTTGAAAGAGGAGTGAAAGAAGCATCTATGTCCACTGTGAGAGACCATCTTTGAACAGAGGCGGGGCTTACGACACCAACTCTCTGCCATCTATAATCCAGTTTTGAGTTCCTCCCCAGACGCCTTAACGCCCACTCACATCCTGGGCCATCTGACCTCAGGAAATCGCATGATAAGGTGGGGCCAGGTTTCACAATGAACTTACCCGAAACTCTGGCTGATTGGGACCCACGGCCAGTTTCACACCTTGGATTAGGTAGATGATCATCAGGGGGTCCTTTTGTCCCTCTGTGGGGGGAAACTCCCACTAGGTTTAAATCTGGGACTCTCCACCATTTGACCTTAGAACTGAAGAAGCTTCTTGGATGAGAGGTGAAACGTCTTCAAGCAACTCAAAGAAGTCCAGACGCTTTTCTTTGCAAGTATCATTTAAAATAAAAAGTAGTTAGCACAGACAGAGGATTCATGCAGATTGAGGGTACAAAACAAATCAGTCTGTAACCATCGTGTGAGAGCGGAGCATCACCTGTTCTCTGAGCTGGTGTATCTCAGCTGTAGCAGCCTTCAGCCTGCCAGCATCTCTGTCCAGCATCTCCTGCTTCTCAGCAAACCACTGCAGTTTTTTCTTAAGGGCTGTCACTTCCTCCTGGTGCCTGTCCTCTAATACACGCATCTCAAAGGTCTGATTTCCTAACACGTTCAGGAGAAACGCACTCAGTTCTTACTCACATATACACAGCAGGTACAATAAGTATTGAACATGTCACCAGTTTCCTAAGTAAGTATATTTCTAAAGGTGCTACTGACATGAAAGCTTCACCAGCTTAATTCCCACATTACAAGAAATCAAACATAAATGTCCACAGATTAAGTTGTGTGTAAGAATGAGGAGTGACACAGACAAGTACTTAGAAAGCAATCCTGCCTTTTTATAGGCCAGATGGGACCATCAAGAAACATCTCATGATGGGTAAAAACAAATAATCTAGCTCAAGACCGTCACAGTCCTATTGTTGTAAAACATCCTGATTGGTTACAGAAGAATTTCTAAAATCCTGAAGGTTCCAGTGGCCAGCGCCCGGTCATGGCCGGTTCTCCCCACAGAGCAGTGAACAGAATTATCGCAGAGCCAGGGGCCACTTGTGGAGAGCTACAGAAAGACCAGGAATCCTGCAATTGTTTCAAACAACACAATGAAAACACGGCCTGTATGCACAATACTGTTCATTACTGAAGAAAAAGCAAAATGAAACATTTAAATTTTGCTGAAAAACAATCAAACAAGCCTTTGAAATACTGGGCGAACATAGTCTGGTCAGATGAGACCATAGTTCCACTCGTTGCATGCATAATAAACACCATGCCAACAGGTATGCACCACCAAGGCCTGGGTGTTTCAGCATGTGACACTGGCACACTTCAGGATGAAGGGAAAAATGTGCCGAGACATTCCTGATAGCGAAGAAATGACAGTAGATGTACAGAAAGGAAACTACTGACTGGCTTCAGAGAAAGAAAGAAAGTGTCTCGCCCAGCCAGTCACCTGACCCATATCCAGGTTAAAGTCAGTGGAAAGAACTAAAGGTCAGAGGTCATAGAAAGGGCCCGCGCAGCACTTTCAAGTTTTGAAGACTGTTTGCGTGGAAGTTTGGGCCAAAATCCCGCCCGAGCACACCTGGGAATACTTTCTCCACACAGGAGACGTCGTGAAGCCGTCGCCTCCAACAACGGCTTTTTGTGCGAACAGTTAAGTAAACATCAGTCAGCACGTTCAGTACTACTGACATCTGTGTGTGGATTAGATGTTACCCACATCTGGTGACAACTTCACTTTGAATCATACATTTAATGACATATTTGTCAGTTTGATACTTTTTGGGGTTTTATAAACAAATCACCAGTAGCAGCTGGTTACACATCTTTTCAGTGTTGCAGTAATCCTGACAGCATTTGATGCTTTTCTTTGTCACACAACATTAAAGTGAGTCTCTTTGGTCAAACACAACATTTGAAGCTGCCACTTTGATTTATGGGTTTCTGCTAAGGTGGCACATTTTTAAACTGGCAGAGTTTTGCATATTTCTACATGTTTTGAAGGCAAAACGAAGCTCCAAACTTGGGCTTGTCATTATCCTATTATAGCATTTTGGAATTGGGTTTGTATATGAAGTGAAAAGGGGATGAAAAATATGAATATTGTAGTTTCAGGACTGTTCTTTATCTTACCCGATGTGGAGGTGGCTCGGGCTTCAGCCAGGTCTCTCTCTTTCTTAATGAGCTGCAAGTCCACCTCCAGAGCCTGCTTTTCCTGCTTAAGCTTGTGGACGTCCTCAGACATCTTGGCCTCATTTCTCTGCACAAAGATTCACATCTGTGCTACATCAAAGAGGCTAACATAGCCCTTCAAGCCTTACAGTACAGGTGGATGAGAGCGGTACTAACCTGAAGTGAGTTTATTTGCGCTAACAAGTCTGCAGTGCGTGGAGTATGATCCGTTAAGCATATACTTCCCACTGGCCTCGAAGTTTTATGCAGCTGCTCCCTGGTGAGGTTAGAAAAGGTTTACCCTAACCACAGAACAACCACTCCACAGCTAGAGGACTTTATGATCTCTATTTGTTAACGACCTACTTCACAAACTTTGAATAAAGTTAGCGCTGCTGTCCCTGAACACGAGTGACTCTCCGGTTTGGCCTATGAGTTGAATACCTTCCATAGCCCAAACACGTGCTGTTAGCTTCACTGTTAGCTTCACTGTTAGGTGCTTAAATGCACAGAATGAAGCGATGCATGAACATGTGTATGACTCGCAGTGTTCCAAGTGGTCAGTCTTTCACAGTGCACATAAACACACATATATGGGTACAACAACATGTGTGTGGGACGTACAGGTCTGTCAGACGCTCACCTGGTGGCAGCCAGCTCATTCAGCAGCCGCTGGTTTTCTTTAAACATGGCCTCCTCATTAGCTTTACTCTTGGCCTGCTGAGCCTTCATCTGTAAATACAGCTTCTCATTCTCCTGGAGGAAGATTAATGTAAAAAAACAAACAAAAAAACAATGAAAAGAACAACAACTAGGTACAAATGGCTCTTGTTTTTTTAAACCGTTGCTCACACCTAATATGGGCTTTTCTATTTACTGCAGTTTGTATAAAACTGAAAATGATTAGAATTTCATAAACTGTGCCCACACGGCGTCTTAACATAGAGCTTCTGAGGCAAAGCACTGCTACGAGTGGAGAGCACTTCTAAAAAGTTGTTTTAAGCAGATGGCAGAAAGTTTAGTGCTTGGGGAAAATGAGTCCCTCTCATTAAAGACACACTCTCATCTCCCAAACCTATGCAAACTAAAGTAGGGGTCCCCAATCCCAGACCTCGAGGGCCGGTGTCCTGCAGGTTTTAGATCTCACCCTGGGTCAGCACACCTGAATCACATGATTAGTTCATTACCAGGCCTCTGGAGAACTACAGGACATGTTGGTCGTGTCCAAATTCATGGGCTGCATCCTCCTGAGGACCCGGCCTTCGCGGTCTATGTGGGCCGGGTCCTCAGAAGGTCGGGTAGGCCGGAAGTAAACGGCCGTGAAATTGGACGGTCTAGCCTTCTGATTAGCGTCGCCGCTGTCTCGGTGGAGTTTAATAAACTCGGCCGTCTGCTCCTTGCTATCTAAAATATAACAGGACACTGGCGTAAACTCTCGACCATCTCATACTTCTGTTTAATCAGTTTTCTGTTTGACGTTTAGTCAGCTGTGTGAAAACCAAGGGGGATTAATAACGTTTTATCTAATCTAATCTAATAACTTTAATCTCAGCCAAACCGATTTACTCACGAACAAACAAAACACTGAAAAAAGCCCAACAATAACATTTTTAGGTTGTCTAAGTGACTTGACTTATATATTACGTTTAACCCGAGCAGAGAAAGTCCGCGGTGATCTGAAAATGATGTGCCGGGAGTTGTGCCGCTCTCGGCCGCATCAGTAACCCTCGAGCTCCCGGCTAGCTGTCGAGCTGGTGGGTAGCAGACGTCTCCGAAAACGTCGAAGCACTTTTGCAAATATGCGATATCTTGATAAACCGAGCAGATATTTGATGTTTACACAACTACTTTCTCGCCTGAAAATATGTTAAAAGTTTATTTTGTGACCCAGAAAGATTAGTATGAGTAATTTTAAAACTTAGTAGCGGCCGCCATTGTTGGAAACTGGAGTTTGGCTGGGCCGCGCTATGAGTTCTGGGATATGGTAGGCCACGAAGGACACACCCGACCCATCCTTCAAATTCGGGGAAAAGGAGGACGCATTTGTCGGCTGCATTCGGAGGAGTCTACGAATTTGGACAGCCTTCGGCGCGTCGCTGTGACGTAATCGGTCTACAAATGCGGCCTCAGGAGGATGCAGCCCATGAATTTGGACACGACCGTTGAGGAGGTAACTTATCCATTTAAATCAGCTGTGATGGATCAAGGACACATCTAAAGTAGATGTAGAGTAGCGAAAGTCTGCAGTGATCTGAAAATGATGTGTCGGGACTTTGCCATTCTCGGCGGCTCTAGTGACCCTTGACCTCCCGGCTAGCTATCGAGCTAGTGGGTAACAGACGTCTCCGAAAACGTCGGAGCGCTTTTGAAAGTATGCGGTGTCTTGATAAACTGAGCAGATATTTGAGGTTTACACAGCTACATTCTCCATGAAAATATGTTAAACGTTTATTTTGTGACCAGAAAGAATAATAAGAGTAATATTAGAACTAACTAGCTGCCGCCATTGTTGGAAACTGAGCTGGGCTGCGCTATGAATTCTGGGACACAGCTTCTTCTTCAGGGTTTAACGGCAGCTGGCATCCTTGTACATGCAGTGCTGCCATCTTCTGTTTCAGTCCGTTATTACACTCTTAAATCCTGCTACTTATTCCTGCGTCTTTTGGGATCTTACAAAGCTTCAAACGACGCGTCGACTATTAAATCAGTCGTCGACGATTTTGATAGTCGACTAATCGTGGCAGCCCTAGTATGTAGTGTCATAAATTTGCATCCATTCAGTTGATGATGTAGCAAATGTATAAAATTACTTACACTGCTGGGATTACAGCTGACAGGACACAAATTAGAAAACAGTCTATTTGTTTTAGAAACAAGTCCTAATAAAAGTCCTTAAAAAGTCGAAATAACACTGAAATCATTGAGAGAAAAACGTTGTGACAAAAGTCACAATAAGATGTAGAGTTCAGGGTCACTAACCTGTTGGTAACCTTTTATGAGTGCCTCCTGCTCTTTTATTTCTTTATCAATCTGCTGGAACTTCTCATCTGCAGCAACATCTGCAGCCTCCACCCACCTCTTCTTCTGACTGGCTTCTTCTGCACTTCTCAGCTGTTGAGAGAAAAAAGTCTTACCCTGGCAGTACCCAAATAAGAATGGGCCATCCTACAGATTTCCCATATATATGGAATGAAAGTAGTGATGTGTTTGTGCACCTTGCTTTGCAGTAGGTAATTCTGCTGTCTGAGTGAGCTGAGCTCCTCTGCTCCTGCCTTCATCATCTGCAGCTCCCTCTCCTTCTGTGCCAGCTGCGTCCTCAGCTCCTCCAGCACGGAGCTGTCGTGGCCAGTCTGAAAGGCAACAAACCAAAGTCACGTCTCTCTTTCAGCAAGAATCAGTGTGCACAGGAGCTGCAGCATGTTTTTGCTTTTCTCCTATTGAACACACATTTTGGCAGTATGTTTGTGTTGTGACACTCTAAATGTAGTGTTAGGTAAAACAACACTGTCCTTGTAAAAGGTGAAAAACACTATGGATGAACGTGTGAAATCCTGTAAGCAGAGGCTGTGGCACTTTAGCTCTGCAGCTCAGTCACTCCCTGGATGGCTCTCAGTTTGCTAAAGTGATGTGCAAACAACAAAGGCTCTAACTTTACTCACATCTTTCCATTTTAAATATTTTATGTTTTAGCACCCAGAGCTGTACCAATGACCAGCTACTACGCATACTCAGGTTTTATCTAGGAGCTGTAAGCTTTAGGCTCTGCTTTGGTAACCAGCAGCAGATTTTAGGCACACAGACTTCATCCCACAAAGAGCTGGGCCTAACACTGTAAAACATGGCAAAAGGAGACCTCTGGAAGTTCAGCTCAATCTCAATGCCAGACACCAACACAGACATCGAACAGGCTGGAGAGAGGACACATCCCTTCCATCTCCAATACCCTAAATGTCAAAGGAGCTTGCAAAGAAAAGCATCTGGACTTCTTTAAGTTGCTTGAAGACGTTTCACCTCTCATCCAAGAAGCTTCTTCAGTTCTAAGGTCAAATGGTGGAGAGTCCCAGATATAAACCTAGTGGGAGTTTCCCCCCACAGAGGGACAAAAGGACCCCCTGATGATCCTCTAATCGCCTGAGCCAAGGTGGGAAACTGGGCGTGGGTCCCAATCAGCCAGAGTTGCGTGTGTGTTCATTGTGAAACCTGGCCCCACCTTATCATGCGAATTCCTGAGGTCAGATGGCCCAGGATGTGAGTGGGCGTTAAGGCAGGGAAGGGAACTCAAAACTGGATTATAGATGGCAGAGAGTTGGTGTCGTAAACCCCGCCTCTGTTCAAAGATGGTCGCTCACAGTGGACATAGATGCTTCTTTCACTCCTCTTTCAAACCATCTGTCCTCTCTGTCCAAAATGTGAACATTGGCATCCTCGAAAGAGTGTCCTTTACTACTGTAACTTGGCTTCAGATAAGTAATAGAAAATAAATGGATTCATGTTCGCTGTATGATGTTGTTCAAGAAAAGCAGAGGTCATGGTTACTGCTGACACGCTTAGTATTAGAAGTTGAGATGGAAGTAAGCATGAGGGTGTTTGGTAATCCAATGCCACGTTCTAGATGCAGCCGGAAATTTAAATTTCCAAGTTCCAGTCAGAATATCATCTGGAATGTTCCCTCAAATCAATTAACTAATATCCCAGAAATGAAAACTGCACTGACACTGTTGTGTATTCAAGACTCACTAAATAAGCAGTGCGCAGCACACAGACCAGGCTCTATCCATCAATGTGCTGCAGGAGTGTTTCTCAGCACAAAACAACAAAAGTGTTACGGCAGAGGTTCCCAAAGTGGGGGACGCAGAGCCATTGCAAGGGGAGTATGAATGAAAAACGTGTGGACCCTGCTGGCATAACGGACAGGTTTTTGACGGGCTCCCACACAAATGCAAAGCAGAGGATGAAGCATCTCCAAATATGTTTCCAAACCAACTTCCTTCCAAGTCAAAGAACAGATGATCATATCTTGCCTTTGGCTTCACCTGCACAAGTGCAAAGGTAGGTCTCCCTGCAGGATTAGTTTCCCCTGCGTCAGGAGCAGCGCTGGGCTGTTTAAATCACGGACACGGACGAATGTATTGACAGCAATGCTGAATATTATTACACAGGAAAAAACAACTACACAAAATAGACCATGACACCTTTCTAAATGGAGGGACAGTAACTGTGTGTAAGTGTGAACACAGGAACCACTGTGTTATGGTGTAATGTTAATGATGCATTAATGAATCTACTTTGCTAAGATACAAAACAAGCCCTGTTTTCCTCTTTTCCAGCTTCATCACTGGAATGTGAGTGATGAAGTAAGTGAAGTCACTGCAGAGTTCAAACAAGCTTAACCAAACACAGCACAACAGCTGTCGTAATCTTCCTGAAGTTATACAGGTTATTACCAACCACACAGAGTAAAAAGAACAATGTGAAAAGATGCTGGTGGTCGGGAAAACCTGCACACACAGTATTTCCTTACACGGATCTGTGGAAGATGTTGCTCCAGCCTGGTTTCTCTGACTTCCTGTGCAGAATCCTGGTGTTTGGTAGCATCTATTTGCTGCTGGAGGACAGCCACTAAGGACTGAACAGATGCCACTAGTTCATTCCTCACTGTTACTCCTGGTTCTACCAGTGAAAACACACAGAAAGGGATTCAAAGAAGTGCTAACAAGTCAAGACATTACAAGGTAAACTGACAGAATTGATGCTGGTTGATAAAAAATGAAGTTAAGCAGTTATCCAATGATCGATCAATGAGTTTCTAACAGTGTGGAAAGCACACGATTCTTTCCTACATTATTTAAGCCTCTGATGACTTGATGTGTGCAGTTAATAACCTGTGCAGTCCCAGCAGTCTTCATGGTTCGCTCTGTGTGGACACTGTGAGGAAACAGCAGACCGGGTTTTGGCTGGTGTAGCAGAACCTCTACTTATCCCCGATGACCTTGAAGTCACCGCCGTTCTCCCATCCAGGCGCTTGCCTCTTACAGGAGCTGGAGTGGCTTGTCTCATTGAAGAGGTACAGGAAGGAGAAGTAAGGGAGCCACGGGAGGCCTGAGAAAAACGTATAATGCAAAGTGTGAATGTAATCTCTTTTCTACAGTAGTGCCTTTTATATAGTTTGCTCACCGGGTGTTTCTTAGTTTTGCCAGTGTGAGATGATGTGAGAGAAGAGCTTTTGGTATGATCCTGCATCAGCTTGTCTACTTCTGCTCTGATGCTGCAAATCAGATCCTTGTTGGGGGGGTGAGCAGCACTGATTGGGTGGCTTGTCGACTCCTCGGCCCCATTTATTGCTGCAGCTGCAGGGTGCTGTGCCTCATCCGGGAATGCCCTTTCCAGTCCCCTGGAAGTCTTTTCTTGGTTGGGCTCCACAACACTGCAAAGTGACAACCACAGTAAAAAAGAAACAAAATATTTTGTGTATTGTAACTTTACAGTTACTACTGTAACTATTTTTTCAGAAGAGTGGCAGTGATGTCACGATGGTGAGTTCTTCTAAATACAGACAGACGGTGGATAATACATTTTTTCTCTCATATTCATCTACATAAATGAGTACACATTAGTGCCGAGCAGAAGACTGTGGACGGACGGACGGGTGGACAGGCTTCAGCATGAGTCGTCACATCTGCATACTACATACTAACTACATACTTTTATTTTCTTGGAGGGTGCAGATGGTTTCCTAATTATTACAATCCATTTCATAATCATTGACACTCTGAGTCCAGACCTTTTACCAACTGAAAACATTTGATTCATCATGAAAAATAAAGAAGAGTCAGGAATGATGAGCAGCTGGACAAGAATGGGACAACAATGCTCTCCAACATGTCCAGCAGCTGGTTTCCTACTTCCAGATGTTTCAGGACTGTTGTAAGAAGAGGGGCTGGTACACATGGCCCAGTGTTTTTGAGATGTGCTGCTATCATTAAATACAACAGATTTTTTTTTTTTATTGTACATTTTATAAATATCGGATATATTTTCTTTGTTTTGCTGGGAACAAATAGGGGCTTCAACATATTTGCAAATCAATGCAAAGCGCTTTAATTAACATTCTGCACAGCCTCCCTGAATTTTAGAACTGATGATCACAGAAGTGATCCCTGTGTGTTGGCCCTGCGACAGACTGGCGACCTGTCCAGGGTGGACCCCGCCTCTCGCCCTATGACAGCTGGGATAGGCTCCAGCGCCCCCCGCGACCCTGAAAAGGATAAGTGGAAGCGAATGGATGGATGGATGATCACAGAAGTTGTCATGCTCTCCATAACGATCGATGCTTTCATTACTGTTTGTTTCACTGTTTTTGTTTGCGAGTTTATTCTTTGCTTCACTTCTTGTTTTATTGCTAGCAGAGTTCCTCCAGTTGATCATCCCAACCCACGGATGAACTGCTGTCCACGGCATACCAAGAACTCTTGTTTATAATAATAATAATAATAATAATAATAATAATAATAATGGATTACATTTATATAGCACTTTTCGAGACCCTCAAAGCACTTTACAATGCCACTATTCATTCACTCTCACATTCACACACTGGTGGAGGCAGCTACAGTTGTAGCCACAGCTGCCCTGGGGCAGACTGACAGAGGCGAGGCTGCCAGATCGCGCTACCAACACCAGTAGGCGGTAGGGTAAAGTGTCTTGCCCAAGGACACAACGACCGAGACTGTCCGAGCCGGGGCTCGAACCAGCAACCCTCCGATTACAAGACAAAATGCCAACTCTTGAGCCGCGATCGCTCCTTAACATAGTTAAGACAGATTGTGACGTCAGATTTAAGCTTGTCTGTTGGCTGACGTTTGAATATTTACAGTGAGTCCCTTCAAATGTTACTTGAACACTGTATTTGTGCCACAAACACTGAGATACTGATGAACTGGGAGGAAAACAAGCTGGCTGCTTGCTGAGAATCCATCGACTGCGTAGTCCTGACCTGACAGGCTGGAGGGTGAAGCCTCTAATTTGAGCTGCCTCTGGTCGGAGGAGCCTCATCAGCTCTTCTGCAGTGGGCAGCTCTAAATACACACAAAGACAAAAGAATTTCTTAGCATCAGAATCAGAATCAGAATCAGAATACTTTATTGATCCCTGGGGGAAATTATTTTTTGTTACAGTGCTCCATTTTAAACCAACATTAAGACAAGACAGACAATACGCTAACTAAGAATAGTACAATATATACATATATATACATACATACATACATAAGTCACTTATAAATAAATATTTGGAAAAGAAACATGTGTAGTTGTAGCAGCAAACAGTGTGTTAAGTGGATGCGTTGTACAGGGAGATGGCCACAGGCAGGAATGATTTCCTGTGTCGTTCAGTGGTGCATCATGGGTAATCTCAGTCTCTCACTGAACGAGCTCCTGTGACTGACCAACATGTCATGGAGTGGGTGGGAGGTGTTATCCAACATTGTCTTTATCTTGGACAGCATCCGCCTCTCCGACACCACCTTGAGGGAGTCCAGCTCCATCCCCACAACATTGCTGGCCTTACGGATCAGTTTATTAAGTCTGTTGGCATCTGCGACCCTCAGCCTGCTCCCCCAGCATGCAACAGCATAGAGGATCGCACTGGCCACCACAGACTCATAGAAAATCCTCAGCATTTTCTGGCAGATGTTGAAGGACCTCAGTCGCCTCAAAAAATAGAGACGACTCTGGCCCTTCCTGTAAAGTGCTGTGGTGTTTTTAGCCCAGTCCAGTTTATTGTCAATGTGTACTCCAAGGTATTTATAGTCCTCCACAATGTCAACACTGACCCCCTGGATTGAAACAGGGGTCAAGTGTTTCCTGGTCTTCCTGAAGTCCACGATCAGTTCCTTGGTCTTTGCCACGTTGAGCTGCAGATGATTCTGCTCACACCACGTGACAAAGGAGTCGACCACAGCCCGGTACTCTGTCTCATCATCCCTGCTGATGCATCCAACCACCGCAGAGTCATCAGAAAACTTCTGAAGATGGCAGGTCTCTGTGCAGTGGCTGAAGTCTGTGGTGTAGAGGGTGAAGAGGAAGGGGGAGAGGACAGTCCCCTGTGGTGCCCCTGTGTTGCTAATCACCTTGTCAGACACACACTGTGGGAGACGTACATATTGTGGTCTTCCTGTCAGGTAATCAACAATCCAGGACACCAGAGAAGCATCCACCTGCATCGCTGCTAACTTATCACCCAGGAGGGTCGGCCTGATGGTGTTGAAAGCACTGGAAAAGTCAAAAAACATGACCCTCACAGTGCTCGCCGGCTGGTCCAGATGGGTGTAGACACGATTGAGCAGGTAGATGATGGCGTCCTCTGTTCCGAGACGAGGCTGATAAGCGAACTGAAGGGGATCCAGATGTGGTCTTACTATGGGTCGCAGCTGGTCCAGGATGAGCCTTTCCAGGGTCTTCATGATGTGGGAGGTCAGTGCCACGGGCCTGTAATCCTGGGGGCCACTGGGACGAGGCGTCTTTGGTACAGGGACGAGGCATGATGTCTTCCACATCACCGGGACCCTCTGCAGACTCAGACTCAGCATAAACAGTTTATGAAAGACTCCACACAGCTGGGGGGCACAGGCCTTGAGGACAAGGGGACTCACTCCGTCTGGTCCAGCAGACTTGCCTGAGTGAAGTCTCCTCATTTGCATCTCAACCTGGTATTGAGTGAAGGTGATGGGTGGGGGAGGGGTGTCAGGAATCTCACAGGAGGCAACATGTGAAGAGAGAGGCTGGCACAGTGGTGTGGCTCTGGATTCCAGGCTGACTGCAGGTGAGGTTGTGGGGGTGGGAGCAGACACTGTGGTGTCGAATCTATTGAAAAACAGATTCAACTCGTCGGCTCTATTCTCACCTCCCTCAGCTGCCCTGCTGTTGGTTGGCCTGAATCCAGTGATGGTCTTCATGCCCCTCCACACCTCTCTCATGCTGTTCTGCTGGAGTTTCCACTCCAGCTTCCTCCTGTAATTGTCCTTAGCCTCTCTGATCTTGTCCTTTAGTAACACCTGGACCTTCCTCACCTCCTCTTTGTTGCCCCCTCTGAAAGCCCTCTTCTTGTTGTTGAGGAGGGCTTTGATGTCCTTAGTCACCCACGGCTTGTTATTTGGGTAACAATGAACAGTCTGAGCTGGAACAATGGAGTCGGTGCAGAAAGTTATGTAGTCTGTGATACACTCAGTAAGCCCATTGATGTCCTCGGCGTGAGGTTCACAGAGTGTTTCCCAGTTGGTCACCTCGAAACAGCCCTGTAGTTCTGCTAAGGCCTCCTCTGACCACCTCCTAACAGTCCTGGTGGTCACAGGTTCCCTCCTCACAATTGGCACATAGCGGGGGGTGAGGTGAATCAGGTTATGATCTGACCTACCAAGTGGGGGGAGGGAGGAGGAGCTGTATGCATCCTTGACGTTAGCATACAGTAAGTCTAAAGTTTTCTCTCCCCTGGTGGGACAGTCCACATATTGTTTGAATGTTGGTAGTGTATTGTCCAGTGATACATGGTTGAAGTCACCCGAGATCACAATAAAGGCACTCGGGTGCTGAGTCTGTAGCCGAGCTATGGCAGAGTGGATAGTGTCACATGCAGCTGTGGGGTTAGCAGAGGGGGGAACATAAACAGCCACCAAGATGACGTGAGAGAATTCCCTGGGTAAATAATACGGCCTGAGTCCATACTTTTATCATTAACGATCCTGCCCATCACAAATACTTTTGCACAAGTAGGATGCATCTTATTTATAGGGCTAACACACATGAAGTGACATGATGTGACACAGAAGTGGAGCCCAGGTGTGACAAATGTGAAATGAAGACCTTTCTCTCAAGTCTTTGAAATCTGTGGACAAAGAAAATAATCAAAAAATTTTGATGCTTTTTCCAAAACTGTCAAATGACATTGAGGGTTCATCCATGTTGCAAATTTTCTCATTTGTAGTGTCAGAAAGAGCCGTTAGGGTACGCTCACTGAGCAACCACAGACCTGGGGTTTATACACTGTATACTCAGACCGACAAAGACTTAAAGTAGAATAATTTCTGACCTGACTCACTGGTAGAAACAGGCTGCAGAGACTGTTGGGCACGTTGAGGAGGAGAGGAAGGAGACAGAGGTCTGTTGATGCTCCATCTCACTTCCAAAGATGAGGTATGATGACCATGATCATCTGAATCCTCCACAGCATGGACCTGCCTGTAGGCCTCCTGAAGAGCCTCCAACTCTGAGGCCCCACTTTGCACGTAAGACTGACCTGTAGAGGAAATGAATGAAGTTTATCCAGAAAGCAAAGTTAAAACTTGAATGATGTTTTAGGGAAGCTTCAGTCACGTTTAAAGACCTTCCTGAAAAAGCTCGTTTCACGTGTTTACATGCTTGTTTACATCCTGACCACATATGTATTGTTTACAATTTTGTCTTATAATCTGGTTTTCATTATGCATATTTACATATTATTTTACCTAATGAGGCTAAAGTTATTAAAATGTTTTCTGTAAAAGTCAATATATAATTCATTCATTGCATAGACTGAAAATGTCACATGTGAATCACAGTGTGTGAGATGTGGATTAGACACTTTATAACCTCAAATTGGGATTAAAGTAATCTCTGTCAAAGATCAGGGACTGTGGCTGATCTCCTTAGAAGTAGTAAAATCACACAGACACTAAAGAGAAAACTGCATCAGGAAAGAGAAGCCCAGAGAAAGGGCCACATCTTAAAGGAATACCAGAGCTGAAGACCATCTATCATCCTGACACTATATTTCTGATCATGGTGGAACTCACAGTACACTGGGAGGAGCGGATTGAGGAGGCCAATGAAAGGAAAGTACCAGGAACTAGTGCAGGAGTGCAGGGGAAGGGGCTGGAAGACTTTCTATGAGCCCATAGAAGTGGGATGTAGGGGCTTTGCAGGACGATCTCTCTGCAAAGTCCTAGGCCGGCTGGGCGTGGCTGGGGCAGCCAAGAAGAGGGCCGTCCAGGCTGTGAGCGAAGCAGCAGAGAAAGCCACAAGGTGGCTGTGGATTAAGAGGGCTGATCCGTGGGTAGCTACTGGTACGCAAGTCGGGGCCTGATCACCCCCGGCTGGGTCGCCTGGGTGAGGGTGTGTGATGTTGTGAGACCCGAAACACCTGATGACCCCAGGATACATCACTGAAGATGCGTACCAGGTGCAAACGAGCTGGCCCCAGTGTTTTCTGGCATCTTCAACTCCTCACTGCAGGCATGTCATGTGCCTGCCTGCTTCAAGTCCTCCACCATAATCCCTGTCCCCAAGAAACCTAGGATCACTGGACTAAATGACTACAGACCCGTGGCTCTGACATCTGTGGTCATGAAGTCATTTGAGCGCCTAGTTCTCTCCCATCTCAAGACCCTCATGGCCCCCCTCCTGGACCCCCTGCAGTTTGCATATAGAGCCAACAGGTCTGTAGACGACGCCATCAACATGGCCCTACACTTCATCCTGCAGCATCTGGACTCCCCAGGAACCTACGCCAGGATCCTGTTTGCGGACTTCAGCTCTGCCTTCAACACCATCCTTCCAGACCATCTCCGAGGCAAGCTTTCCCAGATGAATGTGCCTGATCCCATCTGCCGGTGGATCACTGACTTCCTGACGGACAGGAAGCAGCACGTGAGGCTGGGAAAGAATGTCTCGGACTCCCGGACCATCAGCACCGGCTCCCCTCAGGGCTGTGTTCTTTCTCCTCTGCTCTTCTCCCTGTACACCAACTGCTGCACCTCCACCCACCAGTCTGTCAGGCTAATCAAGTTCGCAGATGACACCACCGTCATTGGGCTCATCTCGGACGGGGACGAGTCTGCCTACAGGAGGGAGGTTGAACGTCTGGTGTCCTGGTGCAGCCACAACAACCTGGTGCTGAATGCCCAGAAGACAGTGGAGATTATTGTGGACTTCAGGAAGCACACAGCCCCACTCCCCCCCATCATCCTGACTGACACCCCCATCACCTCTGTGGACTCATTCCGCTTCCTGGGTACCACCATCACCCAGGACCTGAAGTGGGAGCCCACCATCACCTCCGTCATCAAGAAAGCCCAGCAGAGGATGTACTTCCTGAGGCAGCTGAAGAAATTCAACCTGCCAACACGGACGATGATGCAGTTGTACACTGCAATCATCGAGTCCATCCTCACCTCCTCCATCACCGTGTGGTACGCTGGAGCCACTATCAGGGACAAACAGAGACTGCAGCGTGTTGTGCGCTCTGCTGAGAAGGTGATTGGCTCCAGGACACTGCGGCGTGCAGCCCGGATCTCAGCTGACCCTTCTCACCCTGGACACAGTCTGTTTGACCTGCTCCCCTCAGGCAGGAGGCTCCGGTCCATTCGCACCAGAACCTCTCGCCACAAGAACAGTTTCTTCCCCTCTGCTGTTGGACACATGAACAATAACCACATGACTGTCCCCGCCACGAACACATGACCCTATGCTGTGTCACTGCATCATTTCATGTCTGGCACTGATCACCACCTGCACTCATGTATATATCTTTCTACGTAGCACTCATAATTCTTATTCTCATGTATATATGTTTGGCACTGATCACCACCTGCACTCATGTATATATCTTTCTACGTAGCACTCATAATTCTTATTCTCATGTATATATCTCATGTATATCTCATGCACATATCTTTCTTTCTACATAGCACTTTAATTCTTATTGTCTGCACTGAAGCACCGCAGCAATTTCCTAATGTTGTAAACCTCAACATCTGGCAATAAACCCATTCTGATTCTGATTCTGATTCTGATCCAGGAGATGTGTCTTGTATAAGAAAATAATTTATAGAGTGAGGAGGAACTGGAGCGAAAAAAGAAGCAGCAGCACTCCTGACACAATTTGTATGTTGTATGGTCGTTACCCTTCAAGCTCAGTTTGTCAGCCACGGAACTGGGAGCGTGATGGTCCTACAAGCACTACCACTCACACTGTTTAGGGGTCCATGCCCCGAGTGCCCCAAACACCTCGTGAACCACTATTGGCTTCACCCTCCACACAAGCTCCTCTCACAGCCCTTGGGTTGTGTCGAGCTTTTTGTGTTACGTCCTCCTGATGTTGCTTCTACCTGGTATAACATTTATCACTATGGCCGTCTTCTTCTTCTACGCCTGGTCATCACCAGTCTGTGAGAGCGTTCAACCATAGAACTGGGACTGAACTGCACTTGTGGTGTGGTAGACCCCAGCCTCTATCGAGCTTGTGCCTTTGGTGCCATTGGTAGGATTTTTCAATATCAGGTATTTCTATCTGCTGGTGGTGCATGTTGTGCAGAGGTTTGTCTTTCCATGATGTTTCCGTTCTCTGTGTTTCTGTTGCCTCAACAGAACCATGTACTCACTAGGCACACTATCAGCTGTGGCCATGTTCCTGGTGTACTCATGGATCTTAGCCGTTTCATTCTGAATAGTGGTTCTGACTTTCACTGGTTCTTAGCCTCCTTCCTTTCGCTATGTATCGTCTCAGGGTGCTGGACTTGGGCTGAAAGCCTCCATGCACAGAACATGGCCCCCTGCTAAGTCCAGTATCTAATTTAAAATCCTTCTCATCACATAAAACATCTTACGTACAGTATTTCCCCACAGAACAGTGTAATTTAAGTTCTACGCCTCCCAGAAACTACACAGAAAGGCATAAAGTCAAACATGACTTTCAAAAACACCAGCTGACCTTTGAAAGGCCCTGTAGGGGGAAAACTATTTTCCCCACGAAAAGCGACACCACTTCCGGTTTCCCCAGGTAATGGCGGACTTGAAAGTTCGCACTGACAATTTGATGATGTTAATTGCAACGTAGGAAGTGCTATGAACAGCTGATCAAGGTGTGTTTCTGGATTATGTTACTGTTGTTGCGAGCACGTTTTACTTGATTTTTGCAAAGGAAACCCTGACCTGGGACAAGTTGAATGCATGCTGTGTAAGTACAACTCCTGTGGTTTCATACGCAAAAAAATGATTGCACTAGCTTATTTGTGTCATTGCGGGGCAAGCCGTGTGTAAATTATTAAAGGACCCTTTATGCAGGCAGCTCAGATGCAAGTGAGTTTATTCATCAAATGTTGATACAAACAGAGATGGCGAGGGTGAGCATGAAACTAAGAAAAAACCTAAACTGGAAAAACTAACAAAACAAACCAGAAACAGAGATGCAGGGAGACACGGAGAGACAACCTGAGACGACGGAGGGAGAGACGCAGACCAGAAAACACCAAATAACGCAGACAAACCAGCAACGCACACGAGAAAACACAGGGTTTAAATACACACAGGGCAATCAGGGAATGGGAAACAGGAGGGAGACACGGCTGGGAGTGATTGGACATAACGAGACAAGGGGAAGCGAAACTAGAAACACTAACGAGAGACGCAGACCTGCAAAATAAAACAGGAACTCACACATGCAAAGACACAGACTAAGGAACACGGACTTTACACAGAGGAAACACCGACAGAAATGACTAAACATTAAACTGAGGAAGAACAGAACCAAAATATATCACAACAATAGAAAACACAAAACGCTGGGTCAAAGACCCAGGATCATGACAATTCTACCAGGATTTTAAAATAGTTACACAAATGGGAGCGTGTACGCTCCCATGGGCTTAAAGGGTTAAAGTACTTGCTCATACGGGGTCATCTGATTGGTGGAATTTTCTCTGGATCATTGTAGAGTCTTTACCTTACAATATAAAGCACCTTGAGCCAATTGTTGTTGTGATTTGGCGCTGTATAAATGAAACTGAATTAGCCAGCTGGTTGCAGTGATGGTCACAGTAGGGATTGTGCATAATGCTGCACTCTTATCCTCTAGCAGACTTTCACAGGGTACGTGACACGGGTCTTGGTAAATAGCCATGTAGAGTCTAAATTTTCTTTGCCATGATCTTCTCTTTCAGGTCAGCTGCTCTGGCATTCAATGTCAGTAGTCTCTATCGTCTCCTGTGGCCAGCGTATTATTCTAGTGGGGGATCTGATAATTGGTGCATGCATTGATGGCTGTGATCTTATTCCTACCGTTCAAATGGCTTCTCAGCAGCTGTCTCGCCTTCTGGAAATATCTGGCTGTGGCTACCCTTTCTACATCTTCATCATGGTTCCTGTTGGCCTGTGGGTAACCCAAGTACTTGTAGCTGTCCTGTGCATCTCCTATTCTGCCTTTTTACAGCTCAACCCATTCAGCCTGGACCATCTTCACTTTCTTTGCAACCATTCAGCCACCCTTATCCAGTCACAAGAACGTCCAGATATCCTTGCGGCAGATCCTGGTGAGATGGATCAGTAAAGTAATGTCTCACTAACTCTTGGGATATAGCTCGATGTCATCCATGTACAGCAAAAGGCCGATGGTATTTGCTCTTAATGACGAGCTGACTTAGGCGAGTGAAGCCTATGCAGAACAGCAGTGGGGACAGTGCATTACTGTGTGATTGCCTTGTAGATGGTGTCCAGTGTCATTTTCCACAGTCCCACTGAATTTCTGATGAATATAATTAGGGCACTATTAGAGCACCTTGTACAGTGCCAAGCACTCCAATATACTCAATCCAGCTTCATCTGTTGGCCTGAGCTACAGCCACCCACATGATCTCACCTTCAGCTCTAGGTGTGTCTGGCTTGTGCTATTGTTCCCTTGTAGCTGAGATTCCCCCATAGATGAATCTTTGGAGAAACAGGCTATTTATTCTTTTTGCCTCTCTTCATCCTAGTGGCCAACGTTGTGACCCTTATTCTGGATCCGGTCTTTTATCAGTTCCCAGAGTCAGAACCAGACACGGAGAAGCTGCATTCAGCTTTTATGCTCCTTATATCTGAAACAAACTCCCAGAAAGCCTCAGATCAGTTGAAACACTCAGTTTATTTAAATCCAGGTTGAAGACTCACCTGTTCTCAGCTGCATTTGAATAAAACACCAAATCCATTATCTACTGTTTTTTTTTTAAATCAATTTTAAATCATGCTTTTTATTTGTTTTTGTTTTTTAATGTCTCTGTAAAGCACTTTGAAGCACCTTGTTGTTGAATTGTGCTATATAAATAAACTTGCCTTAGTTTGACAGTTTCTAGAACTCAGTTATTGAGATCTTGTCCCTCTTTTTCATCCAGCAGCTGTCTCTCAGAGTCCTTCTGTACCTCTGTTAACTAACATGTTTCTAGGCTTCTCTGATTTACACTGAATTACACCACACGGTTCTACCATAGTTGGCTCTTTACATCCACACAGCTTACTACTGTTCCCATTGTAGCCTCTTGATTTCCAGCTAACAGGGGCTCCTTGATCAGTGTGTCTTATTTGCATTGTACTCATTCATAGAGCCCACATACACTGCATATAAATGCTCTCATTGTGCGTGTCTAAGATATTAGGTTTCAAATAAAACCACTTTAAAATACACATATCGATATTCTTCTCTGGAGTTGGTGTTGCCTCTGTTCAGAGACTCCACTGTGTTGTTCTTTCTCTCCTCTTCGCCTGCCTCATCCAGAGAATCATGAAAAGACACTGAAACAAACATTAAGTTGGAGTGACATATATTCTTCAATAACTAAATCCAAAACAAACAAAAGAAGAGGAAGCCTTTAAGGTTTGATGAAGACCTCAATCATATGTTTTGGAGAAAGTGTTGTTGTGTTTCAGACAGAGCTGAGAAGTAACAAAGTACTTGTACTTTGTTACTCTACAAACTTTATTCATTCTTCTTGCCTCCTCCACTTCCGTACCATTGATTCATTAATGTTGAATTATCTGGCAGCTGCTCTATTCTGGACCTGAAAACAGGGTTTGATCTTTGGTTTCACTCTGTAATACTGGGCTTATTTTTCTCTGAACGTTTGAACTTTGAGAGTTTAAACAGGAGAGAAAAGTGTGAAAATGTTCGTGCCTGTCTGAGAAAAGTGTAGAAAGTGTGTAGTGAGGGGTTTTACAGCCTTAAAACATCTATAATAACTGTAAAAAATAAAGCTGGCTACTTTGTGGATTTCACCTTTCACGGGTCATTTTTACAACGTAACTCCCGCGATAAACGAAGGACCGCTGTACTCTGAGAAATGGAAGTTAGCAAAGATGGCTCATGAAACATCTGCTGACATCTGTTAAAGTCAGCTGTGTGAATCCACAAAGATCAGCAGCTCTGCTGATCACAGCCTGTCCACAAAGAAAATCTCCTCAAGCTCACATTAGACCACAACTTAGACCACAAAAGTTTAGGGTTCTCCCACATGTTGAATCTAACTGTGGCGGGGGCGTGGTTTGCTGGCCTGTTGCAGAGGAGGGGTGACACAGTGAGCTCTCCGGGCGGCACGGAGGCGGGGAGGGAAAAGGTGTACGGGACTGTTAATGAGGGAGATGTGTCTTAAAAAAAAAAAAAGGTAAATGGCCTGCATTTGTATGGCGCTTTAATTAGTCGCTAAGGACCCCAAAGCGCTTCACACTACATTCACCATTCACACACTGGTGATGGCAGCTACATTGTAGCCACAGCTGCCCTGGGGCGCACTGACAGAGGCGAGGCTGCCAGACACAGGCGCCACCGGGCCCTCTGACCACCACCAGTAGGCAAACATGGGGTTAGTATCTTGCCCAAGGATATTTGGCATGCAGCCTGGAGGCAGTCTGGGATCGAACCACCGACCTTCTGGTTAGTGGCTGACCTGCTCTGCCACCTGAGCTACAGCCACCCTTATGCGTCTTATGTGTGTCTGCAGTGAGAAGGAGCAGAAGATGCTGGGAGAGAGTCGGAGTGGCTGCGTCCGAGGCGGGTGCCAAAAACCGCAGATTATTTCTCAATAAAGCCAGGGGTCGGCAACCCTGGGCACACGTGCCACTGTTGGCACGACCATAGCTGGACTGGCCATCGGGCATACCGGGCATTTGCTCAGTGGCCGGCCCGATGATTTTTTTTTTTTTTTGTAATGGTATAAACAATGAAAGGTGGTGGATTGGCCAGATGCTGGCAGATGTGTAAAAATAACTCAGTTGTTTGGTGGTGGCTATGGCGGGGCTTCCACAGATTCAGTGACATTAGCAAGTGGTGGAGGCCAGCAGGTGGAGGAGGGAGATCGGAGGCAGGAGGAGCAGAGACCCGAGGCGGCCGCCGGTCCGAGTGTGAACTGAACTTCAGGTAAGAAGTTATGACCTGCAGTCTATCTGGTCAGATATGAACCAAGTTTAGGTGGAGTTTATTTTCGTTATGCTGACTTTTTACAGTCAGTTACAATAACTCGTACTGCGTACTAGCTAGCATGACGCAGTTTCTATACAGCTGGGTGGGTGCTATGATGTTACTGATAGTGAACTTTATTTAATTCATAAGGTTAGTTAGTAGCTGCCAACCGTCCCTTGAAAATATGGAATCGTCCCGCATTCAGAGAAAATATTACGCGTTTCATGTTGAGCTGAAAAGGAGCAGTTTGTCCCGGACTTCAGCTGAAAAAGACACAAAGCTGGAGTTATTCTGTCGTAACGCTGCACAGCTGCCTCTTCTCCTCTCATTCTCTCACCCTGCCTCTCCTGTTGCTACTTCAATCATGAAACTGATCAATGATCAGCTGATCGTCTCTCGTTTATTTATCATCCACTTTGTGCCAGAAAGAGGAAACCAGCAGATGTCGCGCTAAACAACAGCAGCACGTTTAAGCTTGATCAGCTGTTGTTAGAATTTATTTAATATTAATTTCTAGTATCAGCTGATGTTTGCTGGAGCCACAGCTGTAAAGCTGCTGGTCATGATGTCGGTTTGGATATGTGGTGAGAGGAAAACATGAAGATGAAACCAGGAGATGTCCTTACTGAATCATCAGAGCTGTGATGGAGAAACAGGTTTACCTTTTAGGTGACATGGATGAGTTGAAGTTATGAACTGTTTCTGAGAGACAAATAACACCAGGATCCTTTTCTCAGTAGCTGACAGCTGGTAACTGTGCAGGGGCGGGTCTAGCAAAGTGTTGCCAGGGGGGCAGGTAGGCATTAACAGGGAGAGGGGGGCACAAGGAAATACTTTTATTTCTTATTCTCATTTTAAATGTCTCACTTTTATTAAATAATTATCTGAATCTTACAACCAAAGTCTTTATCTGATGTAAAATGTATAGAAATCACACATATACCAACAAGACTGTGCATCACTGTCACAACAGCGTTTGTTTTCATTCAAAGGCTTTATGGCTTTAATACCTGGGGGGCCGGTCTCTAGTCAAAATGTCCAGGCTGATGTTTTGTCCCAGTCCAGCCCTGGGCACGACACGCAGTGAGTTAATCTGAGAGGTGCATTAAAAAATAAATGGCTGGGCCAGCGGTGCACATCGCAAATTAGCTCGCATAGACACATTAGTTGTGCTGCTTCTTAATGACGGTATCTTAGCTAACAACCCAACTACCAGATTCAACTTGTAATTGGCTAAAAATAAGTTAGCCTACCGGTGAGAGGGACATTGTTAGCTTTCCACATTCCGACACTTCAACAGCTTCAGCAGCTGTCCGCTCAGCATCAGCACCACGGAAATACACAGATACATCCGTAGACTCGAGACACAACGTGTTTTTGGGACTTTCAGGTGTTTGGACCAATGTTTTATTTTCTGAACAAACCAGAAATCTTTAATGAGCAGCTGGATTTGTCTCCCATTAACTGGCTGAGTTAATACCAGTTAATGCAACATCGAAGCAGCTGGAATCCACAGCTGTGCGTGTTCATGGAGCTGCATGTTCACCTGCTGGACGTCACTACCTGACAGGTTTAACTGTCTTCAGAACATTGCAGAGGCCTTATTGACAGTAGCTTGCCATCACCAGTGTGTGAATGTGTGGATGACTGAATGTAGTGTAAAGCGCTTTGGGGCCCTTAGGGACTGAGTAAAGCGCTATACAAATGCAGGCCATTTACCATATTTGGCTCTACATGTCTGCGTGAGCAGGTTTTCTCACACATGAGTCCTCAGGTAGCCTCTGAATGCTGGACACTGGGAGACCTGTGTCTCTGAGTGGGAGACCAGAGATCACAGTAACATGTGTGTCTCTGTATTAACAAACATGCCATATTGGCCCAGTTTATTTTTCTTATCATTGTTGTGAGGAGACCATAAATAGCATTTGTATTTTCTGTTGTTCAGTTCATTTGCTGTTATGGATTAAAAGTGTTTTGTTTCTAAATAGCTGATAACTATTCACTGACAGCTGCAAACATCTGTGAACAAATATAATCCTATAACGTTGTTCTATATAGTGAGTAACTGTTCATATAGAGCGTTATTAGATTTATTGCTAATGCAGTCATACGGCACACTGACCTCTGAGGAAATGGTAGATGCACTCATCATCAGAAAGGTGTGTGTGGGTCCTGTGTTACACGAACTTTAAGCCCCGACTGCACTCGTTTTTCTATTTAGGTCTACCTGCACTGTAGTTCTCTAATTCTCTGCACGTGTCCTACATAACAGAGTCAAGCTGAGTACATTCATTACAACTAGAATTTAGATTCAAATAACATTTGTATTCTCATGTACTTTATTTTATTATCATATTAATAGAGCACAAGAGTCAGTTACTTTGTACTGTCTTACTCTGAGTACATTTCAGAGCCTGTAGTTTTTTACTTTACTTGAGTAAAGAAGTTGATTCAGTACATCAGGCTTTACTGGAGTATTTTTTAAACTATCTGTACTTCAGATTGAATCATTATGACGAGACTTGGAAGAAGAAGAACCATTTAGACCTCACAGGCTTAATGGGAACTAAAGGTCATCGCTTTAGGAACACTGCCGGTGACAACAGTAACACATCTCAGTGTGCTGGCCTCAGCACAGTGTCATCTGTGTCTTACCTCTGGCAAGAACTGAAGCCGTCGTTGACGTCTGAAAAAGGACAAGAGTGTGACAGTGCCACAGTCACATGATATCCGTTCATTTGGAACAGTAAGTGATATATTACTAACATGAATTATACACCGCTGTTATTATATCCACTGGTTATCCTGAGGTCGCTGTTAAACAATCATACGGTTTCCCCCTGGACAAACGTCCAGTTGAACTCAGATCCAGTTTGTTTAGCTAATTTTTTCTTTTTACAGCATTTTTAACTTTGCAGATACATCAACAAAGTGTGTTCAGCGACACTGATTTACAGTGTTATACTGTATATACTATTGAACTTTATTCTGTGTGCTTTTCATTGGAAAATGAACTTTCTGATGAAGTTTCTAATATTTTTGACTTTAACAGGTACAGATTTGAGCACAAACCTCCTCCAGTGGAACCTTCACGTCCTCGTCATCTTCAAAATCCTCGCTGTAGTGTGGGGAGCCTGTGAAGGCTGAGAGAGGACAGACATGATTAAGACAAAGACAGAGACACAGCAGAGTTGGCCTAGATTTCATTATTCTTACCTGGACTGATCGTCCCTCTGGCCTTGCTGTGATCATCACCGCCCCCTCGCTCCACTGGTTCTTCTGCTTCTTCTACATTCCTGCAGGGAGGACATCCTTCTTATTACATTGAAATTACAACACTGAGCTCCACAGCAGCAGCTGTTGTAGAGACGCTGAAAGCACAGCTGTGCTTTACTACTGTCCAAAATTAACTCATGTGTCTTACTCAGAAGCCTCATTTAGGGGCCTTGGGGGTGGGCACGCTACATGGCGTCCAGAGGACGGTGTGTGTATTCAAGCTCACCTCAGTTTGTGTCCACGAATAGATCGTTACACGGAGAAACCCTTTGAATACAAGCATGCTCACGCACACAGGTGTGCACGGACACCTTTGCTGCTGCCTTTAAACATATTGATCGTTGTCAGTCCTGCGTGCTGCTCATTAAGTTTCAGTATTTATTATTTCCTGTTACTGACACTTATCCAGGCTGCTGCTGTGGTCTGCTACTGTGTTGTTCTCTTTTTACTTGTTTCTTCTTTTCTTCCAGCAGGTGATCCAGCTGATGTTTACTGTCTTTCCCTTTCCTATCCCCCAGTCATGTATGTTCCCATTGTAATAACTTAAAAGTTAAAAAAATAAAATAAAGATCAATCAAGTGGACCAGTATGGCAAAGCCGTAATGATCCACTCGGAAAAATAAACCCGTCGGGCATCTTTCTGGACCTTAGGCTGCTGCTGAACGGGGCAGGAGGGAAAAAAGCCTAATTTAACTGAAATGACCACAGAGGGGAGAAAAGTATCTACCATGAAATTCAGTAAGTAGTTATGCAGTATAGCGGTCATCAGCAACAGATACGGGTATTTAATTGATTTACTTGTAATTCCTTTACTAATTGAAACAGTAAAAACTGTATTAAGTGATAATATTTGCTGAGCTTTATCAGACTAATACGTAATGCTAACAACTTTATAAAGGTTTGTATTTTTGGACAGTGGATCCCCAAAGTGACTCAAAGACAGACTCTCTGCAGCTGTCCACAAAACATCATTTTCACATAACCAGAGATGGGCAGTGTAATCCGATTACTTTTTTCGAGTAATGAGTAAAGTAAGGGGTTACTATTGCAAAAAAGGTAATTAGATTACTGTTAGCGAAAAAAAACCCTAAACGTCTGATCAAGCACCAAATACGCTGCTGCAGTGTGAAACTCACAGAGAAACTCGCGGATCCTTCCACTGACCGCTGTGACACAACTGCACCAGGGTAAACCTCCGCCTGCCCCACTCCTGCTTTACAGGTGAAAATAGAGCAACAGGACCGCTGAGTCTTTGACTTTATTTATTTTCTGCTGTGTTTTACTTGCATCTATTTGAAAGACTGAGTGTAAACACACAAAATATTTTATTTTATGTGCTGGAATGTGCAGAAAATAGGTTTAAATGTTAAACTAATTTCTTCCAGTCAGAGAATGTTGCAGATAATTAAATTTTTGCTTGATGCATAAAGTTAAAAGATTAAAACTAATAAAACAAGTTTTAAAAAGAGACTTTTCCATTTGATTACATTTTGTATGATGGATTATGTAGAAAAAGTAGAATTGGGCTGAAAGATCTATTGTTTTTTTTAGGGGATAAATCATGTTTTAAAAAGTAACTAAGTAACTAATTACTTTAAAAAAAGTAATCAGTAAAGTAGCGTGATTACTTTTTTCAAGTAACTTGACCAACACTGCACATAACTGACTTTAACTGATTTTCAAATGTTTGAATATTTAGTTTGAGAAACGATTTCCTTTTTCCTAAATGCAATGAAAACCTGTTGTGTTGATGGCTGCTGCTGCTGCTGCCACTCTGCACTCATGTACACAAACTGATTTAGATGTGAAAAGTTCTGATGGTCTTCTGTTAAGCTTTTGTTCATGTTTGAATCTCACTGCAAGAAGGAAATGCAGCACAGGAACTTTCTCTGTGTTCGAACAGGTTTTAGTGACGGGTGAATGAACACAGTGCTCAATGGAAACACAAGAGCTAAATGTGGCAAAATGAAGAGAGGTGAAATAAAGGATCATTTACTAGTGCTGAGGGGATGTAACAGAAAGAAAGAAAGTGTACTTTATTGGTCCCCGTGGGGAAAATCCCTCTCTGCATTTAACCCATTCACTCAGTGAAGCAGTGGGCAGCCACTGGGCGCCCGGGGAGCAGTGTGTAGGGACGGTACCTTGCTCAGGGGTACCTCAGGGTAGTTGTTCAGGGGAATCTAACCCCCGACCTTCCGATCATGGGGCCACCACTCTACCTGCTGAGCTATCCCTGCCCTAACACATAGCTGCTGACATGCCTGTAGTTGTTTGCAGGGGTAGAACGTGTTGAGTCCAGCTCCCTGTTCAGCTTGGAGTAGTCTATAGTAGATGAAGCTCCTGCCTCCAGCTGGGCAAAGAACCTGGCCTTCTCCTCTTCCTCCTCCAGAGTGTCTAAACCCACCGCGCTCATGTACACAGCTGGCACCGTCGCCGAGCCTGCACACACATTTAAACACAGCACTTCTCCACAAGACTCCTTCATGTATAGTGCTTTATGTGGGTGGACAATAACGGTGGAGCTACTCAGTGCTACATGCTCAAAAAAATGTTTTGCACCATTGCCATCCTGGTTACATAATAAAAGATGAAAAATGCTTTTTGATCTGGGAGAACTGGAGTGCTAGCACAGTTTCTCCAAGCATGAATTTGTGTAACACCTTCTTAGCTGTCAGTACATTTCTGCAGCCTCCCAAATAAACTGGTAGTCTCACAAATTTCACTGAACATCTGTTTCTGTTCTTCATCGCATATTTTTCTTCTCGGGCTTCTTTCCATTTGAGCCTATTATTGATTTTCTTTCTTTTATAAAAAGTTTCTAAGCAGAGTTTTCTGCATGCTCCTCTGTTGTTTGCTTTTTAAATACCTTCACATATCGCTCTCGCTGGTTCGTCTGTGTGTTCAAGGACTCACCCTCTGTGTCTTTGTTGTCTCTCAGGACGAGGTCTTCCTCCTTTGAGTGAATACCTTCTGCCTCCTCATCCTCCTCTTGAATAGACTCAGACTTCCTTAAAGAAATCTGAGATTCCAACCGTGCTGACAGAAATAAAAACATCTTGATCTAAACAAATTAGGAAAAGCAACATCGATCCACCACCTGGGACCCAACAACACATCAGACACAGTCACCATAATAGAAACGATATTATTGGCTAAACAAAAGGCCCACGCTGCCACCTAGTGTAGGCATCAGCTCACTGACTGTCTTCATCAGATCATTTCAATTTTTTCTGTTTAGCCTGTGTCAGGTTTTAGGTGCTGTTGAAACATTTCTCGCTGTCTCATGTTATAGAATGACACCAACATTAACATGTACAGTAAGGTCCTATCATCACTTGAATAACCCAATCAGGGTGGCTGGTATCCCTGAGCAACATGCTGAGGCCACGTTGGTCTCTGATGCAGCCGAGTATGAATGTGTGTGAATGTTAGACAGAAAGCACTAAAACAAGAAGGACGTGCTGGTGTGAATGGGTGAAGTGAAGACAACGTACAAAAAATAAATAGTTATTCGAGTGACTGTCAGACGTTTAGCTGGATGCAACCCAACACATTCAGAACGCACTGGAGCAGCTTAGAGCACATTTAAGTTCAATATTAGCTCTAGTCTGAAAGGTTCCTGTTTATAGTTTCTTATGTATAACATTTTATAGTAAACAGTATAAATGTGTTCTTAAGATGTATTTATTATTGTTGTTATTTTAGTTTGATGAGTGGCTGCTTGCTGGTTTCTACCAGAGACACAAATCCCCTTCGAGGCTTTCGTTTGTATTAAATATGAGTAAACAGTAAAACATGTTCCCAACTGCTAACAAATACATCCTTGTGGTTTATGCAATGATAAAAACATGCGATTAAAAGAAGCTGCAATTCCTGCATTAGATGCATAAAATAACTGCAATGAAAAAGTCAGAACAAAGTCAATTACTCAAAAAAATGCATTTAGAAGCCACAATAAACAGGGCTGGGTTTAAAAGTAGCTCTTTGAATATAAATGTATTTTGCTAGAAACGCCAGAATCTCAGGGTAAAGCTTAGAAAACCGGCAGGCAGGTTTCATCCTTACAGAATCCACAGACATCCACATCACTCACACTCTCATAACACATACATGTAGGGCCTGCTACATGCTACATGGCATCCAGAGGACGGTCTGTGTATTCAGCCTCACCTCTGCTCTCTGGCAGCAGCACCATGCCCTCCCGTGTTTTAAATGCAAATGGCCTGTATTTATATAGCGCTTTACTCGTCCCTAAGGACCCCAAAGCGCTTTACACATCCAGTCATCCACCCATTCACACACACATTCACACACTGGTGATGGCAGCTACATTGTAGCCACAGCCACCCTGGGGCGCACTGACAGAGGCGAGGCTGCCGGACACTGGCGCCACCGGGCCCTCTGACCACCACCAGTAGGCAACGGGTGAAGTGTCTTGCCCAAGGACACAACGACCGAGACTGTCAGAGCCGGGGCTCGAACCGGCAACCTTCCGATTACAAGACGAACTCCCAACTCTTGAGCCACGATCGCCCCACATGCACTTTAGAACAACACGCAGCAGCACTACACATGAGCAGGAGGAGGGAGGTTTGGGGTCTTCCCCATAAATTAGAAAACGCAGTTTTTGCGTTGCAGTGTGGAAAAGCTAAAGCCAAAACAGAGGCTTTCGAAAAATGATAACGCATTTTAGTCACATGATGCAGTCATGCGACCAATTCAACTAAGATGACGGACGGCATGGTGCAGCACTTGTTTAGTCTTTTCCCATTTTTCACAGCCCCGTTAAAGATTACTATCTGTTTGCACATGCTCCCCAAAGCTTTTCTTCAAAGAGGACCAAATGCTAATTTCGGCATATTTGTTTTGGTCTATATTCTCGCTCGCTTTTCAATTTTGTACTCTTGTGTTACTCGCAGCAACAACTCCACCTCATTGTTAGTCCATTTAAAAAACTCTGTGTTTTTCCTCGACATTTTGCCGCAACGTTTCAGAGAGTTGGAAAGTAAATAAACAGCAGACAGAAATGAGGCAGGTTGAATTGTCTCACGTTTCACGCATGAGCAGTACTGGAACGTAGGCGTTTTTAGTCGTTTCATTGTGGATGAAAAACTCGTCGGCTCCTGTGGACACGGAGCGTTTTTAGATGAAAACACCGTTTTCAAATTTATCCAGATTAGTGTAGACTAGGGCTGCCACGATTAGTCGACTATCAAAACCGTCGACGACTGATTTAATAGTCGACGCGTCGTTTGAAGCTTTGTAAGATCCACTTCACTACTCAGGTTAAACATGATATATGAGTCACTTAGATAACTTAAAAATGTTATTTGTAATATGTAATGTTATCTTTTTTTTAGTATTTATTTGTTCCTGAGTAAATCGGTTTGGCTGAGATTAAAGTTATAGTTTTTACACAGCTGAATAAACCTCAAGCAGACAACTGATTATCAGAAGTGTGAGATGCTGGAGAGTTTACTCCGGTGTCCTGTTATATTTTAGATAGAAAGGAGTTTATTAAACTTTACCAAAACAATCTGCAGATTTCATTAAAATGTAATAAACTATCATCTTGTCTTTATTGTTAGTTAGCACCTTACACACTTAAAGCTGTAAGCTAATGATAGTTATATCAGAGCAGATGCTGCTGGTGCAATAAGCTGTACTTTTACGTCCAATGGATGATGATCTGATTAGTCGACTATCAGAATAATCGTTTGTGGCAGCCCTGGTGTGGACGCAGCCTAATTCATGTTTTTATTTACAGATTTCTGCATCTAAGAAAAAAACCCCACAAACAGAGAGAGAGGAGAGAATGATCTACAATAAAGCTAATGTCTCACATGTGCATGTGCTGGATGTTTTATCATTATTACCTGCTGCTGATCCTCCACCACTGAGTGCCTCATCTTGCCTCACTCTTGGTTTCTGGTTGCTTTTAGAGTGTGGCTGCTTGTCAGCAGCACCTAAATCCACAGAGTCATCTGAAACAGACTGACAAAGAGATGCTCTTAAGACAAAACTGTGGTTTCCTGTTTTTTATTGCTGATATAAAGGGACCACTGATCACGGTGACATTTTTGATATTACATACACAAAGAGCTCCCTCTGTTTGGCTGAGATACGAACACTTCTCAGTAAAATCACTCCTGATATTAGCCTTTCAGCACCAGCACAGTTCACATGCAGTCGGCGCTCTAAGGGGCGCTGACTGTAGGCTAATCTTTGCTTGTAAAGCTGGTCATTAATGTTTACAGGCAGTTCTAAATATAGCCCAAGAGGGGTACAGATGAAAAACCCACCACCCAAAATAATAAGTGACCATTTAGATTTTGATGATCAGAATCAGATGAATGAAAGACTTTATACGGGTAATTGATAGTGTGAGGATGATTTACAAACATCGGCACAGACGCATTAATGTTGCGTTACCTCTTTTAAGAACTGCTCAAACTGTGCATCCAGCTCTTCTTTGGTTAGTCTGCGAGACATAATCACGCTCACCTCATCCACCAGCAGGAAACTAGGAAAGAACAACACACAATAAAACATTTTTATGAACATTATGAGAAGCATCACCCTCACCTACTTAATGCTCAGTTACAAAGAGTCCATATGCCATTCACAGAATGCTATTTCTGTTTTGTTGCATCATTCAAATGAATGAGAATAGTGTATGAAATATGTGAGATAACTAGGGTTTTGGCCCGGGAAGGGCTTGAAACAATTCACCCTATGAATCATCCAAACACTAATGTTCTCATGTCCTTTCAAGATTTCAGGTTTTCATTTAACAGGAGCAGAAAGCCTGTTCAGAAGCACATCAGTGTAATTCACTGCAGGTCTGTTCACAACTACTAACGTGCACAAACCGCACGCAAGGCTGAGTGGACGTATGGATGTCACATGTTTTCATCACATTTGAAAAACACAGAACAGTTGTAACCGAACTGCCTGACCACAGCCAACTGTTCAAGGAGAATGCACTGCCCACAAGAACCCAACAAACCACTTAAGCATGTTCCTTTTAAAAATGTGTTCACAGGAGTCAAAACCATCCAAAGTCAGCGTCCTACCTCAACAAAATAAACTTTCCTGTCCATCCAAATAAACTTCAAAGCACCTGTCAACCCATAGTAAGCACTTTGTGAAAGGCAATATCATTTCTGCTGGCTCATCTTGCTTTGACACTGTTTCACTGCATGAAATATCAAGATTGGAAGAATGCAGTGAAATGAAACATCGTTCAGTTGGTTGTATAAATTCTAAGTCGTTTCTTATAGAGACAACATTTATTTCTAAACGGTTTTAAACCAGAATTTTCAGACAAAATAGCATTTCTGTTACCATTTAGGGTGATTTTTTCTTCTTTGAAAAGTTACTGCGTTGCCTATAGTGGAGACTGATAAGGAATACACCTACTAGAAAATATGACACACTGTACTGTTGGTATATTACGTGCAGAAAACAGATTAGAAAACATAATGTTCTGTCCAAACACCCCAAACTACCATTACTTTAATGAGTGAAACACTGTGGTGTGTTTTGCATCACATTTGAGAGAAACCGAGTCCCCACTTTGACTGTGAATGGATCTTTACTAGGTCCTCAAAAACACTTAATGATGACAAAGCAAAGTCTTCAACCATAGATGGAGTTTGCTCAGTTGTCATGGAGATATCTCTTACGGCCATTTCACACCTGAATTATCGCCATGGCAACTGAGCAAACCATGCTGCTAATGAAGACTGAACTGAGTAGTTTCTTGAGTTATGATTACCTTATTAAATCAAACAGATTTTTCATATTAACTTTGACAACATTTTCGATGTGAGGCTCAAAATGATCCAAATATAAAGTGAAAAGACTCACTCGCCTAGCAGGTCAATCTTTTCTTCACTGTAACACGAGTATAACGTCAAACCATCATTACGCTTATTAACAACACAAATAGTCAAATATTTGCGGCTTTCACACTTATTTGACTTGGCTCTGATTCATATTGTTTAATTACTACATATGTGTTTTGTCAGGTTTCATTAGGTATGTGTGTTTGTGAAGGGGTTTTTCTGTAAAGCAAATTTACCTGTGGGTATAAATAAAGTAATCTTAACCTGGGTTTCTACGAGCACCATCAAGTGTTTTTCGACAACAGATTCTAAAATACTCTCACGCATCTTCGAATCTGTAATTCTCATTCAACTTAATTATACCTAATAATGTCTACTTTTGTTAGTGTTTTGTAAAGAATCGTTTCAGCAAATGAGTTTAATACTTCACTCTTATTGCCTGTTCTTATTGTCCTTATCTAAACGTTATGCTGCTTTGTTGTTTATTAGTTGCCCCTTGGGGATAAATAAATTCTGATTCTGATACTTTGTGACTGGGTTTTATTTTGAAAATGAACTAACTTACTTCCGGTACTTTCGGGCGCCTTAAAGCCAACTGCAGCCGCAGTTTATCTTGTAACGCTAGCTGGCTAAAGAGAAGAGCTATTCCCCTACTGCATCTGCTGCATCTTGAGTAGCTTAGCTGTGTCGCTCCTGTATCAGCACAACTCACATAACACAATGGACTTACTCAGCTGAACACTTGTTGAAACGTCTCCTCTGTTTGTTGTCTTAAATTGCCTGACGCAACCCGATTGGCTGACCCGATGCGTCACAGACCAACGACTACAGAAATAAATTCACGACCTTTCAAAAACTGAAAGCAAAGCGTCTCTATCGCCCCCTGGTGTCGGGCGGCAGGGTGGCTGTTAAACTGGTCATACTAAAACAATAAAGCTAACCTCAGCCATTAGTAGTAACTCTCGTCTGGCTGATTTATTCTATTAGTTTTATTTTGATTAATAACCTGATTCTATAAGATGAGGCATTTGATTGGCAGCTGCTGTCACAGAGAAACATGCTTATGTCTGTTTGGAAAGCTTGCTGAAAGTCAGTCAGTGTGTCATTGTTTTACTAATACTTTTTTCACTAAGATGAGTCCATTTTCACATTTTGTATCTAATTTCTTTGTGATGACTTAAGAGATGATGAATCCATTATCAATTTGCAAGTTCTAAATACATTTTACTGACCACTATATGATTACTGTGATATTTGTGTTATACAAATGTTACACTAACAAAAAACATTTGACAGTCAACACAAACAGTTATTATCTTCAGACTTTTTTCATATGTATTTACTAACATTTCCTGTAGTTAGAACTTGAGATCAAACCTCACCGTGCAGCTTTTTCTATCTTAATGGAACTATGGTTTCAAGTTCAGGAGAAGTTTTTAACTGCAGTCTCAGTGGGCCAAAACTAGTGTCTCTGGATCCATATAATCTCTCTTTACAACTGCCTCACCGGCTCTGTTCCACACAACCTTGCACACACTCCCCCAGCTGTGTGACAGGGATACTAGCTGGAACAAGAACGCATACATGGTGCTCCATTTTGCTGACCATCATTCCAGTTTATCTGACAGACATTACCCATAATTTTGTGCACAGTAAGCACAATACACTCATACCATATAGCTTAGCTTGTAAAGTAACAGAGGAAGCATTAAATGAGCGTGCTTTCCTCCTGTCTGGGTGTTTGGTACGCAGGGGCCACTACTGAAAACAGGAAGCCTGTGCAGACGGTAATCAACACAATGCAAAAAATCACTGGCTGCCCTCTGCCTCACCTGGAGGCCATTGCCAGATCCTCCAGCCTCAGTAAAACCAGGGTAACCCCTTGCACCCCGTAACCCTTTTCTCACATACGAACTCTATACACAGACCTTTTGCACTGCTTCCAAGCACTTTACTCTCCATTGTGTGCCTTTCTCTTGTTTTGTATATATTCCTCTTGACTGTATATATATCAGTTCATTTGCTATTTATTCCTGATGTCTTTACTATTTATATTTTTTTAATCCTCCACAGTTGGCATGGAGCACCCATGATTTTTTGTTGTACATGTGCAATGACAATAAAGGGCTATTCTATTATATTCTACTGCATTTGAGTTTCATAAAGTTATTTATCCAGAACTACTCCTGGAAATAGTTGTGTTTTACACCACATCACTAGACATCCTTAAGGCTTTTTGAGAGAGGATTTCTTAAGAAAAATATCACCTGCTACCAGAACAACTCACTGATAGTTGTCAAGAGTTAAGTTCAGGAAAGATATTCACAGATACAACAAAACAGATAAAGTGTTTAACACACAACTTACAAACAAATGCTTCAAATAGGGTTGTAGCAATAGGTATATACAGGCGGAGATAATATGAAATGAAAATTAAACCTGAACCATTGTAATATAATGGTTGTAATATAGCAGGCAGCACGGTGGCACGGTGGTTAGCACTGTTGCCGCACAGCAAGAAGGTCCTGAGTTCAATTCCACCATCAGGCCGGGGTCTTTCTGTGTGGAGTTTGCATGTTCTCCCCGTGTTTGCGTGGGTTCCCTCCGGGTACTCCGGCTTCCTCCCACCGTCCAAAGACATGCAGCTTGTGGGGATAGGTTAATTGGATAATCCAAATTGTCACTAGGGGTGAATGTGAGAGTGCGAATGGTTGTCTGTCTCTGTGTGTTGGCCCTGCGACAGACTGGCGACCTGTCCAGGGTGTACCCTGCCTCTCGCCCTATGACAGCTGGGATAGGCTCCAGTGCCCCCCGCGACCCTGAAAAGGAGAAGCGGAAACGAATGGATGGATGGATTGTAATATATGAGAATAATGAGAGTATTATTACCATTTCTGCTGCAGCAGATGGTGGAGGTGGAGAGCTGATGAGCATCTGCAAAATGATGCATTGTTCCGCCTGCCATCTCCGTCTGAGAGAGCACAAGCTATGCCCCATTAGCTCTGAATACACTGGCAGGGAAAAAGAGGGAGAGATTCGCTGAAAAAAGGTACAAAAATAATATAGAAGGAAGAGTTAACACTAGCTGCTTATGCTAAAAATGCTTTCATGCATGTGTACTGCTAAAATGATGCGTTAAGTTCAAAACAACTAACTAGTTCTGGTTCTCTCCGCATTGTTTGGTCGTGGAATGTCAGGGCTTAGAGACGGTGCCATCTCACGCTCCTGCGCTGTCCTCTTGTGAGATCGGTGAGCAAACTATTTTACCTGTTCATTGTTTATTTGCACTTATTATGAGTTCACTGTGAGTAAAATGTTTGTAGTGTTTACTGGAGAAATAGGTTACAATGTTTTGTGGAAATCTTTATTTGCTGAACAAAACTTGAGGCGATGCCCTACAGTTGTGTTTTCTTCAAAATGTGATTGAAATTGTAAATATTTTAACTACTGAAAAGACTAAAGAAGCCCTTGAAACCAATGCAACGATTATTACATATTTCACAGTTTTATTTTCAGTTGTAAACATGGTTAATGTTACAAACAGTACTTTTATGTGCTAACAGTGTGTGAAGTGTGATAATTTGGAAACTCAGTGTTTCCTATGACACTGTTGTTGACAGGTCAGGGTTTCTTTTCGATGCATTAGAATGGATCTGATATTGATGGCGAGCCAATCCCACCGACAGACCAGTTGATTTTGTTCCTGTGCTGCACGGCACACACACACACACACACACACACACTCACACACACACACACACACACACACACACACACATACATACACACACACACACACACACATACACACACACACACACACACACACACACACACACACACACACACACATACACACACACACACACACACACGCACACACACACACACACACACACACACACACACACACACACACACACACACATTCCCCTGGACCTTTGGACATTTTACTTTGAGGAGTTTTACAGACATCTCCACAAACAGGAAGTGGATTTGGTGTGGGCAAGTTGGACCTGTTCCTCCAAATTAAGGTTTTGTTGCAACTAGCTAACAAGGTCTATGCAATGTCAAATGAATGTTGCCATTTGGACTTTTGTCTTTGAAATTGTGGTTTATTTTGAACTGGAAACCTCAATTATACATTTAGAAGGGTGTACCCAGGGGGTTTCCGGTACGTGTAAGGTGAGAGCTCCCAGACTCACTAACCAAAAATCCCCAAATTTACTCGAATTATTACTCTGACAGCATTTTACACTAATGGAGGGGAAAACTGGTCGTAAACAGAGAGGCAAGACACAGATGATGACAGCGACGAGGGTATGGATGGCCTGCAAGCTAGCATCCGTGCTATCCACGAAGAGCTAAAAGCTACCAGGTTGGACATGAAAACAGACCTGAAAAATTTCAAAGATGCCTTCTCCACGGAACTTACGTGTTTTAGAAAAGATATTGATAACATATTAAACGAAATTGTCAGAGACATAAAGGACACAATAAGTAGAGTGGATGGGGCAGAAGGGAGGGTGGCGGAGGTGGAGGAGTGGGCTACCGTAGCTAACGAGGTTCTGCTTCAAGCTATTCAAGCACAAGAAAATATACAAGCTAAACTGACATACCTGGAAGCCCGATCACGAAGAAACAACATTCGTGTTTATGGAATCCCAGAACACACGGAAGGGAACAACCTACGGGAGTTCTTGGAAACATTTATTAAATCGGAGTTGTCCCTAAGTGATACTGAGCTGGGAATGCAAAGATGTCATAGAGCTCTCAGCCCGAAGCCACCGCCGAATGCCAGCCCCCAGTCAATAGTGATTTACTTTCTGAAGTACAGAATTAAAGAACTGGTGCTCTGCTCTGCTTGGAAAAAGAAAGGTCTTTCTGAACGGAGTGAGAATCTACTTTGACCAGGACTATCCCACTGAAATTCAACAGAAAAGAAAGGCTTACGCCCCCATCAGAAAAGGAAGGTTCTGAGCTCCGCGGGAGAACAGGCCCAATCCATGGATGCAACACAGGAAAAGCTGAAGCACCTTTCCTGGAAGACAGCAGAGACAGCGGGATGCCGGAACCGTGATGAACATCAAGAGAGAGCGAAGATGATGTTCTAGGCATTTCGACATGAACCAAGGGACACAGTTTGATCATGTTCTAAGCTGAATAGTTGAGAAATTCAGTTTCTCTACCGATTTGACTTTTCCTGGGTAAGGATTGACATTTCAGCCTTACACTGTACACAATACAATTTAGTGTAAACGTTTAGGTTTCATTTTACACCTAAATATATACTGAAAGTTAAATGTCTGCCTTAGAGTACTTAGAGATTAAAACACTGTTTGATTGTTTGATTACTTCTTACTTTGTGGTATTTTGTTTATGCATAACCTCAGGAGACGTCACTTTACACAGGAGAGGCCGCTTGTGAAACGACAGCTTTCCTCTCCAAAGGGTTTTTGGGGAATTCTGTTTTTTAGTCGAAACCACAGTTCTCTCATTTGTTCTGTTTTAGTTAAAGTTCAAGTTTCAAATTTTGAAATCAAATTTATGTTGTGTGTGGGTGTTTTTTGTTTATTTGTTGTTGTTTATTTGTTTTGTTTTTGTTTTGTTTTATCACCCAGGTCTTACAAGGTAAATGCTCTGACTTATACAAGACATGTCATTTTAAGAGTACAGTTTAGTAACACTTAATGTTAATAGGGTTAGGGTTAAAAGAGGTAAGCTCTTTGCTTATAGAACAGTTACAAAAATTAAAAATCCACTAAGACCTATTCCCACAAACCCGAAGATATAGAAGAATCTTTTGCATCACATTACAAAGAGCTTTACACTCAACCCCAAATAATGGATTCATCACTACACTGCAAAAACAGCTATACTTGAAACAAGCCAAATATTCTTAAATCTGACAAATTTTTCTTGTTTTGAGCAAAAAAATCTGCCAATGGGGTAAGCAAAAGTTGCTTGACTAGAATTCTTAAAACTAGCAAATTAATCTAACTGCCATATGCCTTTTAACTAGACAAAATTGTCTAAAATGTATGCTTATTTGAAGAAAATGTGACTTATTATAAGTAAAAGACACTTTGATATTTAGAAAGTCTGCACCTAAAATGAGTATTATGCTTTCTTGAACAAGCTGTTTTCAAGAATTATTTGCTTACTTTAAGATTCTATACCTTAATTTAGATTTTTCACATTAAAAAAAACACCTTACTATAGGACAAATTTTCTTAAAACTGAATTGTTTCTTTCTTGATTGAGCTAACTATAAGAATTATGTTTCGACTCTGAGAACAATAATCAGCAAAAATTCCTGAGAATAAGACACCATCTCTTCAAAAAGCTACTAAAAATAAGGGAATTCATCTTAAATTAAGACAGCAAAAGCACTCTTAGATTTTGCGCTTTTATTGACACAGCAATGGGTCAGTAACTCACTGAGGTCTGTTCCAGGAGAATCATGCCTAAAATTATACATTTCAGCAGGGTACTGTGTAACATGGCCAATATAAGAAGTGCATATTCCAGATACTCTTAAAATGAATAATAACAGTATAACACACTCATGGCTGGTATCAAAAATAAATTTTGCTGAAGCTTAAAACAATCACTATTTCAAATCCTATATTACATAACATTTTAGAAGAACAAGTTTAACGACCACACAAACAAACATGTGTTTTACATTTGAACAACTTTTCTATAGAAAAAAAAAACAACCTCACTGACTAACACTGAGTCTGATAAACAAGGCAGATGGAGTCTGTCATCTGGGAGACTCACTCAATGAATGACTTCCACTCACCAAGCGTCTTCTTGTAAGAGGGGGTTGAATCTCGGTCATGGATGGAGTCTTTGAGTATTTCAGTTTGCAAGACAGACAGCAGCGTGGAAATGCACTATGGATATGTGAGGTGGAGGGCATAGTAATATGCCATCAGATAGAGCAGTCCCTCATTAAGATCCTTCCGGTCAAAAGTGCTCACCGGTGTGGTTCCAACAGCTATCATGCAGTTGCCTTCAGAGACAAGCAGAACTGGACAAGCCAGGGGTCGCTGACGCAGGTAGCCTTCAGGGTCTTCTGAAGTCTACATGACAGAAAAAAAGAGTATTAGAACAAGACTGTAAGAAACACAATTTTTGAGTTGCATTACAGTTTAAAATAGATCAACTTTTTTTGTAGGTTTTAATTAACATCAACATGTTATGGGGATCTGAACTTTAAGAATATTTGACTGACTCCACAGTAAAATATATAAAATGAAAACATGAGTAACTGCAAAATTCAACAATATATACACATAGAATATTGCAGCCTTACCTTTAGGACATGGAAAAAAGCCTCACTACAGATGCCCAGCTTCTTAGGTGGTACTGTGCTGGAAGGGAAAAGCATGGGAAGGGCTCTGAACACAGCTGCTGCATGTTCCACTGGTTTGAAAAAAGAAAAATAAGACAGGGCAACACCATTAAACATGGCAAATAATGTAATCTGCAAAGCATAAATGTAGACAAATCAAGATACTGTAGCATTACCTCCATCCAAAGTTTTTGGATGGAGGTAAGTGCTGGGTTCCTCTCTGAAGAAGTCACCATCTCCAGTAGTTGTTAGCGTTTTTTCAGCAGCAGTCTTGTTCTAAAATACAGTGTACATAGGGCTAATTTCACATAAAATTGCACAAGAACTTTAGGTCTCTAAATATGAAAGATAGTACAACAAAATATCAGTAAAGTGTTGAACAATAAAAAATATGTATATTTAATAAATGTGTAGGCCACTTGATTTAAATCAAAACTAAAGAAGATTCTACTGTCTATCTGTTAAGTGAGTATTGGTGGAATTATTTGAAACTGCATAAAACAAGCTGGTGTGTTCTCAGTTTTGTCACACAGCGATAGGACAGAACTTACTTCTTCACATTTGTGCACTGCAAGCCATAGAGCCCGACGCCTGAGGCAATGTTCAGGACCAGGAAACAGATCTTTGATGTCATCTCGTGAAAGTGATGAGAGCAGGTCTTCTCCAACATTTGCTTCTGCAATAGGAGTTTCCAATTATCACTACATTGCATTATCCTCATGTGCAAGCCAGCTGACAGCTTTGCTTGGGTAACAGACAGGATACATAGGAAACATAATTTAATATTTACCATTTAAAACCATGACTCTATTCCATTATTCTCCCTCCTCACTGCTCCACAGGTTCTAAATTACCTTGCTCCTATTGACTGGTAAAAGTAATATATTTGTGATACATCAATTAAATGCATGTATACATATAAATGTTTTTTTTTTTTTTTTTGCTTCCTGGGCTAAAGTATATAATGAAATAACTTCACTAATAGAAATTTGAAACTCCTACAATTTCTGTAAAACTGGCATTAACTTATGGCACTTTGCACACTTGTTGAATAAATTCACAGACACTGAAACTAATAACTGGACATGAATTCTTTCATAACTTTCTGCACTAGCATATTTAAAAATGCTAATGCAACTAAGCTAACCGCACAGCTAAGCTAACAACCGGGTATAGCCTGCCATGCTAGCGACTTAACATGCAACATACCAGAACACAAAACATAGAAAAAACAAAACAGTCACATACCTTTCAGGTTGGCAATTGTTATTTCGTCCAGTTTTTCCATAGCGTGCCTTAATTTCTTCACACTGTACCAACTGTATCGCATCTACACCCAGACCCCAAAATCCTGCAATCCAACCGCTTAGGCACGGAGCTAGAGGCGGGAAGGTGGGCTGTACCAACTCAAGAGTATGGGGTTGTGTACGGAAATAGTTTAGTTCGCTCTTTTATACCTATAAAATGATATATATTTAAATATTTGACTATTTAGTTAGATTATGTTCTGTAAATACTGACGTGTGGGTGCTGTTACTTACTACAGCTGTTATAAGGCACTGAATTAGGATAGCCATTCCTACCCCATAATGGAATAATCCTGGTTATCTTGACTTTATGGGAAAAGTAGTTCACAGACCAGTAAAACAAAATGATTTGGCGCTGTGTTATCTACATCGTTTTTGTGGGTCTGACCCTCAAATCCCTACTGAGTCATATTAATTCTGCACATAGCCATAGTCCAGATTTCCGTGAAGATTGTGGCATAGATGGATGTGTCAAAGAATATCGTGTTTACAGCTAATTTTGGTATCACATTCTTCGAACACACTCCGACCACCTTGCCAATGGACGATGCAGCGGATCGATTAGGACACAAAAATCTGTAAGGTGAGACTGACTATATACTTTAATATCTTTGAAAATAATCATATAAAATATTCATGTTAGATGTCTACTTGTTTTTACAGCTTAACAGTAGATATGTTAATGCTTATTCCTTATAATCCACAACAATGCTATCTATTTATAAAGAATATTCTGATAGTGTTTAATTTCTTCTACTAGAGAAAACAACATTTTGTATTTTTTTAAACTTTTGTTTTAAATAAACCGATTGTCATGGTCCGCAGTCTCCTTGGTTGTTTGTGTTTATTAATATTCATTGTGTCAGTTAGTTTCCTAGTTATTTGTTAATTATTTCCAGTGTTTAGGTGTTCTCTGTACCTCCCTTGTCTTCAGTGTATTGTCCCTGGTTCGATATTCGTGTTTATTCCTGTTTTACTTTGATAGTCCCTGCCCTGCATCGGTGTATTCTGTTTTGCTTCCTCCTGGTCTCTTCTCATCTGATTAGTGTCAGCTGTGTTTCGTGCCTGTCTACCAATTCCTCGTTTCCTTTTGTGTGTGTATATTTAGTGTGTTCTTTGTCGGATCGTCTGTATTCTCTCCTGTGTTATCATCTGTGTTCCCTCCCTGATGTTTTCATGTCTTATGTTCCTTGTTCAAGGTTGTAAGGTTTTTGCAACATTTTCCATGTTTCCTGTGTTCTTTAGTTTAGCTTTCCCATTTTAGGTTTTTGAGGATTTTTCAAGGCTTTTAAACTACAGTTAAGCTGCCAAATAGCAATGAGCATTAAATGAATATCCATTTATTAAACTCAGCTTGAAAACATGCATATTTTAGAGTAAATTATAAAATGCAGTATATTTCTGACATTAAATTTTTTTAGAAATTATCAGTGTACCTTGTATTTAATTTCCTTATCCGCAACTAGTCAATTAATCAACCAATCTCAATTGCAGTTCTAGGAGGGAACCCTCATCAGCAGTGAACAGAAATCTGAGTAACATGTGGGCATACAGGACTGATTCAGTGGTGGAAAGCCAGCCAACAATGATATGATATGAGATTCCATTCCATATTACAGTTTCACACACAAAGATATGACATGTGCGGTCATGAAATATTACCTGGGTGATGTAATTGGACTACACGTGAGCTCAACATATGTTTTATAAAAGGTACACTGCTTTACATGCATGAACTGTATTTTCAGGTTATTGTTTTGGACAGTTTTGTGACAATTTTTAAAATGAAGTTGTTGTTTTCCTATAAATTCTGACAGTTGAATGCGATTTTAGCATTGCCATAGTATAGATATACTGATGCTGATCTATTATTCTGTTTGACATGGCCTAAAGTGAATGAGTTGTGCTGTTTCTGTTTTTCAAATGGGCCTGTATTTCATGTTTACCATGTGCTTTTAGTTCCTGCCTTTGTTCATATACTGCATATTGTGTCAAACTTGACAGCAATTATATTAAACTTTAGTGTCAATAAATACATTTCTTAAACTGAGCAGCTGTTTAAATGCCCTTACTCTTGAAATGAGAAAAATAATCTTATTTTTATTCTGGAAATTCAACCAAACCATTGTCATGCCTTGTAACTGGTAAATAAAGCTCAAGATGAGCTGAAATATCCTTTTAAGGAAAAGTTAGACATATTTTCCTAGAATAAGCTTTATTTTCTTGTCCAAAACTTGCTTGTTAAGAATATATTTTCTTTTTAGGCAAAAAATAAGAAAAAATGTCCATAAACAAGGTTTTTTTTACTTTCTTGAAAATCGTTTTTTGCAGTGTAGTGAAAGGATTTCTGGAGTCTCTAGATTTGCCTTCCATAGGAGAAGAACAAAACAAAATACTAACGCAAGAGGTTACTAACGCAGAACTTGATAAAGCTATATCTAGGCTGAAGACAAAGTGCCAGGAGCAGATGGATTCCCTGCAGAATGGTTTAAGCGGTATAGGGACCTTTTGTCACCAGTGCTGTTAAAATGTTTTAATTATATCTTGAAGGGAGGAGAGACTCCAGTATCCTGTAAACAAGCTATCCTATCTGTGATTCCAAAGGAGGGAAAGGACAGATCAGAGTGCACCTCATATAGACCTATCTCAGTCTTAAATATAGATTACAGAATATTTACTTCAATCATTGCAAGAAGACGGAAAAATATTAGTCCCGACTTGATCGACCACGACCAAACGGGTTTCATAAAATATAGACAAACACAGGACAAGAAGAGCATTATACCTAATAAATATTATGAGTCAAAATCAATTTATATCAGTTGCTTTGAGTTTGGATGCAGAGAAAACCTTTGATGTGGTGCAATGGGAATTTCTTTATCTAAAACAGTTTGGCTTCAAAGAGCAGATCATAGGCTGTTTGAAATCGCTATACAGTTGTCCAACTGCGCGGATTAAAATGAATGGAAATCTGTCCAGGACTATTATACTGGAGAGAGGATGTCGTCAGGGGTGCCCCCTAAGCCCTACCTTGTTAGCATTTTTTATAGAGCCCCTGGCTCAATGTATTAGAGAAGACCAGAAAATCGAGGGCATTCAGGTTAAAGGAGTGGAGTATAAAATATGCTTATACGCAGATGACATACTTTTGACCTTGTCAAATCCGGACTCTAGTCTTCCCAAACTGATGATGCGCCTTGAACTGTTTAGCCAATTCTTGGGTTACAAATTAAATATACACAAAAACCAAACTCTAACTTACAACTATGTACCAAAAGAAAACATACGTAAAATGTATGATTTCAAATGGAATACTAACAAACTGACATATCTTGGAGTCATTATACCAAAGGATTTGACAGAAATTTATAACTTAAATTATAATGCCATCACACAAAATATAAAAGTGGACGCTTTACACATCCACACACAGGTGTTGGCAAGCTACATTGTAGCCACAGCCACCCTGGGGCGCACTGACAGAGGCGAGGCTGCTGGACACTGGCGCTACCGGGCCCTCTGACCACCACCAGTAGGCAACGGGTGAAGTGTCTTGCCCAAGGACACAACGACCGAGATTGTCCAAGCCGGGGCTCGAACCGGCAACCTTCCAATTACAAGGCAAACTGCCAACTCTTGAGCCACGATCGCCAGATATAAAAGATAGCCTGTTTGGAGTAAGATTTTTCCAAGATGGCGCCGCGTATGGATGCCCTGGTGCTTCAGTGCGTTACTTTTGTCTTGTTTTTGTGCATTTCTTCTGTGTCTGGGCACTCCTCTGGATATTCTTACACCAGAGAAGAGCTCCTTAACTGCAGGACTACAACGCCTGTGGATTTATTTCCAATATTTGTCGCATCTGCGGCAGATTTACTGCTGACTCTGATCAGGAAAGTGAGACGTCGAAAGAGAGGTAAGCGAGCCGGCGCACTCGTGCGTTTGAGGAAACGCGGACTGAGAACGGCCCTTCCTGGGATCTTCCTTTCTAATGTACGATCACTCTGGAATAAGATAGACGAACTGGCCCTGATGAGAAGCATGAACAAAGACTTTGCCTCCTCCTGTGTCTTATGTTTTACGGAGTCGTGGCTCAGTGAGAACATCCCAGACTGCGCGCTCAAGCTGGAGGGCTTTCATCTGCTGCGCGCGGACCGGCAGGCCGCTCTCTCCGGTAAGTCCAAAGGTGGAGGTCTCTGCTTCTACATCAATAGTGGCTGGTGCACAGATGTAACAGTGATTGCTCAGCACTGCTCTCCCTCTCTGGAATATCTTTTTATTCACTGCAAACCGTTTTATTCTCCGCGGGAGTTTGCTTCATTCATCCTGGCCGCTGTTTACATCCCGCCAGACGCAGATGCGCAGGCAGCTCAGTGCGCACTCGCGGAGCAGATTCTCCACACGGAGCGGACATTCCCGGACTCTCTCATCATTGCTCTTGGGGACTTTAACAAAGCCAATCTGAGCCATGAGCTTCCAAAATACAAGCAATATATTAAATGCCCGACCAGAGAGGAGAGGACATTAGACCACTGTTACAGCACGATCAGCGGGGCCTATCGCACGGTGCCCGCGCTTCACTCGGACTTTCTGACCACGTCATGATTCACCTAATCCCCGCGTACAGACAGAGGCTGAAGCTCTCCAAACCTGTCGTGAGGACTAAAAAACTGTGGAGCAACGAGGCTGTGGAGGAGCTTCGCACGTGTTTGGAGACCACAGACTGGGACACAATGAAGGCTGCTTCTAACAGCTTGGACGAGTTTACGGACACTGTCACCTCCTATATCCACTTCTGTGAGGACAGCATTGTGCCATCACGCACCAGGGTGAGTTATAACAATGACAAACCCTGGTTTACCCCTAAACTCAAAAAGCTGTGGCTGGAAAAGAGAAAGGCGTTCAGAAGCGGAGACAGGGACTGCTACAGAGAGGCCAAGTACAGGTTCACTAAAGAAGTGGACATTGCCAAACATCAGCACTCTGAGAAGATGCAGCAGCAGATCTCAGAGAATGACTCGGCCTCTGTGTGGAAAGGTTTTAGGAATATTACAAACTACAAGCCTAAAACCCCCCACTCCACTGATGACTTGCTCTTAGCCAACACCCTTAACAACTTCTACTGCCGTTTTGACGAGCCATCAGGCAGCCTTCACACCTCCAACGACCCCAACAATAGAGGCACTTTGGACACTCATTCCCCCACCTCTCCCCCCTCCATAGAGCCATCACCACCTTCAAACTGTTCACCTGCAACACCCGCCCCCTCACCCCACACAAAAGAGGATTTCACACCACCTCCTCCGACCACAACTCTTCATATTCATGAAGCAGATGTGAGGAAGCAGTTTAGGAGTCTGAATGCTCGGAAAGCTCCCGGCCCAGACGGTGTGTCTCCTGCCACCCTCAGACACTGTGCAAACGAGCTGGCCCCAGTGTTTTCTGGCATCTTCAACTCCTCACTGCAGGCATGTCATGTGCCTGCCTGCTTCAAGTCCTCCACCATAATCCCTGTCCCCAAGAAACCTAGGATCACTGGACTAAATGACTACAGACCCGTGGCTCTGACATCTGTGGTCATGAAGTCTTTTGAGCGCCTGGTTCTCTCCCATCTCAGGACCCTCACGGCCCCCCTCCTGGACCCCCTGCAGTTTGCATATAGAGCCAACAGGTCTGTAGACGACGCCATCAACATGGCCCTACACTTCATCCTGCAGCATCTGGACTCCCCAGGAACCTAAGCCAGGATCCTGTTTGTGGACTTCAGCTCTGCCTTCAACACCATCCTTCCAGACCATCTCCGAGGCAAGCTTTCCCAGATGAATGTGCCTGATCCCATCTGCCGGTGGATCACTGACTTCCTGACGGACAGGAAGCAGCACGTGAGGCTGGGAAAGAATGTCTCGGACTCCCGGACCATCAGCACCGGCTCCCCTCAGGGCTGTGTTCTTTCTCCTCTGCTCTTCTCCCTGTACACCAACTGCTGCACCTCCACCCACCAGTCTGTCAGGCTAATCAAGTTCGCAGATGACACCACCGTCATTGGGCTCATCTCGGACGGGGACGAGTCTGCCTACAGGAGGGAGGTTGAACGTCTGGTGTCCTGGTGCAGCCACAACAACCTGGTGCTGAATGCCCAGAAGACAGTGGAGATTATTGTGGACTTCAGGAAGCACACAGCCCCACTCCCCCCCATCATCCTGACTGACACCCCCATCACCTCTGTGGACTCATTCCGCTTCCTGGGTACCACCATCACCCAGGACCTGAAGTGGGAGCCCACCATCACCTCCGTCATCAAGAAAGCCCAGCAGAGGATGTACTTCCTGAGGCAGCTGAAGAAATTCAACCTGCCAACACGGACGATGATGCAATTCTACACTGCAATCATCGAGTCCATCCTCACCTCCTCCATCACCGTGTGGTACGCTGGAGCCACTATCAGGGACAAACAGAGACTGCAGCGTGTTGTGCGCTCTGCTGAGAAGGTGATTGGCTGCAGACTCCCATCTCTGCAGGACCTGTACACCTCCAGGACACTGCGGCGTGCAGCCCGGATCTCAGCTGACCCTTCTCACCCTGGACACAGTCTGTTTGACCTGCTCCCCTCAGGCAGGAGGCTCCGGTCCATTCGCACCAGAACCTCTCGCCACAAGAACAGTTTCTTCCCCTCTGCTGTTGGACACATGAACAATAACCACATGATTGTCCCCGCCACTAACACATGACCCTACGCTGTGTTCACTGCATCATTTCATGTTTGGCACTGATCACCACCTGCACTCATGTATATATCTTTCTACGTAGCACTCATAATTCTTATTCTCATGTATATATCTCATGTATATCTCATGCACATATCTTTCTTTCTACATAGCACTTTAATTCTTATTGTCTGCACTGAAGCACCGCAGCAATTTCCTAATGTTGTAAACCTCAACATCTGGCAATAAACCCATTCTGATTCTGATTCTGATTCTGTATTTGGAGCGGATAGTGGAACGCTTAGTTCCTCAGTGGATTCATGTTTTAGTCCTGGACACTGATGCTTGTTTGTTTGAAAGGACACAGATGGCACTTTTGTTCCTTCTTTCCTTACTTTTTGTGACTTTGATGCTTCATCTGCTGCTCTTCACTCTGTTAGTTTGGACTGATTTCACTCACATTCACTTTTTTACTTTGTTTTCAAAGAACTGCTGAGATTTTTGAGTATGAAGAAGCTTCCAGGCAGAAAGCAGAACAAAGAGCTGAACATCAAGAAGAAACAAGAACAAGATGGCAGTTTTAATGGCCGAGCAGGGAAGGGAAAACAGATGAGGGCACTGTGGGAGTAACTCAAAGCAGGAGGAGAGTGTGAGGACACCTACTGGCTGGATGTGGAGTGACAGCAGATGGATTGAAGAAGTGAAAACAACAGAGGGATGAGACAGGAACATAGACTGGGGGCACTTGAATTGAATTGAATTGAATTCTCGACATTCAACTGACCCACAACAGACTCCTTGTGGCTCTGAAAGGAGCCTCTAGCTAAAGAAGCATTAGGAGGTCATTTGCATTATCTCTGCTATGGTTCCTTTTTCACACCAACATTTATCATCTGATTTCCTCTATTTAAAATCAGTTGGAAGCTTCCTTTTAAAGAGCTGCTCTCACATAACTGATTACATACACATTCTGCTGGCTTCTGAACCCGAAACATGTGAAGTAGCACATCATGGTTCTATCTTCCTGTGTTGTTAAACGTGGAGCTATTAATGATTGGTTGACGCATGTTAGTCTGCTGAAAGCTGTGATTGTTGCATGCATGAATCAACTAAAGTGGAAACATATCAGGTCATCAGACCTGTGGTAAAAAGACTATTTCTTCTGTTTTGTTATTCCTTCTCTCTGAAGCAACTTTCAGCACAAACTGTGGTCCAGCAGTAGGTGGAAGTGTCACATGAACAATAACCACAGTGGAGCAGACCAGTTCAAACTGGTACGTCACTCAGGTTTCACCAGCAGTCACTTTGGTCAGCAATGCTCAGACAACATAATGCATAAACACTCACAAAGAGGCTAACATGCATGGGACTGTCATTGGTAGGTTTCCTCAGGGTAAAATTCGACTTCTGTAGTTCACAAATCCTTCTTATAAAGATTTGAAATAATTAACATTAATACTGATGTCAGAACAACTACAGGCTTTTGTTTGTTGTCACTGGTAGATTCTTTTTAATACAGATAATTCTGAAGCGTTTTTCCTGAGATGTTGTTAATAACTAATAATGGATCATATATCAGCAGCACGGTGGCATGGTGGTTAGCACTGTTTCCGCACAGCAAGAAGGTCCTGAGTTCAATTCCACCATCAGGCCGGGGTCTTTCTGTGTGGAGTTTGCATGTTCTCCCCGTGTTTGCGTGGGTTCTCTCCGGGTACTCCGGCTTCCTCCCACCATCCAAAGACATGCAGCTTGTGGGGATAGGTTAATTGGATAATCCAAATTGCCACTAGGAGTGAATGTGAGTGCAAATGGTTGTCTGTCCCTGTGTGTTGGCCCTGCGACAGACTGGCGACCTGTCCAGGGTGTACCCCGCCTCTTGCCCTATGACAGCTGGGATAGGCTCCAGTGCCCCCCGCGACCCTGAGAAGCGAATGGATGGATGGATCATGGATCAGTTATTAAGCATTGTTAATATTTAAACAGGTCAATGAGACAAACATTTGTGTGTAAAGCTGTAAACATCTTTTTTTAATCTTTTTTTTCTATTTTAACATTTTAGCTTGAGTATGAGGAGATTTGTTTTTGATTGATTTTTGAGAAGGTTGAGAAATTTATGACACACTATATTACAGGAAGTATTTGATTGTCTGCCTTTACATACATATGAACTTGACTGACATCCTATTCTTAATCCAAAGGATTAAAATTGATGTCTTCCCACTGTTGCAGCTGTAACAGCTTAAACTCTTCTAGAAATGACTTCCACAAGATTTAGGAGTGTTTATGGGAATTTTATTTGAACACACTTCCAGACGCAATTGTGAGGTCAGACACTGACATCGGATGAGGAGGCCTGGCTCACATTATTCACTCCAATTTATCATAAAGGTGTTCTTCCAGACCAAACTCTCTGTGGACTTTCTTTGCTCATGCAGAGTCATGTTGGAACATGACGGGGCTGGTTGGCTCAGTTTGAACTTTACCCTCATGATTTTCTGTTCACATCTCCTCCACAGCTGTAGCTGTAATAAACATTTGTCCTCCATCTACAGGAGCAGTCAGCTGACTGTGACTCAGTTTGTAAGTGATGATGTTTGATATTCATGCTGATGAAAGTGTTTGAATTTAAAATGGTTGTAATGTTGGAGCTGTGAGCTGAAATAAATCCAGACTGCTGTGTGGAAACAAGCGCCTGTGATTGTTCATCGGCACATTTTCTGCAGACGGAGGTCGTGTCAGATAACATCAGTCCATCTCATCCTTCTACAGCTCACAATATGTCAGGATCCTGGGTCATTTGACCCAACGTTCTTAGTTTTCCTGTGTTCCTGTGTCATGTTACGTTCATTTGTTATTCTATGGGTCCTAAGTTGTTCAGGTTAATTTACTGGATTTCCCTTCGTGTCTTTATCCCCCATTGTCTCCCTCTGTGTGACCGTGTATATAGTGATGTGAGTTATTGTGCAGTCAGTGGTTGCTGGAGTACTTTTCTATGCTGTGGTGTGCTGGGGGAGCAGCACAGCAAAGAAGGACTCATCCAGGCTGGAGAAACTGATCAGGAAGGCTAGCTCTGTGGTCGGCATGAAGCTGGACACTCTGATGACAGTGGCAGAGAAAAGGACATTAAAGAAACTGATGGACATTATGAACAATGCTGGGCATCCTCTGCACACGGCCATAAACAACCAGAAGAGTCTGTTCAGTGACAGGTTTCTTCTCCCCAAGACAAGAACTAACAGACTTAAAAACTCCTTTGTCCCACATGCCATCAGACTGTTTAACTCCTCTCTGGAGGGGAGGGAGGGGAGACAGGAGGACAAAGGAGGGGGGAACAAGCAAGCTGTAGTGCCTTTTCACTGTGCAATACTTTTTGTTAATAACCAACGGTGCAATAGACTTCAATACTTGAAATGTGCAATTCCCTTGTATTCTTATTCCTATTTATCCCTTTTGTATACTCTTTATTTATATATGTCTCTGTATTTATATATGTGTAGATATGGTATTCTGCTCACATTCTGTAACTTCTGTCGGTGCTGTGCTATTTGGAAACCGAATTTCCCAAAGGAACCCACCCGAGGGATTAATAAAGTTCTATCTTACACAGCAAATTCAAAAGTGTTAAATGTTTTGGTGTTAATAGTCTCCTTGCAAAAGTAGAGTTAATTTTACTCTAAGTAGAGTCACATTCTTTTAATGTAACTCTGAGGTGTAAAATGATAGTAGTTAAAATCGAGTGTTAAAAATGAGTGTTTCTCTGTCAAATCTGGATGTGTTACAATGGAAACATTAACTCTTGACCTCTTAACTCTGAACTCCTACAGGGGCTATGACACCAATAGAGTAAATTCACAGACTCCGCCCCCAGCACGGCTCCAATCGAAGCTGAAGTGAAGCCGTTTCAGAACATTTTGCTCTACATATTTGAGTTGTTTGCCATGCTTGGTAAGTCATTTTTTCAAAGATTGTTTCAATTATTATTATGAGCTTTTACTTCTGTGGCTCTTTGGAGTTGAGACAAAGCTGTGTGAAAGGCATTAGCCATGTTGCTCGGTGATAGCATAATATTCTGTTTTAGCTAGCTGAAAGGTATTGTTTGCGGGCAAATACCACAGCCATGAAAAAAAGCTTGCATGTGAATTTTCAGTCAAACTTTTGGTCAAATACACCTAAAACAATGTCTAGAATGTAAATGTTGGTATAATGGTGCTACTTGAAGCCTGAAAACGATCGCCCATAAAAAAAACGAGCAAACAGCAGTAGCAGGCGTCCTGACTGGATTCTACGTTAGCATAGATCCCTCCAGAGTTTTGTGCACACGGTTTAGGTAAAAATGAAAAAGGTTGAGGTTTTACATTTAGTTCAGTATTACCTGTTGCCTGTGTCCTTGTCTTTTGGGAAAATACTTTACACAAGTAATGGCTCAAAGAGGATTCCTTTTTTTTTTTTTTTACTGTGCTGCAATTGTTTACTGGATTATTTGTGCCATTAATTAGTGTCAACTAATTTTTATTCAATCTCCGCACAGGATATGCTTGTGAAGATGGAATATGGGGGAGAGCAGAAGTGCGTTGAAGTTCCACAAAGGGATGAATGAAGGACATGCATATTGTATTGAAGAAATAGGTGATGAGAATGCTGTTATTTGCATTTACCATGTCAGACCTTTTGATAAACAAAATTCTAATGAAAGTGAGAACATGTATACTGTTACATCTTTCAGAAAATGTTTTGAAATTGTGGTGCACAGTTCAGAATAAATGTTTTTCAAAAACCATTGCATCTTTTTAGTAAATGTTTATTTCCAAAAGAAATTTCTAGAAGTTCAGAACAGTAAAATTCCCGCTTTTTAGAATGAATTAGAAGATAACTCTTACGTAGTTAAACTAAAATACTCTTTGAGAGTTAATATATAAACTCTTAACACCAAGTGTTAAATTATCAACTCCAGACAGATTTGGTGTTTAACACTAAATCAGAGTTAATGTACCAACTCTCCAAAAAGAGTTAAATTAACACTCTCTGGTGTGGACCCATATAGACACTTTAATAGTGTTGAAATCAAATCCGACAGTGTTAATTTGGACATGCTGGATTTGCTGTGTATCTTATCTTTGCTCCCACTCCTTGTGTTCTGTGTTTTCCTCTTTCCGTCATGTTCTCTCTCTCTCTCTCTCTCTCTCTCTCTCTGCCTCTCTCTGTTATGTTTATGGTCCGCATCTTGGTGTCAGCATTTTCAGTTTCGTGTCCTCCCCCGCTGTCGTGTGTAATTGTCCTCAGCTGTGTTCCCCATGTGCTTCCACTTCCCTCATTACCTTCTGTGTATTTATTTCAGAGTCTCCCTTTGTTCCGTGTCACGTCGTCCCTCATGCTGTGTGTTCCCTTGTGTGCCTCTCTGTGAAGTTTAGTTGATATTTTCCCAGTCTAGTTTAGTTCATCATTAGTTGTATCATTTTCCCGAGCCTACAATAAACTACCTTTTTGAGTTCCCATTTTTGCCTCTGTGAAGTCTGTGTTTGAGTCCTCATCTCCTGCTTGCACACAGTGCTTCTTGACAGAGGTGTGGACTCGAGTCACATGACTTGGACTCGAGTCAGACTCGAGTCATTAATTTTATGACTTTAGACTTGACTTGAAAAAATGTTCTAAGACTTGTGACTTGACTTGGACTTTTACACCAATGACTTGGGACTTGAATTGGACTTGAACCGGTTTACTTGAAAAGACTTGATATTTCACCCCAAATATAAATTTAACATGCATATTATATAGAGATTGAAAATGTGACGTCATTCACGGGTAGAACCGCAAAGGATTCTGGGAACTCGTGGCAAGCGGTACTAGCGCACGCAGGCTTTCAATTAAAATCAGTCACACAGCGATAAAAAGAAACACAAAAATGTCAAGAAGCTGTTGTATTATTAACTGCAATAGCCGGTCGCATGACAGCCACGGAAAGCCGACGGGTAAAGAGATCGGTTGTTATCGGATTACGTCGTGGAAGAGAAATTGTTCGAGCCATGTTTCCGAAGTAACAAAGAGGCGACTGGATTGCAGCCATTCAAAGATCAAATATAACGTCCTAGAACCCTCCAGCTCACAGGTTAGTCTGCTCCAAGCATTTACACAAAGGTCAGTCTGCTGTTGTAGTTAATGCGTCATTTTTCTTAACATAATTGGTGATATAGGTTACAAGCAAGTCTGGCGCTGAACAGAAATTGTCGCGCTATGCTCCTTTATTTATTGTGCATAAATAGTAAATTGTCCTGACACAATATTGCGTTTCGCTTCTGTTATTATGGTACACTGACAAAAACATATACTTTTATTCACAGGATAAAACAGGTTTTTTGTATCACTAATTGCCCAGTACGATTACAGCATACAATATTATTGTCACTGCTACATTTCTGTGATGGGTACCAGAAATTATTTCTACTACTAATTAATTACCGTTGAGCTCAAAGGTCCTATTAATAAACGGTTAACGAATGTGTATTTATGACGACGATTTGTGAGACTAGTAAACTTATGATACGTACGATGGTCTTTCGTTCTACACGGTGCATTTCAAGGTCCTGCACCCATCCGTCGGTAAACTGTACCTGGGCTTGTTGCAGTGACCGGAAGTTACTAAACTTCATGAGTGTATGCACTCACTCCAAGAACCGTATAATTATAAATATGCATATAAATATGCTAGGATGAGATAGCTGACTTCATCCAACTAGCAAATGTTTTCCAGGCTACGTTGGTGATACAGTTTTTTTTAATGTGTATGATATTTTTGTCATGCGATTTTAAAGCTGGTCCTACAACCGCATCCAAGAATAACATGCAGCGTATCTCAGAACTGTCGGTGAAAATTATTCTTGGAGCTAAGTTTAATTGAGCTGCATTTTAAAGAGGTGCAATTTCACAATTTGTGTATATTTTCTAAGTTCACTATTTTGTCATGTGTTGAGAAAAACACAGATTTTAAAATTACATGGTCTAATATTTACATTTAGCATATAACTGCAACATTATTTTTTCGTTTGTTTTTTTTAAAGACTCGAAAGGACTTGAAATTCAAAGTTTCAGACTTGTGACTTGACTCGGACTTTTACACCAGTGACTTGAGACTCGACTCTGACTTGCCTGACATTACTTGAGACTTGACTTGAGACTTGAGGATAAAGACTTGAGACTTACTTGAGACTTGCAAAACAATGACTTGGTCCCACCTCTGCTTCTTGACACAGTACATCTAAGTCCTCCCCGAACACATCCTCTTATTGTGAAAATTTGCCTCTTTCTCCAAAAGAAGGTGGAGCCCTGACTCCTTCCAGGTAGCAGCTCAGAAGCTGAAGTTGAGGAGCTCAGACTTGTGAGAACAAGAGGACTCACTTGTAGAACTTCTATCAGACACTTTTTTTTTTCATGGAAATCATTCAGGACCGACAGTGGTCCCACAGACTGCACTGCAAAAAAATACCCATCTTAAAATAAGTTAAAAAAAATAATAGATTATAGTCTAAATCTTCTTAAATTTAGTGAAATAATCTGCCAGTGCAGTAAGAGAATTACACTTGATAAGAAAAATATATAGGCTTTGGACAAGTAAGAGATATCTTAAAACAAGTTGTGAATTAGCTATTCCAAGAACTCTGTTAAGTCAAATAAAACCAAAATAAGTCTATAAGTGCTTTTTTTAAGTTTTCATTTTTTCTTACTTTGAGAGAAAAGATCTTAAAACAAGACCCACTAAACAAGATACATCTTTTTAAAAAAAATCTTAAAACAGGACAAAGCATGTACACCAAATGAAAGCAGGTACAGTATACTGTGTACATGACGTTTATTGGAAACAAACTCTCCAAACAGTAACAAATATTTCAGTCAATCATTGCACACAGAAATTTAAAGACACATTGTAAGTGTAACATTGTTATTTTGTGTTCCTTTTAGAACTGCTGAACCAGCTAGCTACTCAACATATAAAATGTAATAAAAAGAGTATTTGCAATTTTAAACAAGTTGCAGAACAGATGTGTTTAAAGAAAAAAGTACTTTGTATTACATTAATTAGAATAAAAAAAAAAAAAAAAAAAAAAAGAATTCAAGAGTAAATTGCAACTTCAAAGCTATCAGGCCCAAACCTTCCAACACAGACTAGAGCTGGGCGATATATCGAGTTTTTAAAAAATATCGATATATTTTTATACGAGATATAAGATGTGACAATATCTTTTATATCGATATAGTCTATGTCACGTTATAACTATACTTGTCGAGCTGCAAGTTTGCCTCTCTTTCATCCACTTTTGTCTTTACGCAACGTTACTCGGCCTCGCCTCTCCTTCACTGAATACAACTCCCCCTCCTCCCCCATCGCTTCACCTGCAGGAAGCAACAAGATGGACACGGCAAATCTCCGTTAACGAGTTACTGCGCATGGCCCCATGCGTGGGGCTGGACGGCGTCAATGTGTTAGCTAGCTAACCACGCTAACGAGCTAACCACGCTAACGCCATGCAGCCCAGAGGCGCTGCACAGCCTAAAATCCTTTCATTTTCTCAAAAGTTGACAGCGCGCCTTATGTATGAATTCTGGTTGTGCTTGATGGCCGCGAACCGATTTTATGTGGAACACGCTCAGCAATCTGTCAAAAAATGTTTTAGTACGACTTTGGTAAGCTACGGTGCTGCACCACTTGATGGATTGTCAGAGCATTGCGGCTACCGAGGAGCCTCGCGGAGTGATACGCACTGTGCTTCAACGTAATATTACCCTACTGTGTATAAGGACGATAAATGGCACCTGTTAAGAGACGTGGTTACGAAGAGGATTTCAAACTCAATGCTATCAGTCACACAGTAGAACTTGGGAACAGAGCAGCTGTGAAATCTGTCTTTGTTACTATGCTCAGCGTCTTTTAGTTTACATTTTGACTGCACAATTGTGAGCTTTTTGTTATGCACAAAAACAACATTGTTTTCTTTTATTTATTGACCATTATTATTTAATGAATGCTCATAATTTATTTTTGAGTAAATTTTATGTACATCTATGCTCTATGTTAATAAAAGTGCCTGTGTGACATCTGGGACACAGCTTTGACTAAGAACTCTCTTTTTGTTCTTACTTTATGGCTTTAAAAAAAAAAATATCGAGATGTATATCTTATATCGCCATCTAGGTAAAAAATATCGAGATATGAATTTTGGGTCATATCGCCCAGCCCTAACACAGACCTAAGTTATATCTTGCTCACACAGCTCTACGTTTGAATAAAAATTTCTACAGCCTGCCATGACTGTTTTGTATGAGCCTGTGGTGTCTTGCTCATGGATTTTGTCCTTTAACACTTCAGCCTGAATGACAGACAGAAGCCTTGCCACACATTCAGGATAGGTGAGATGCAGGGTGTAGTAGTATGCCATAAGATACAGCAAACCTTCTCCAAGGTCATCTGTGGCAAATGTGGTGATGGGAGTGGTTCCATCTGCAATAAGACAGCGGGACCCTTCAAAGAGCAGAACAGGGCTGATGCTGGATCTTCTGTTGGCAAAAGAAAAACAAAGACAAAATTGTACAATGTACGGAGAAACTCCAACGCTATCAGGGTAGTTCAAATAACCACAAGTATGTATTAGACTTGGACTTCACTTTATTGCACCCTTTGGGGTGCACCCTTGGGGTGATACATGAATGATGACAACCATAGATCAGATGCGCTACAGTCCATATTAATGTTATTTTTCTTTAGATAGACAAATACTGTATAGAAAATCCCAAATATTCATGCCATTGGAAAATGTAATAAATTCTGCCTCATCACCGTTAGGTTTATGTCTTTACACACTTTAGGAAATGACAAAGATACTGCACCTGTAATAGTTAAATAAAAACACCATATGCTAAATAAACTGTTAAAGTGAAGGCTTTAGGGGCATTATTTGATAACAAATATGAAGAAACCCAGACCTGAAGGACAAGAATCAGTGCTTCACTGTCCCATCTTCTTGGGTGGTGCAGCTTGTGATGGGAAGAGAGTTGGTAGTGCCCTGAACAGGGCTATGTTTAAACAGAACAGGAAAGAAAGGACTAAATCAACTTTCAGTTCAATATTCCCGGCCCATATTTGTGGGTTCATTTTTATTTCACAAAACTCTGTCACTCAATATGCTGTGCCAAAATGAACAGTGAGGTTAGTACAGTTATATTTCCTCAATGTTGTAGGGGTGTGGTGATTCATTAAAAAAATGGATTAATCACGATGTTAAATGTACCAAATCGATTACGATTCAAAAACGTTTAAAACTCGATTATTTTTCATAATAAACAAGGGAGGAAAACGTAATATTCGGACATGCCGCCCGGACATTTTTAGCGGACGGACTGACAAGAAACAGCTGGCTGTTACTTCCGTCTCACCCCTTCGGTGCAAAATTCACAAAACAACAAATATTTAGCACCTTAGTCTTGAAAGTAGTGTCTCTGTTGTGTTTCATGTTAGCAGAAATGTCAAGTTTCCCCTGATTTGCCAACTTTTTCTCTTCTGAACCTAGGCAGCTTAGCTGTAGCTGACAGTGTGACATCAACTCCTAATGTGTAAACATCCCGTTGGTCAAACTGATACAGAAACTTTGAAAAAGCTGTTCAACATTCATAGATCAATGCTGCTTTTATTTTCTATTACTCTGACTGGAAAATAATATTTATTTTCTCAGAATATAATTTTAAGATTTGTGTAATTTTTGTCCTACATGACTTAAAGGAAGATATTATTTATGGTTTATTTTCTAATAAAATTAAATTATTTCTACTTAGATTTTAAAGTAATTTCTGTAATGGTTGACTTGGAAAAGCTGACCTGAAGTTTATTAAATTTTTCTTTTTAACCACATACAGAAGGAACACATTAAACAGGGTTAAAGGTCTAAAAGTAAACTGAATTTGATGGATGTGTTTGAGTTTCCTCCTTTAAGGAAATCAAAATATGGTCCTTTTTTATTATACTTAAACTGCCAACACACATTTCATGTTTATTGTTAATTGAAAATATGACCTTGACATGATTTTGAAACATACTTTGGACATTTCTAATTCCTTTCCAGCATATTTTGAGCACCTTTGAGGACATTTGCTACCACTGCTACGCAGATGATATCCAGTTATATATTTCTTTTAAACCTGAAGATGTTTCTAGGCTGCAGATTTTAAATGAGTGTTTAGAATCCATCAAAGGTTGGATAGCTGACAACTTCCTCCAACTTAATGAAGAAAAGACTGAAGTCCTTGTATGTGCTCCAGACAGACATGTACCTAACATAATGAATGCTCTTGGTCCTCTTTCAACATTTGTGAAACCGTCTATCAGGAACCTCGGGGTAACCTTTGATTCTACTCTTACCCTGGATGTTCACGTCAAATCTCTATTTTGGTCCTGCTTCTATCATTTAAGAAACATTTCTAAATTGAGCCCCAGAGTATCTCATACTGAACTGGAGATTGTTATTCATGCATTCATTTCATCGCGATTGTACTACTGTAATTCACTGTTTACATGTCTAAACAAAAACTCCCTGGAGCGTCTGCAGATTGTCCAAAATGCTGCAGCAAGGCTTCTGACAAAAACATCTAAGTACTCTCATGTAACACCGTTGCTTATACAGCTGCACTGGCTCCCCGTTGAATTCAGAGTCCATGGTTAAAACACACCCTCTTAGATGAACCTTGGCTAGATGTAGAACAAGCACTCTGCAATAATCTAGAGATCTCAGACCTACCATTTATCAGCCCAAACATCCAACGACATGAATGCTTTAAAAGCATCAACATCAGCTCTTCTCTGACAGCATGGTGGGAGTTTCTAAAATTGACGGCGTTTTCATTAATCCCATGCAAACGTACACCTATCTGGAACAACCCTGACATATTACAAAACAATAATATGATAAACTTTTCAGGTTGGAGTGATAAAGGAATCAAATATTTAGAACATATACTAGAAGGAACAGAATTTATTTCATTTGACGGACTAGTTACACAATATGGGATCAACAAGAAAAGATTTTTAGAATATCAACAAATTAAATCCATAGTAAAAAAGAAATTTAAACCGGGTCAAGTTGAACTACAAACACCACCAAGTGTGGTTCAATTTCTTACTCTTAAACCCCCCAAATTACTATCCAAAATATACAGAATGCTTTCTAAAACAGATGAATCAATATCACTTCCTATTGCAAAATGGGAAGCGGATTTATCAGTTAACTTAGACCTAAACTTCTGGTCTCAGATTTGCTTAAAAACCTTTCATCTAATTAGAAATCCCAGTCTTCAATTAATTCAATACAAAATATTACATAGAGTACACTATACAGGTCATCGGATGTTCAAGATGGGCTTTACGTCTACCAACAACTGCTCACACTGCCAAACCAATTCACCGGACAATTATATCCACGCTCTTTGGTTCTGTCCACCAGTTCAGAAGTTTTGGCGCGAGATATGTGAAGACTTATCGAAGTGTCTGAAATGTAACATTCCAACTTCCCCCTTAGTGTGTTTGTTGGGCAGCTTAGATAATGTCACTTCAGAAAAGAATATCGCCCATATGGTTTTCACTGCCCTATGCATAGCCAAGAAAACAGTCCTCATGAACTGGAAAAATAAAAATAATCTTAATTCTAACCAATATAGAAATTATCTATTAGATTACATTAGTCTTGATACAGCCTCTGCCACCACATCAGATCAATTGCTCTGGGCTCCTTTGATCAGCTCCATCACCTAGTGGGGGTGGGGGGTCATAGTTTGGTCCCGCCTTCACTGTTGTGATTGGTGTGGGGGTAGGGACAGGCTTAGGGCGTCGGGGGGTTCCCCGGAGGCATCTTCCTTGGGGGGCTCAACCCGGGGTAGCGGTCATGTCCGGTTAGGGGCTCTGTTGGCTCTCCGGTGACTGTTTCCTCGCGGCTGCGTGCAGCGGGGCTAGGGGAGGGTCTGTGCTGACGGACGTGGGTTACTGACCTGGTAGCCTGGCTGGCCCTGGGTGGGTCCGGGATGGGCGTGAGGTTCTGGGGGCGCTCTGTCTCTGGGCTGGGACCCGGACTGGGCCTCGGGGGCTTGGGTCCTGGTTGGTGTGTTGCCGGGGTTGTGGGCGGGTGGGTGCATGGGGGCCCAGCCCTGGAGCAGGGTGCCGCCGGTGCGTCGAGCCACCTGGGGGGCTCTTCAACTGGTGGGGGAGATTGTCACATCTTGCAGGAGCTTTCCTCTCCTCAGGAGCTCCCTCTGCAGGAGGGGGAGATACAGGAGAGGTGGAGGAAGATCTCAGCCTGGGTGTTTATTGTCTTATGTAGTCTGGAAGATGAGTGGATGGTGGGGTGGGTGCAGTTTTCTCTGTGGTGGGGTTGGGTGGACTGTCCCGGGCTCTGTGGGACCGGGCGGCGCTGCTGCACTGGGCCCGGTCTGGATGGGCCTGGGCCCCCTTTCCCTGGCGGGTCGCGGAGTATGGGGGTGCCTACTGGGGTCAGCGGGGGAGCTGGCCCCAGGGAGGGGTCACTTGCCCCTCCCTTCCTTCCCTCCCCATCTCCAGCTGCCTCCCTCTTCCCGCTCCACCACAACCACCCACACATGCAGGGCCTTGGAGTAGGGGTATGTCACCAGGGTGCAGAGGAGGCTACCCCCCCCCCCCCCCCCCCCGTCCCCTTCTGGCTGCCTCTGCCTCAATTTTATCCCACAACTTAGACATTCACATTACTCACACTCTCATTACACATACATATAGGATCTTGGGGGTGGGCACGATACACGGAGTCCAAAGTACCATCAGGGTGTACACCCCACCCCTGGCATCGTTGCCCACCTCTCAATTTTAAATACACGTAGACATTGAGGGCTAGCAGGAGGGATCATGCGCTTACCTGCTGCTCTCTGGCAGGTAGCTCCATGCCCTCCTGGGTTTTAAATGCACCTTAGAACACACATGCATCAACATTACAATGAGCGGGTGGAGGGAGGTTTGGAGTCTTCTCTCACCCCCGTTCTCTGCGACCTGCTGGAGCAGGGGGGCTAGGAGGAGGAGTTGGCCGTCCGACTGCGGTCTGGAGTGTGGAGCCTTCCTGCTGCTGCGGAGTCGGGGCGGTCTGCCTCCCCCCACCGCAGGGAAAAGGGAAACACCACCTGGGTCTGGGTGCAGTTCCCCCCTCCAGGGGCGAGGGCACCTAGACCCGGTTTGTAGAGTACGCTTGGGGAGTGTGATCGTGTGTACAACGTCTCTTTATGTCTGTCTCCACGTTGGTTGAGTGTGGAGTAAGTGCATATGAGAGCATGAGGGTGGGAATGGATGTTTGTATCTGTGTGTGCCTGTATGTCTGTGTCTATATGTCAGATTGGGTGTCAGGCGCCACCTCTCTGGGGACATCTCAGGCCCTCCAAGGTTTGGAGGCCTATCTCCCCCTACCACCACTTCCCCTGCCAGTGGCGGACCCCCTCAGACATCGGTGCGTTGGTGGTTCTTTGTGTCTGGGGATGGGCGTCCAGGTACACACCGGCTCACTCCTTGGCGGCCGCTTATCGGGGCCTGGAGCCTGGGGCTCGCTCGGGCCACTTCGGAGGTGGGGTGCCCCCGGCCTCTCGGCCTGGGGCTCGGTCACTCAGGCGCAGCTGGCTGCCGGCGGAGCTCACGGGCGCGTCACTGCAACTCCCCCTGGCTTCTGCTCCGCGGCTGCTGAGTGAGCCCTCATCTGGGACTCTCCTCAGCTCTTTCCGGGACAGTGGCGCAGCTGCCCCTCTGTTGGTCTTCCTTGGTCTCTTGTGCTCTGGGGGCCTCTGGATGTCTGGAGTTTTGATCTCCTCCACACCTGCTTCATGCCCTGGAGGACGGGGCTGTGGCCCCCCCACACCCTCTAGCAGATTATTACATGAAGGAACCTTTTAAAAAAACAAAAAACAAGCGCGTCCATGCTCACAGGTGTACACACGGGTGATCACACCCACAAACTACACCCTTTTTGGCTCCTACCTCAAAGCACACTGTGTTCTGTTGATCTTATGTGCTGCACAATAATGTTTAACATTTAGTATTTACTGTCATATTCCCATATATCATTGTGATGTTGTTTATTCTATTACTCTTGTTCTCTTCTGCTTGCTTTCTTTTTTCTTTCTCAGCAGGTGATCCAGGTGATTGATATATGCATTTTTTTTTCTCTGCCCGTTCGGTTGGTTTTTGTCTTTTGCCCTTCTCCCCCGTCCCTCTTCTCAGCTGTTTCTCTTTCCCTCTTTCTTTCTCCCCTTCTTTCCCCCAGTCAAGTCTGTCCCGTATTCAGTAAGTGAAAATAAAATAAACAATAAAAGGTGAATCAAATGGACCATTACGGCAAGGCTGGGATGGTCAGTTTGGTAAAGTAAATCCGTTGGGCATCTTTCTTTGCCTTTAGACAACAATTCTGATGGCAAAAGAGCCAAACGGTACAGGCCAAAAAAAAAAAAAAAAAAAAAAAAGAAAAAAAAGAATTCAGAGTCCATTTTAAGATACTGGTTCTGACCTTTAAAGCTCTTCTAGGACAAGCACCAGCCTACACCATTGAACTTTTACAGCCCTATGCCCCTAGGAGGTCCCTGAGGTCTTGTGATCAGGGCCTACTTGTTATTCAGCATACAAGGCTGAAAACCAAGGGAGATAGAGCTTTTGCTACTGTGGCCGCCAGACTGTGGACTCTTCCTCGGAACTTAAGATCTGCAGACTCAGTGATCACTTTTAAAAAACAACTAAAAACACATCTTTTTAGAACTGCATATTGTTAACTTTTGTCTGTTTTTGTTTTATACTTTGTGAAGCACTTTGTGATCTTTTTATCTAGAAAGGTGCTATATAAATAAAATTTTACTTTACTTACTTTATCTGTTGATTTTATTTGTGGTTTCAAATAAATAAAAGACAGGAAGCTTCCATTAATATAAAATGAATGGATTTAGGATTAGAACTTATCTATGGAGGGAATGAAAAAAGAAAAACCCTGAATGGGGAAAAAATATGCAACAAAAACAATCGTTTTATAATCGAATCGTAATCGTGAGGCACCCAAGATGGCACGTCCCTACAATGTTGACAATGTACACATGAGGTGTGTTTCCACGATCAGAACTTCGGGGTAATAGGGAGAAAGATGGCAGGCCGCGCATTCACTCACAGGCTGAGATGGTGAGCTTAGTGGGACAGTCAGCACCAGCAGCAGAGGCTATCAGAATCAGAGAAGAGTCACAACCAGAAAATCTGCGGAAAAAGATGTAACGCTCCTTCAAAAATGACCCGCTGCAGCATTATTACATATCTCTCTTAGCAATACTTTCAGTTGTACATCTATAATTTTTTTCATTTATGATTTCTTATTATGTACATGAGTGGGGTAGCGCTAAACATTTTATTTTAAATTTTAATTTATATTGTGCACTGTTGTTACGTCAGTAGTAAATAAATAATTTCAGTTTTGTTATTGATTCATTGCAGTGCCTTGATTCTAGTGCGGTTAGAACACATTGTAGCCACAAATACTATGGTTCTTATAGACATAACCATTTCTTTCAGTGTTTCGGTTTTTGACGTTGCTTTCCTTATTTTCGGTTTCAGACAAGAATTTTCATTTTGGTGCATCCTTAAAATTACCCTTAAGTTCCGAAAATGGAAACATACCTAATGATGTCAATATTCCTGTAGGTGGATGAGGGAAGATGGTGTATGACAGCACACTGACTAACCTCCATCCTGGTTCTTGGGTGGCAAATGATCAAAGCTCAGATTAGGCCAGTTCATCCATAAGAAAAAATGTTACCTCAGTTCAGCAAGGTTAAAGTGACCTGATTTATATTAATAGTAGATCACAGTAGATTATTACAGATTATAGTAGATTAGTTTGTAGATTACAGCTCAGCATTCAATACCATCGTTCCCTCGAAGCTGGACAGGAAACTGCAGGATCTAGGACTGAGCAGCTCCCTCTGCAGCTGGATCCTTAGCTTCCTGTCTGACAGACGCCAGGTGGTCAGACTGGGCAGCATCACCTCATCCCCCATCACACTGAACACTGGTGCTCCACAGGGGTGTGTACTGAGCCCTCTCCTGTACTCACTCTACACCTACGACTGCACAGCCACTAACAGCTCCAACATCATTGTGAAGTTTGCGGACGACACTACAGTGGTGGGTCTTATCACCAACGGTGATGAGACGGCTTACAGGGAGGAGGTCAGCGCCCTGACCCACTGGTGTCAAGACAACCATCTCACCCTCAACGTCGCAAAGACAAAGGAGTTGATAGTGGACTTCCGGAGGTGCAGAGAAGTACACACCCCCATCACCATCAACGGCGCTGCTGTGGAGAGAGTGAGCAGCTTCCGGTTCCTTGGAGTACATCTGGCTGAGGATCTTACGTGGTCAGTACACACAAACAAAACAGTGAAGAAGGCGCAGCAGCGCCTCTTCTTTCTCAGGAGACTGAAAAGATTCGGCATGAGCCCCGCATCCTCAGGACCTTCTATCACTGTGCCATTGAGAGCATCCTCACTGGATGCATCACCACCTGGTATGGCAACAGCACCGCCTACAACTGCAAAGCTCTCCAGCGAGTAGTGCGGTGCTCTGAACGGATAATTGGAGGTGAGCTTCCCTCCCTCCAAGACATCTACAGGAAGCGGTGCCTGAGGAAAGCGGGGAGGATCATCAAGGACTCCAGTCACCCCAGCATAAACTGTTCAGACTGCTTCCATCAGGAAGGAGGTTCTGCAGCATCCGGTCCCGTACCAGCAGACTGAGAGACAGCTTCTTCCATCAGGCCATCAGACTGCTGAACACGTCATAGACACCTCAGCTTCACTACTGGAACTTCAACATTATGCACTCCATACTGTATATAAATGCCACTTGTTTTGCACATATTCAACTCTGTATATTTTATATATTTTATTATTACTATTATTATTATTATTATTATTATTTTTTTTTTTTTTTTTTTTTTACTATTTAATTTGTAAAAATGTGTACACACACACACACACACACACACACACACACACGTAGGAAAATATTTAGTATACACATCCAGAAATGCATACACTATTATATATTGTACATATATTTATTAGTTTCAGGTTGGCCATTCTTGTATTTTGCTCGTTTGTGTTGTTGTGTTTGCACATCTCTGTTGCTTGTGGGGCTCGCACACAAGAATTTCACTCGCATGTGCTGTGCCAGTGTGCCTGCACATGTGATGTGACAATGAAAGTGATTTGATTTGATTTGATTTAGTTTACAACATAAATAATTGGAAGTAAGTTCACATTTCCAACTTACAATAGTTTATATGATTAATCATAATCTGCTGGAAATGAAGCTTAAAGTAAATCTATAGGTAAAGATGTCTTTCATGAATGTGCATTTGGTTTATGCCATGCCCGTGCATTATTTTATTCCCTTGTGTTATCTTTAATTTCATTACCCAAACTGGACTTGCAAATAAAATTTGAATAAACTCATGTTGGTTAAATGTAATTTTGGTCATAAGACAGTTAACTCTTGATGAGTAAGTAAATAAATCCTCATTCATCGTGTAAATTAAATATAGATCTGTCCTACACCCCTGGCTTTTTCCATAACAAAAAAATTTAAGCAGCAGAGAACACTGGATGTAAGACGACAGTTTGACTGGTGCTGGAGCTGCAGGCTTAAGTTATCCTCAAGTGAATTCGAAAACAGCGTTGTAAAGTTACGAGCCCGATTGTCAGATTTGTCTCAAACCAGTATCGGTCCTCCCAAGTTGCCCTTCCGCACACACAAACACACCAAGCACAGTGCAGACAGAGAGCGCGCAGCTTAAGAAGGAAAAAAAATAAAACACTGCAGCTTTTTATTTTCCGTGGGTGGGACACCCAAAACGGACTTTTGCAAAGGTGGATATCAACTGTAGTTCTTTTGTCGTATAGTTATGTTAAGTATTTTTGAACACGAAACTAAATTTACCCAACTAGCACCATTAATAACTTTAAACTCTCACTGCATGCTAACAATTCAGCAAACTGTATGAAGTAAGCTAGCTAGCTGGCTGGCAGTTTTGGCTAACTACCCATTAGTAGTCAGCCAAATATTAGAACTGATAATACAGCCTAGGTAAAACTTAATATTTGACCACGACTGATGTTACTACAGTAAGTCAAAGCTAAAAGAACCCAAAATCTTTTTAAACATGAGTTAATTACCTTAACAGAATCCAGTCTGAACCTGTTCCCTTGTGTCCTTCCCTCCAATTCAATTCAATTCAATTCAATTTTATTTATATAGCGCCAAATCACAACAAAAGTCACCTCAAGGCACTTCATAGATACAGAGAAAAACCCAACAATCATATGACCCCCAATGAGCAAGCACTTTGGCGACAGTGGGAAGGAAAAACTCCCTTTTAACAGGAAGAAACCTCCAGCAGAACCAGGCTCAGGCAGGGGCGGGGCCATCTGCTGCGACCGGTTGGGGTGAGAGAAGGAAGACAGGATAAAGACATGCTGTGGAAGAGAGACAGAGGTTAATAACAGATATGATTCAATGCAGAGAGGTCTTTTAATACATAGTGAGTGAGAAAGGTGACTGGAAAGGAAAAACTCAATGCATCATGGGAATCCCCCGGCAGCCTACGTCTATTGCAGCATAACTAAGGGAGGATTCAGGGTCACCTGGTCCAGCCCTAACTATATGCTTTAGCAAAAAGGAAAGTTCGAAGCCTAATCTTAAAAGTAGAGATAGTGTCTCTCTCCTGAATCCAAACTGGAAGCTGGTTCCACAGAAGAGGGGCCTGAAAACTGAAGGCTCTGCCTCCCATTCTACTTTTAAATACTCTAGGAACAGCAAGTAGGCCTGCAGAGCGTGAGCGAAGTGCTCTAATAGGGTGATATGGTACTACAAGGTCATTAAGATAAGATGGGGCCTGATTATTTAAGACCTTGTATGTGAGGAGCAGGATTTTGAATTCTGGATTTAACAGGAAGCCAATGAAGGGAAGCCAATACAGGAGAAATATGCTCTCTCTTTCTAGTCCCTGTCAGGACTCTTGCTGCAGCATTTTGGATTAGCTGAAGGCTTTTCAGGGAGTTTTTTGGACATCCTGATAATAATGAATTACAGTCGTCCAGCCTGGAAGTAATAAATGCATGAACTAGTTTTTCAGCGTCACTCTGAGACAGGATATTTCTAACTTTAGAGATGTTGCGCAAATGGAAGAACGCAGTCTTACATATTTGTTTGATATGTGCATTGAAGGACATGTCCTGGTCAAAAATGACTCCAAGGTTCCTCACAGCGTTACTGGAGGCCAAGGTAATGCCATCCAGAGGAAGAATCTGCTTAGATACCATATTTCTAAGATTTTCAGGGCCGAGTACAATAACCTCAGTTTGATCTGAATTAAGAAGCAGAAAGTTAGCGGCCATCCAGGTCTTTATGTCTTTAAGACATTCCTGCAGTTTAACTCATTGGTGTGTGTTATCTCTGCCTGGGAGGGATGTGAGGTGGGCAAATGAACTGAATCATTTCTTCAACAGATTTGATTCAACCATGAGACAGTCTACAACATCGGCTGCAGACTCACCCACCCCCACTGCTGCTGTTCCACCTCAGACACTTCACACCTCCTCTATTCACCCTGCTCACTCCCCCCCACCCCCAACAACAGCATCCAATACACACTCAACACAAGGCTCCAGCCTGTCTCTCTCAACCACCCAGGTTAGGAGGGAACTGAGGAGGATTAATGGCAAGAAGGCAGCGGGCCCAGATGGCATCAGCTCGAGGGTCGTCAGGTCCTGCGCGGACCAACTGTGTGGGGTGATGGAGCACCTCTTCAACCTGAGCCTGAGGTTGGGAAGAGTCCCACAGCTCTGGAAAACCTCCTGTGTTGTACCAGTGCCAAAGACTTCACGCCCCAAGGACCTCAACAGCTACAGGCCGGTGGCTCTGACATCCCACCTGATGAAGACCCTGGAGCGGTTGGTCCTGGCTCAGCTTCGGCGCCTAACAAGCTCATCACTGGACCCACTTCAGTTTGCCTACCAGCCTGGCATTGGAGCGGATGATGCCGTCATTCACCTCCTACATCGTTCCCTCACTCACCTGGAGACCGCTGGAAGCACTGTGAGAATCATGTTCTTTGATTTCTCCAGTGCCTTCAACACTATTCTTCCCTCGGTTCTGAAGGACAAGCTGGAGAACTCTGGAGTGGACCATCACCTCACTACCTGGATTTTGGACTACCTCACCGACCAACCACAGTATGTGAGGACTCAGGGCTGTGTGTCGGACAGGGTCGTCTGCAGTACGGGGGCCCCACAGGGAACGGTTCTGGCTCCGTTCCTCTTCACCATCTACACTGCAGACTTCTCCCACAATTCCACCCAGTGCTTCCTGCAGAAGTTCTCTGATGACTCTGCAATAGTCGGCCTCATCACTGATGGGGACGACAAGGAGTATATAGGACTGACGCAAGACTTTGTGGACTGGTGCCAGCTGAACTACCTCCAGATCAACGCCAGTAAAACCAAGGAGCTGGTGGTAGACTTCCGCAGGCACAAGCATTCTCCACTGCAACCACTGAACATCCAGGGTATGGACATTGAGGCTGTGGACAGCTAGAGGTACCTTGGTGTTCATCTGAACAACAGACTGGACTGGACTCATAACTCAGACGCCCTCTACAGGAAAGGGCAGAGCAGGCTGTACCTGCTGCGGAGACTCAGGTCGTTTGGGGTGGAGGGCCCACTCCTGAAGACCTTCTATGACTCTGTTGTGGCTTCTGCTATCTTTTATGGTGTGGTCTGCTGGGGCGGCAGCATCTCTGCTGGGGACAGGAAGAGACTGAACAGGGTGATCCGAAGGGCCAGCTCTGTTCTAGGATGCCCTCTGGACCCAGTGTAGGTGGTGAGTGACAGGAGAATGGCGGCTAAGCTGTCATCCCTGTTGGACAACGTCTCCCACCCCATGCAGCAGACTGTGACAGCAGTGAGCAGCTCCTTCAGTGGGAGACTGCGGCACCCACGGTGTGGGACGGAGAGATTTCGCAGGTCTTTCCTCCCCACTGCTGTCAGACTCCACAACAAAGACTTTAACTGAACAAACACACACATCCACACATGTGCAATAACACTAAGTGCAATAATCTTTTCTGGCATCGTTGTATTTTTACTCAGTTGTATATAGTATTCGTATTCTATTTTTATCTTATTGTATATTTTTATTCTATTTTATTCTACTGTATATAGTATATTATTTTATTCTATTCTGTACAGCTGTGTACTGTATTTATTCTTATTGTATTCTAATTTTTGCGTCATAACTTTTGCACTGTCCACTTCCTGCTGTGACAAAACAAATTTCCCACGTGTGGGACTAATAAAGGTTATCTTATCTTATCTTATCTTATCTTATCTTATCTTATCTTATCTTATCTTATCTTATCTTATCTTATCTTATCTGGCTTCATGGACAGATAGAGCTGGGTGTCATCAGCATAGCAGTGTAAATGTATGCTATGTCTTCTGATGATGCTGCCTAAGGGAAGCATGTATAATGTAAACAGAATTGGTCCTAGCACTGAACCCTGTGGAACTCCATAATTAACCTCAGTGTGTGAAGAGGACTCTCCATTTACATGCACAAACTGGAGTCTATTAGATAGATATGATACAAACCACTGCAGCACAGTACCTATAATACCTACAGCATGTTCTAATCGCTCTAATAGGATATTATGGTCGACAGTATCGAACGCTGCACTGAGGTCTAGCAGGACAAGCACAGAGATGAGTCCACTGTCAGAGGCCATAAGAAGATCATTTGTAACCTTCACTAAAGCTGTTTCTGTGCTGTGATGAGCTCTGAAACCTGACTGAAACTCTTCAAATAAACCTCTGCAGATGATCTGTTAGCTGTTTGACAACTACTCTTTCAAGGATGTTTGATATAAAGGAAGGTTGGAGATTGGCCTATAATTAGCTAAGACTGCTGGGTCTAGAGATGCTTTTTGAGTAAAGGTTTAACTACAGCCAGCTTGAAGGCCTGTGGTACATAGCCGATTATTAGAGATAGGTTGATCATATTTAAGATCGAAGAATTAATCAATGGCAGGACTTCTTTGAGCAGTTTTGTAGGAATGGGGTCTAAAAGACACGTTGATGGTTTGGAGGAAGTAATTATAGAAGTTAACTCAGAAAGATCAATTGGAGAAAAAGAGTCTAACTTAACATCAATGGTACTAAGAGTAGCTGTAGATAATATTACATCTGTGGGATGATTATTGGTCATTTTTTCTCTTTGGAATTTTTTCCAATTCAAACAGTGAGATAATGGACAGAGCCACACGAAGGCAGTCAGGGGGGAGGTAGCTTTAAGCTGGGCATACACAGTCGCGTTATTCAGCTCCTGCTCAAACTGCACGATTGACTTGCAGGGGTTAGAAGTTCGTAGGTCACGATGCAGGGTCTCACACTATATGGCCCGATGATCTGATGCGACCCGAGTGCTCACACTGTGCGTCCCTAACATAATAGGTTATAACACAAAACCTGTCACTCGCACTCCCTCTCTGTATTTCATTCACACAGACACACACACACACCACCATCAACTTTGCTAAATTGCTAATGAAAAACATTAATCAGGCAGCTGTGATTGAGCAGCAATGTAAATTCAACTATTTTCACGGTTGTTGCGGTCGTGATAATTTTGTGAGGCCACATCGAAAAGGCTCGGATGACCTTGCCAAAGTTCTACAAGTGCATGTACAAATGTGCTTTCATCACTTGTGTCCAGATCACATGCCGCACTGCCGTGCTGCTCTGTCTTTTCACTTTAATTTCTGTGTTTGTTTGTGCACAGTGTGAGAGGCTGCAGTGACACCCTCACGACGGCCGACAGGATTTTAAATTGATTTTCTTACGACCAAACGATTGATGATCGGGAGCTGGTCGTGAGGTGTTAATCGCTTCTCGTTACCCCACGTATACTGCACGATGCACGACACACGATGAAGGCGAAACTCGGGCTGATCACCAAAACGGTTGCACGACTAAAAAATTGGCTCAAAATGAGCCAAAAATCGCACAGTGTATGCCCAGCATTACACATTTTCGCCTGTGTAAGGCTTGTAAAACGTGAACATAACGTGCATAATGAACTGGCATTAGAGAAACAAATTTTAACAAATAACCCATCAATTACTATGACTGTTGTAGTCGTCTTTACAATCACATTACTACACAAGTTAAATGCAAACTTGGTATTAACCTCTAAACCGTCTGCCCGCCAAGAACTTCTTTCAGGTCTTTTTCCCAAACAAGATGGCGTGTTGGAGGTGTGGGATTTGTTTTGTTTTGTTGCCTTAACATTAAAGTCTCTTTTGAGCCATATTAATACAATTCATAGCTGTAGTCCCGACGTTCATGTGATATGTGGGCTTGATGGTTGTACGGAGGAATACAGAGTCTTCAGCTTTTTTTACTACCACATTAAGCGCACTCATGCACTGTATCTTGCAACTGGTAATCCACCTTCTGGATGGTCGACAGCAATTGGATCTGAATCATATGGTGGAGAGGAATATTTTGGCATACCATTTTTTTTCTGACTGTGGAACTACAACATGTGGATTGCAAAGAACCGATGGTGACGTGAATACACCTGCTATTCCAAATGAAACGTCTAGGCCAGCGCTCGAAGATCTCCAGATTGCACATACTGATAATACAGTAAGATGTAACATTGTCTGTCGTGAATGGTACAGTTTAAAACCACTTAAGCCCCACACCCCCGGTACCGGGGGCAAAAAGGAGGAGATCACGTTTAACCGGTTATAACACGGGGTGAGAAATATAAGTCCAGACGTGTGGTATCTACAGAAACCTCTGAATCTCAGTTAAAATGTCATATAAACCATTTCTACAACCACCAAACACACCGAAAACAAGCCATGATTAAATGAATAGTTACGTAAATGCAAACAAGTCCACTAAACAAACAAAACCGAACCAGAAATACTCCAGACTTCATGTAACCGGCTAAAGAAAGGCTGGTTATCTTCCAGAGCTGGTACCAATTCCACCAAGTTTCACCACACTCAGACCAAAATTCACTGAATGAGCCACAAAAGAAGATCACAAAAACACATAATGGCACACGTGCGCTAAGACAGAAATTGGCTTACCGTCCCGATTTCCTCCGTTAATTCGCCGGTAGCGATGATTATCAGCAGTTACCATGCCTACCTAGCCGCATCAGAGCCATTTTCTGTCAACAACCTCCATTTTAGACCCACCTACAGACACTTGACTGGACAGACGTCACATGCAGTAAATGTGGGCCCACGTGGGTTTTGGTCTTGCAACGTCTGATTAGTTTAAGTAACGTGAACGTGGCATCGTTACTGTGATTCTATTGGCTCAAACGATTAAAAAGAGGTGTCAATCATGCAAATTGACCAAAAGAGACCAAAGTTACAGCTCATCAGTTTAAAGGGCCAGAGGCCAATTAAACGCTCCATGCGCACGGCAGAAAAGGGCCATTACCATGTAAATGTGTGGTTAATTCTTCGAAAATATATTTAAAAAAAAAAAGCATTTTTAGGCCTGTTAATAAAATTAATTAATTTCTGCTCTTAAATACCTAAAAAATTCAACTGGCATGGTGTCCAATTGTGTGCCAAAATTGGACATTTTTGTACAATGTGTGGGTATTCATGTACTGACAGTGCTGTAATTGTTCACTGTTTCACTTTACAAACTTAAATCTTTGCACAGATGATGTTTATATGTTGGTTACTGAATTTCAGTAATGAAATGTGAACTGAGGCATATTTTAAAAGGGTTATATGCTAAAAATTAAAAGAAAAAAAATTAGACGAGGATAATATCTACTTACTTTTTCTGTGTTCCAGTCTCAGTAACTTTGACACAGTAATATCTGCTTCAATATTTACACCTCTGAAGAAATTTCACAAGTGTTAGCTTTATTTTGATACCAAGATTGTAAGGACAGAGTTTGTAATTACAGAGAAATAATCAATTAAAATTTGGGCATTGCATTTTCGAGCAGGAAGCTCAGAAACCCCTTTGGGGCTTAAGAGGTTAACATGTAACACCTAATGTGAAACAGTCTCTTTATATTTAATGTATATTGTTTTACCGCAATGTATCTACAGGAAGCATCCAGTACAGCAAGTGGAAATCTTATTAGACATACTGCTGCTTTCACCATCAATATCCAAGAAAGATGTCACCTGTCCCAGGTATTGCACTAACCCTAACCTTAGTGCTAATACATTATTCTAACTTTTTAATATGAAAGATTGTACATCTTTCTCGATTCTGTTGTAGAGGACCTTCGGCAGCATTGTCTCTGGAGTTCAGCAGTATCCAACCACTCTTCTTAGTACCATGAGGGACTCCATAAAGAGGATCTTTGAAAGACATTCAGACAGTATGGAGCAGCTGCAAGAGTCATTATTGGCAGAATTCGACACTTTTCAAAATCCCTTCTCCATGATGGCTACCACATACATGCAGGACAGCACCATCAAGATGCTTTTCAACCCAGTTAAACCAGAGGAGGTAGTTATGTCCCAAAAGGTTTGCAGAGTTAAGAAAGGACAATCAAAAGTTCTTGCAGTCAGAAACAGAAGTTTTTACTATGTGCCCCTTATTAGAACAGTTTTTGTCAAATTCCAGGATTTTTGATATGTTGAACACCACACCACAGCCTTGCCACAAAGATGGCTTTTTGTGTGACATTATTAATGGGAGCCTTTTTAAAGTCCACCCTCTGTTTTCAGTAAAACCTTGTGCTTTACAAATAATTTTGTATTCTGACGAAATAGAGATATGCAATCCTCTTGGGTCACATGCTTCAGTAAATAAATTGCTGATGTTTTATTATGTTTTAGAAAACATAGACCCCAAGTTTAGGTCAAAGCTTGCTGCAATCAGGCTCCTTGCTATAACAAAAGCCGATGATATTGCCAAGTGTGGAGTAGATTTTGTGTTACAAATAGTGATGGGATTTCCGGCTCTTTTTAGAGAACCGGCTCTTTCGGCTCGGCTTACTAAAAAGAGCCGGCTCTTTCGGCTCCCAACTGGCTCTTCAGGTTGTTTTGTTGCTTTTATTAATTTATTATTAACAACAATATAAAATTATGCACAAAAGGAATTACTAATGTAAAAAAAAAACCCTGTGGTTTTATTTATATATGTTTATATATAAATATATACGGTGGCCCCTAGAGACAAAGCACTAAAAAGCACGTACAAATTCCAAAAAGCACGTACAAATTCCAAAAAGCACGTACAAACTCGAAAGCATTTCTAGCGTTAACTTAACTTCCAAAACAGAGCTTCCTACATTGGCTAGCAAAAGTATTCAGCACCCTTGAACTTTACCACATTTTGTCACCTTACAGCCACAAACATGAATCAATTTAATTGGAATTCCACATGAAAGACCAATACAAAATGGTGTACAAGTGTGTCATGGTCCAAGGAGCTGATGGGATGCCCACGCCCACGGGTGTGGCTGCTGACTCCACACCTGCATCCCATCCCAGGCGATCAGGTGGAGCATTTAACCCAGCTCAGCCAGCTGCTCCACGCCAGTCCATTAGTCGCCTCTCAGCGGTAACATGCTTCCAAGTGAAGGCGGTTGCGAAATTCTCTATTGCTGGAACAAACGCTAACCCTTTCCTTGTGTGCTTAGGTAACAGCTCGGCGTGTTTGGAGCCCTCTCCTGCCTGTCTTCCTGCCCGCCTGGAGTTTTTGGATAACTACCAGCACTCGTCTCCTCTAATCACCTGGAGCTTCCCCGCGGACCCTCACCCCTCCCTCCGGTTCCCATGGCCCCATCTGGACCGTAAGATTAATTCTCTACCCATGTATGCTGTTATTTCTCCGTTCCCCAGTAACCCTCTTTCTGTTGCAGCCTCCCACAGTCCCAATTACGGCGTTCCTGAGTTATTTCCCGGTCCCTTGGTTTTCTAGTTACCTGGCGTGTTTTCCTTTGACCCTTCCGGGACACCCTTAGTTAAAATAAAGTTTTTGTGTGCACCTTGGCGTGTTGTCTCTGCTTCTGGGTCCAGCTTGTGTGCTGAACTACGGTTCATGACAAAGTGAGAAGTGGAACAAAAGTCATACATGATTCCATTCATGATTTTTTTACAAATAAATAACTGAAAAGTGGGGTGTGCGTAATTATTCAGCCCCCTGAGTTAATACTTTGTAGAACCACCTTTTGCTGAAATTACAGCTGCCAGTTTTTAAGGGTCTGTCTCTACCAGCTTTGCACATCTACAGACTGAAATCTTTGCCCATTCTTCTTTGCAAAACAGCTCCAGCTCAGTCAGATTAGATCAACAGCGTTTGTGAACAGCAGTTTTCAGATCTTGCCACAGATTCTCGATTGGATTTAGATCTGGACTTTGACTGGGCCGTTCTAACACATGGATATGTTTTGTTTTAAACCATCCCATTGTTTCCTGGCTTTATGTTTAGGGTCGTTGTCCTGCTGGAAGGTGAACCTCTGCCCCAGTCTCAAGTCTTTTGCAGACTCCAAGAGGTTTTCTTCCAAGGTTGCCCTGTATTTGGCTCCATCCATCTTCCCATCAACTCTGACCAGCTTCCCTGTCCCTGCTGAAGAGAAGCCCATGAGAAGAGCATGATGCTGCCACCACCATATTTGACAGTGGGGATGGTGTGTTCAGAGTGATGTGCAGTGTTAGTTTTCCGCCACACATAGCGTTTTGCATTTTGGCCAAAAAGTTCCATTTTGGTCTCATCTGACCAGAGCACCTTCTTCCACATGTTTGCTGTGTCCCCCACATGGCTTGTGGCAAACTGCAAACTGGACTTCTTATGGTTTTCTGTTAACAATGGCTTTCTTCTTGCCACTCTTCCATAAAGGCCAACTTTGTGCAGTGCACCACTAATAGTTGTCCTATGGACAGATTCCCCCACCTGAGCTGTAGATCTCTGCAGCTCGTCCAGAGTCACCATGGGCCTCTTGGCTGCATTTCTGATCAGCGCTCTCCTTGTTCGGCCATTTGAGTTTAGGTGGACGGCCTTGTTTTGGTAGGTTTACAGTTGTGCCATACTCCTTCCATTTCTGAATGATGGCTTGAACAGCGCTCCGTGGGATGTTCAAGGCTTGGGAAATCTTTTTGTAGCCTAAGCCTGCTTTAAATTTCTCAATAACTTTATCCCTGACCTGTCTGGTGTGTTCTTTGGACTTCATGGTGTTGTTGCTCCCAATATTCTCTTAGACAACCTCTGAGGCCGTCACAGAGCAGCTGTATTTGTACTGACATTAGATTACACACAAGTGCACTCTATTTAGTGATTAGCACTCATCAGGCAATGTCTATGGGCAGTGTTGGGGAGTAACGGAATACATGTACCGCCGTTACGTATTTAAAATACAAAATATGAGTAACTGTATTCCGTTACAGTTACTGTTTAAAAAGGTGGTATTTAGAATACAGTTACTTTGTTGAAATAAATGGATTACACGGCAGTATTTTCCGGTTTCATATTGTCGCGGGTCAGGACTGTTTGGGTTTTGTTTGACAGCTACGTTCTGTTGTTACAGGTGGCAGCGTTACGGTTGCCATGGTTACAGGGCGACGCCCTCTCTCTCTCTCTGCGACTGTGTGTTTCCTGGGTGAGAGAGGCCTTTTCGTTATTGTTGTTGTTGTGCTAAGCTAACAGGCAGAATGCTACAGGTATAGCTCTAAAGAATGTAGCATCATGGGCAGTGTAGTCCGTGCTGCAGGGAGAATGGACTGCCATACACGTTATGTGTCTGTGAGCGAGGAGGGAGAGAAAGGGGAGTGGAAAGGTATGACCTGTCATCGAGCAAAAACGGGAGCTGGAAGCATGTAAATATAATAATAACCACTTCAGCCAAGAAGAGTGCCTGACGAGCCCAGTTGTAAGTAAGCTGTTAAGACTCGACTGTACACTGTGTTCGTGTTTTCCTCCGAAACAATAAGTTCCGTTGGAGCAGCCTTTCAACGCCTGTCTCTGCTAGCAAAGTTGACCGACACAACAAAGTAAAGCTATTTTTCGGCTACGAGCCGACAGGGACCCCGCCGTATTAGTCAGAGGTCCCTTTACTACAGTTCGGAGTCGCGGACCTTCAGTAACAGTAATAAATCACAGCAATAGTACATTCACGTAGTTGTAAACAGCATGATAATATATTAAGTAATCCAAAGTATTTAGAATACATTACTCTCATTGAGTAACGTAACGGAATACGTTACAGAATACATTTTGGGGCATGTATTCTGTAATCTGTAATGGAATACATTTTAAAAGTAACCTTCCCAACACTGTCTATGGGCAACTGACTGCACTCAGACCAAAGGGGGCTGAATAATTACGCACACCCCACTTATTTATTGTATTTATTTATTTGTAAAAAATGTTTGGAATCATGTATGATTTTCGTTCCACTTCTCACGTGTTCACCATTTTGTATTGGTCTTTCATGTGGAATTCCAATTAAATTGATTCATGTTTGTGGCTGTAATGTGACAAAATGTGGTAAAGTTCAAGGGGGCCGAATACTTTTGCAAGCCACTGTAGCTCACTTAAATTACACAATTGAAAGCATATGTGTATTGTTTGTGTATTTATACACAGGCACTCATATATATTCAAATAATAAAAAAAAAGTTCATTTACCTGTTACTACCACACACCAAATCCGGTCATTGGTACTTCCTGGCTTGTGTAGCCACTAGGTAACAAAAGCTCAACACTGGAGTTTGTACGTGTTTGATGTTCAGTAAAGACTGGATTCATGATTACTAGCAAGCTTTGTTTACTGTGTAACTGAGCAGACATTACACGTAAGCCACCTCACTCCCGGGGGGCGGGTCTCACCTTTGTGCTGTCTCACTGCGTGCGTGCGCAGCGTACTACACGGAACAGGTACTGTATATTAAAGCAGCATTAATGAACAATATTAGTCAGATGTTCTACAGTACGTGCTTTGTCTCTAGGGGCCATTGTAAATATACTTTTATTTATTCACTCCACATAAAATGTAATAAAGAAATCATATAATACAAAAACCAACTATTTACATTTCAACTTTTAACTATTTAAATTTTCAGCTTTTTCCTTTTAAACTAATTTAAAGTGAAACAACACAAAACACTGCAAACCACAACACAATTAAATATAAATATGAAATAAATATGAAATATGAATCCAAGATGGCGCCGCGTATGGATGCCCTGGTGCTTCAGTGCGTTACTTCTGTTTTGTTTTTGTGCATAACTTCTGTGTCTGGGCACTCCTCTGGATATTCTTACACCAGAGAAGAGCTCCTTAACTACAGGACTACAACACCTGTGGATTTACTTCCAATATTTGTCGCATCTGCGGCAGATTTACTGCTGACTCTGATCAGGAAAGAGAGACGCCGAAGGAGAGGAAAGCAAGCTGGCGCACTCGTGCATCTGAGGAGACGCGGACTGCGAACTGCTCTTCCTGGGATCTTCCTTTCTAATGTACGCTCACTCGGCAATAAGATAGACGAACTGGCCCTGATAAGAAGCATGAACAAAGACTTTGCCTCCTCCTGTGTCTTATGTTTTACGGAGTCGTGGCTCAGTGAGGACATCCCGGACTGCGCGCTCAAGCTGGAGGGTTTTCATCTGCTGCGCGCGGACCGGCAGGCCTCTCTCTCTGATAAGACCACAGGTGGAGGTGTCTGCTTCTACATTAATAGTGGCTGGTGCACAGATGTAACAGTGATTGCTCAGCACTGCTCTTCCTCTCTGGAATACCTTTTTATTCACTGCAAACCGTTTTATTCTCCGCGGGAGTTCGCTTCATTCATCCTGGCCGCTGTTTACATCCCGCCAGATGCGGATGTGCAGGCAGCTCAGTGCGCACTCGCGGAGCAGATACTGCACATGGAGCGGACATTCCCGGACTCTCTCATCATTGCTCTTGGGGACTTTAACAAAGCCAATCTGAGCCATGAGCTTCCAAAATACAAGCAGTATATTAAATGCCCCACCAGAGAGGAGAGGACATTAGACCACTGTTACAGCACGATCAGCGGGGCCTGTTGGAGCCAAGTCCAGGCCAATAATTTCACTCAGTTACATCATGCCATATTTAAGTATTTGTCATGATCTTTAAGTTTCCATTATAATCTTGATCATTTTATGTTATAATGTAATATGCTGTGCTCCATAAATTAATCCTGCTTTATTAGTCTGTTGTTGTTGTAAAGTGTTGGTAGATGTCGTAAAGGGGTGTGTATTTGGCCCGCATGCGGAGGGGTGTGGGTAAAAAAGGTTAGGTAAGCAAGCAGGACGTGGAGCAACAGTTTTCTGACCGTCGCCGTTCTGACCGTCGCCGTTTTAATGTTATTTTTTGGTTGTAACATAAAGGAAATATAAACGGAGCGCCCACCAGAGGCATTTGTTTTGTACCTTTCGATTTGTTTGGAAAATAAATGTTTTGCCCCTTTTCTCCTTCGCCTCGTTTTTTTTGCTACCGGAAGGCATCCAAGCGACTGAACAAGAGCACGAGTCAGAAACTTTACGTTCTTCAGAAGCGGCAAAGAAGGACCGAAGGCTGCCGCTACAGGGCCTATCGCGCGGTGCCCCGCGCTTCACTCGGACTTTCTGACCACGTCATGATTCACCTAATCCCCGCGTACAGACAGAGGCTGAAGCTCTCCAAACCTGTCGTGAGGACCAAAAAACTGTGGCGCAACGAGGCTGTGGAGGAGCTTCGCACGTGTTTGGAGTCTACAGACTGGGACACAATGAAGGCTGCTTCTAACAGCTTGGACGAGTTTACGGACACTGTCACCTCCTATATCCACTTCTGTGAGGACAGCATTGTGCCATCACGCACCAGGGTGAGTTATAACAATGACAAACCCTGGTTTACTCCTAAACTCAAAAAGCTGTGCTGGAAAAGAGAAAGGCGTTCAGAAGCGGAGACAGGGACTGCTACAGAGAGGCCAAGTACAGGTTCACTAAAGAAGTGGACGTTGCTAAACATCAGCACTCTGAGAAGATGCAGCAGCAGATCTCAGAGAATGACTCGGCCTCTGTGTGGAAAGGTTTTAGGAATATCACAAACTACAAGCCTAAAACCCCCCACTCCACTGATGACTTGCTCTTAGCCAACACCCTTAACGACTTCTACTGCCGTTTAGACGAGCCATCAGGCAGCCTTCACACCTCCAACGACCCCAACAATAGAGGCACTTTGGACACTCATTCCCCCACCTATCCCCCCTCCATAGAGCCATCACCACCTTCAAACCGTTCACCTACAACACCCCCCTCCTCACCCCACACAAAAGAGGATTTCACACCACCTCCTCCCACCACAACTCTTCATATTCATGAAGCAGATGTGAGGAAGCAGTTTAAGAGTCTGAATGCTCGAAAAGCTCCCGGCCCAGACGGTGTGTCTCCTGCCACCCTCAGACACTGTGCAAACGAGCTGGCCCCAGTGTTTTCTGGCATCTTCAACTCCTCACTGCAGGCATGTCATGTGCCTGCCTGCTTCAAGTCCTCCACCATAATCCCTGTCCCCAAGAAACCTAGGATCACTGGACTAAATGACTACAGACCCGTGGCTCTGACATCTGTGGTCATGAAGTCATTTGAGCGCCTGGTTCTCTCCTACCTCAAGACCCTCACGGCCCCCCTCCTGGACCCCCTGCAGTTTGCATACAGAGCCAACAGGTCTGTAGACGACGCCATCAACATGGCTCTACACTTCATCCTGCAGCATCTGGACTCCCCAGGAACCTACGCCAGGATCCTGTTTGTGGACTTCAGCTCTGCCTTCAACACCATCCTTCCAGACCATCTCCAAGGCAAGCTTTCCCAGATGAATGTGCCTGATCCCATCTGCCGGTGGATCACTGACTTCCTGACGGACAGGAAGCAGCATGTGAGGCTGGGAAAGAACGTCCCCACTCGGCGACACATCCGCCGGGGGTCAAACTCTGGTAATTGGTGATTCTGTTCTCAGACGTGAAGCTAGAGACACCGGCAACCATAGTTGTTGAGAGATTTTTTAGTTTTGTGTTATGTTTATTTGTAGCCTCATTTAAAGGAAGAAGAGCTTGTGAGTTGGACAATTGAAGGAAGGGAGTGAGGCACTGTGTGCAGAAAATATGTGCTGTGTCAGCTAAACAGTTACTTCCTGTTTCAACAGATAAGCTAAAGGTCTCTCCTTTTAAGGAGATATTATCTGTTCCATACATGCCACTCCTACTGCTCTGGAAACTTGCTTGAAGTATAAATAAAGAATGTGCTGAGAGCCCTGGGCGGTTTCCTCTGTGTCACATCTGTTGTGCACACGTTGGTGCAGAACAGATCGGACCGTGACGGGGGATCGCCCATGTATATGTACATGTAAAAAGATATCTGAGTCTGAGTTTCTTTGCCTTCTAACAATTTTCTCCTCACATTTTCTTGGTCCTCCGAGCCGGAGTAGGAAGCATCAACTGTATTGTTGCGACTCCAAACAGAGGTCTACACTGTATCCTGCCGTCGTGGAAAGCTGCGCTGAAGTCTGTCGACAGCCTCCTCTAGGTAGGAGACGTGAAATTCGGGTTCTGGCCAGTGTCATTAAGTGGTCCACGACGTTGGGATCCAGTGGCTGACCTTCAACATAGCCAGAGAATCTTGGGGAGGTAAAGAAACCACTCACTTACACTCGCGTAAAATGAACTTAGGTCTTATCCGCCGAAAGGATTTAATGAGTCTGATCCACTGCACGGATCTGTAAAAATAGGAGTAATCCACCGAAAGGATTTCAAATTAAAAGTTTTTAAGGACTGATCCACCGAAAGGGTCCACGTGTAAGAAAAGGACTAAATCCGCCGAAAGGATTTCAAATTAGGAATTTTTAGGACTGACCTGCTGAAAAGGTCTGCGCGACTGTGTAAATGTTTGTGTTTTCTGTGTGTTGAGAGTGAATTGATTTAAACAGCACAATACGCTGCTGAATCACTCTCACTGTTATTGTTATTTTATTTCCTGTCAGTAGCTGAAGTACTGGTGACAAAAGAGAATGGTTGAGTTTCATCTCATAAAACTGACACCGCTCCAGAATAGCTGGAGTAGAAGGGCGTGTCAATAACCACTCTTATTCGTCTAATACCAGAGAAGGCTCTGCAGTTCTGTTTTAATGGGTAATCAGCCCACTAAGTTTACTGTTGACGAACAGTGGTTAGAAAAAAAATGTCCAGGCGCCGGACAAATTAGTGTGCAAAGATGGAGAAATCCTAAAAATACCAAATGTCCCACCTGGGAAGGAAAATGTAGCCCATCTGCACTATCGCAACTTAAAGAAGCACTACTAAAAGAAGTAGGAGAAACAAAAGATTTTTTAAAAAAAAGGAAAACGCACACAAGAATTAGAATATTTCCAAGTGTGGAAGCGAGAGGTAACAGACAGGGACAGAGAGGAAATACAGGCAGAGGAAGAGGAGGATTTAGAGGAAAAGGGCCAGAGATACGTAGGACAGACAGACTTATGCGAAAGAAGTGAAGAAAGAGATAATACGTGCTGGAATTGTGGCAAGGAAGGGCATTTTGCCAGAGATTGCAGACATAAAACAGACAAACAACAATATTCAAATGAATGACTAAATGAGAAAAAGCCAAATGAAAATGACAAAAGTGACGCAGAAGTATTTAATGTCCATCAATTAGTTTCTGAAGTAAAAGGCAAACCTACACTGACAGTATATGTTAATGGCAAACCAGTGCAGATGTTATGTGATACAGGAGTATGTAAAACTGTTTTGAACAGAAAACCACAGGAAGTACAATTCTCAGAAGATACTTTAATAGTAAAATCAGCATCAGGTCACACTACAGTGCAGTGACTGATAAAACCCTTATTAAGTGAAAACTAGAGATCAAAATAGTTTAAAGTAGTTTAAAAAGGTTGGAAACAGACCCCACCGAATAGATATAAATATAAGAAGTACAAAAATAAAATAAACAAAGACAAAATTACATTAGAACTTATTTTTAACGTATTGAAACTAATAATAGGAAGGATAACAACCTGTAAACTGATATTAACAATGAAACATAGTTGGCATGACGACCATGCCCAGAATGTATAAAATGAATAAAAGGAAAAAAATCACACGAAAACCTTTTAAATAAAATAGAGAGATGTATAAGGTACATTAAGGCTGTGTCATTGTTCAGCCAAGGAAAGTGTGTGAAAAGGTAAATGTCTCCAGCTTGGGAAAGGGTGAAACTGCAGATCACCCGAAGCCCTTGATGGATACAAAATAATATATAAAATATATAATAATAAACTACTTGGTTCGCCATGCAACAGAGAGAATGAATGTGACCGAAGGTTGGATCTGAGATGAGACAAACAGAAGACCAGTCTAAAAAGTAGGCACAAACCTGTTCAGAGAAAAAGCAAATTTGTACAGATTGGATGAATTCTAAATTATCTGTTTGCTGAGTAAGATGATCCTAACTATTAAATTGGCTCAGTAGTAGTATAGTGGTATACACTAATAAAATATTGTAATATACTATTGTTATTATATAGAAAGAAAAAGATGATAATATTAATAATGATATAATATTAATAATAAGAAGCAACCTAGTCAGTTATGATGTGAGATGGACGATTGTTATGAAGTAGTCTGCATCAAGCTTAAGGTTTGCACAAACTCAGTATAATGACATATGAGATGAGGAAAATAAAGAAACTATCTAAACTAATTAAGTGCATAGAGGCACTTGACCTGCTTAAAAACCTGTCATTTATTCTAGTTAAAATATTACTGAGATATAGAGCACATCACACAATAACAACTAATAAGCCAAACCCTGTAGACAACAGCTAAAGCTACAGGATTGAGAAGCTGAATTAAATATGTGGACACCGCTAAGTTGATGAGCATGTTACACATTTTCTTTTATTTTTTATTTATTTGTTTTTTAGAGCAGAAGCTGCATAAAAGCCAACACATGCAGCTGTCTGTGAGCTCAGTTTTTTCCCCTCACACTTCTGCTCTGTTTCAGTAGCAGCATTTTTCTTTTTGTGTCCTGACTCATGTATGTTTTCTGTTTTGTTTGATTATTTTATTTTGTTGGTTTGGAAGCGAATTTGTGACCATACTTGTGGATCACAGTGACACATAGTGATTAGGCATATGATTTACAAATGCCTAGTTTTAGAACTGTGAGCAATTCAAAGTTTAAAAAAATATATATATATAAAAAACCCTAACTTCAAAGTTTGAAATATGTAAGATGTGTGAGATGGGTGAATTCTTTGAAAAACTAGAAATTACCTAAAAATGCATTAAGTGAAAATGTAATGTTGCATCTATAGAGAAGAAAGAAGAAGCATTCAGTTATTTAAAAATAGGCATTACAGACAGATACAGTTTTAGCACTGCCTGACTATGATAAGCCTTTCTACTTGCGTGTAGATAGAGGAGCAGGTTATATGAAAGCTGTGATAACACAGGCGTTTGGAGGAAAACAATGCTCGTTAACATTCCTGGTGAAACTTAGACTCGTGTAAATTAGACTCTGTTGCGTCAGGCCTGCCTGCATGTGCAAGCCTGTGTAGCCGCAGCAGAGGCAGTAAAAGAGTCAGCTGCACGTATGCAGTCATATGTACATATGAATTGCACGCAGGCCAAAATATAAATATATACACTGACAGCCAGTTTGTTCTTTCAGCAGTGCACCACTTTGCAAAAATTTGGCATAACAGAGGTATGGTCACCTCTACGGGTAACCCAGTGCAACACGGCAGCTTATTAAAAATCTTATTGGAAGTGATCACCTTGCCAAAACAATTGGCACTTTGCAAATGTGCAGCACATCAAAAAGACAATTTTATTGTCACAAAAGGAAATAATTTTGCAGATCAAGCAGCAAAACAGGCTGCACAACAATCGGCAGAGCTACTAGTATCCGACTACTGCCCACAAATACCACTTGATGTACTAAAACCCGAACAAAAAGCTGCAACAATCACTGAACAGAACAAGTGGCTGAAATGTGGAGCACAACTGAAAGATGACTTAATGGTCTGTGATGGAAAACCAATATTATCAGAGTCGTTACGCAGGACAGCGGCTGTAGTGACACATGATGTAACACATGTGTCAACAGGAGGGAAATATAGTATAGATAAACAATACACACTTTTACACTATAAATTTTGAAACTTCAGCGAAAAATTTGTAAGAACATGCCTATTCTGTCAAAAACACAACTCACAAGGAAAAGTTAAGACCTAAGAGAGGCCAGTTCTCCACAACATCCACATGGATTTTATTGAATTGAATGAATGTCAAGGATCAAAATATGCCTTAGTGATCATAGATGTGTTTTGGGGTGTGTGGGGCGATCGTGGCTCAAGAGTTGGGAGTTCGTAATCGGAAGGTTGCCGGTTCGAGCCCCAGCTTGGACAGTCTCGGTCGTTGTGTCCTTGGGCAAGACACTTCTCCCGTTGCCTACTGGTGGTGGTCAGAGGGCCCGGTGGTGCCAGTGTCCGGCAGCCTCGCCTCTGTCAGTGCGCCCCAGGGTGGCTGTGGCTACAATGTAGCTTGCCATCACCAGTGTGTGAATGTGTGTGTGGATGGGTGGATGACTGGATATGTAAAGCGCTTTGGGGTCCTTAGGGACTAGTAAAGCGCTATATAAATACAGGCCATTTACCATTTACCATTTTCAAACTGACCAGAGATATATCCAGTAAAAAGCAGAGGCAATCTCCATTGCAAAATGTTTATGTAATCATTTTATTCCAACATATGCTATCCCTTCTCTGACAAGATCAGACAATGGGACACATTTTGTCAATGATGTGATCAGTAAGGTCTCTGAAGCACTAGGATTCAGCATAAGAAATCATTGTGCATATCATCTATGGAGTGCAGGGTTAGTAGAGAGAACTAACGGCACCATAAAACAGAGACTCAGAAAATGCCTGCAATACATAAAAATGCAAAGAGTTTAGTTTATTTAAAAGGCAGTGTGTGTGAGAGGATTATGAAATTATTGTGTGAATGACGCTACATTTTAGATTAAAAGTTAGTAGAATTACAGAGGGTTTGTAGATTGTAAATACAAAATGAGTTTGATTAGCCTGTAGAAACACAAAAGAGAGTAACAGGAAGTGTGTGTGTGACAGGACCTTTGCATGCCCATAAAAGGAGTGAGCACCCAGAGAGAAAAACAGAAGAGACAGACTCTAGCCAGATGAAGCAAATGGAGGCTTTAAGAAAAGAAATGAAAATGATATTAATGGTATGGTTTAGTGTGTTAATACAGGTCACAAATAGATAAAGGTGGACTTTTCTCAACCTAGAATTTTGAGCATAGCAGCAAAATCATAGATTAACATAATTGTGAGAAAACAGGCCAAAGTTTGGCTTAAAATTTTACAGCTTGACCTCCCACTTGTCCCGATCCTGAGAAGAAGCTCAAAGGACAATTAATCTCCTGATGAAGACCAACAGAATATCGTGAACCTGAAGAATTAACAGCAGGCTGGTAAGAACAGTGTGACATAACTGTTTAAAGGCACTGAATGTGATATTTTGCCTGGCTGGGACTTAATCTATAAGGAAAATACTGAAAAGAAACGGAGAAGAAACAGTTGCTGGAGATTTAAGACAACAAAGGACACTTTGAGAAGGGTACAGGGGCCAGTGGGAAGGTGAAGCCCAGAGGAGTATAATTGGGTTGAAATTGAAGCCTGAACTCATGATGGTGTTTAGAGATGTCCACCAGATCACAACAAAGAGGTAAACAAAAATAGAAAACACACATATATAAATTGTTACATGTGAAATTATTTTTGGAAAGAATCAGAAGTAAGATAGTTTGAATCAGACCTCAGTGAAAAGATGCATGATTTGATGCAAGTGAACCAATAGATAAATCTGTTAGAAAGACAACTTTAGTAGAATGGATAGCAAAACTAGTAGAAAATAGGGATATTGTTTTGAACTGCTGTGCGACGCTTCTCAAGTCTCTTGCAGATTAAAGCCAGGCGATTGGGTCCTTATACAAGTACTCCAGAGAAAGAATTGGAACTCACCCCGGTGGGAAGGTCCATACCAAGTACTCCTAACGACGCCAAAAGCTTGCAAAATCGCTGAGAGGCCCTCTTGGATCCACCAGAGCCATTGCAAAAAAGTGGAAGTGAGTGACAGCACAACCTAAAAGACACCACCACCCCGACTCTTTGGTGATCTACAGGTGAAGGGAGGGCTGATTGGGTATATCCCGCCTTCTACTTCTCGCCTGTAGTCTACTCACCAGAGTAAATCGGTGTGTCTGGTCATCATGAAGATTATTCTGTTTACCACCTTGGCCCTGCTGCTTACAGCATGGACCCTGATGCACTTAATGGATCAAGAAGCCAACTTGCATAGGAGGGCATGGACATATGACAACTCACACCTGGCTGAAGTGACACAGGACCACATCCATCCCTGGATGAACAACGCCTGGTATAGATACATATATAATCGCACAGAAGGCAAAGATTGTTATATATGCTTACACATGCCTGCTACAACACAGCATGCTACATTATATGGCAGACCTATGAACATGACTCAAGTGACATGCGCAGCAAGCTTTGCCAGTCTAGGTTATCAATATTCAGGAATTGTCCTAAACCACAGCGACCCCCTGACTATTGGACTATCGTTTTGGGCTGTTTTTAAATGCATCGACCACCATCAACAAAGAGCAAAATCAGGAAATTGATGCCATAAGAATAACTGTTATGCAACACCGAGTTGCCCTGGACATGATCTTGGCAGAAAAGGGCGGACTGTGTGTTTTGTTCAATACAGCTTGTTGTACATATATTTCAGACAATGTGCATTCTGATAATATGACAAATGCTCTACAATTACTTAGAAATGTTCAACAGGCACAGGTAACCGATTGAGCAAATTCACAAAGTAATTGGTGGGATTGGTTTATGAGCGGCTCATGGAGAACATTGATGTTTAAGGTTTTGATGTTTATTGGCCAAATACTTATCATGTTTTGTATCTTTACTACATGCATTATCCCCTGTGTAAGAGGAATGGTATCAAGAATGATATCCCAATCTCTTGTTGCATATGTCACTGTGCCAGACAAGGAGGAAGGAGAAGACGATGAGTATGAAACTAATGTGACGAATGATTATGTTTGAATGATACACATTTTATGACGACCAGACCGAAAGCACTCACAATGTAGGGTCTATGACTGAAACACATTGAAGTATCTGTTTAAATTTGCTACAACAGGAGAGAATGTTGAGAGATTTTTTAGTTTTGTGTTATGTTTATTTGTAGCTTCATTTAAAGGAAGAAGAGCTTGTGAGTTGGACAACTGAAGGAAGGGAGTGAGGCACTGTGTGCAGAAAATATGTGCTGTGTCAGCTAAACAGTTACTTCCTGTTTCAACAGATAAGCTCCGGTTAACAGACAAGTTAACGGTCTCTCTCTCTCCTTTTATGGAAATGTTTTGAGATCTATACATACCAAGCTATCTCCTGTTTCAACAGACAAGCTAAAGGTCTCTCCTTTTAAGGAGATATTATCAGTTCCATACATGCCACTCCTACTGCTCTGGAAACTTACTTGAAGTATAAATAAAGAATGTGCTGAGAGCCCTGGGCGGTTTCCTCTGTGTCACATCTGTTGTGCACATGCTGGTGCAGAACAGATCGGACCGTGACGGGGGATCGCCCATGTATATGTACATGTAAAAAGATATCTGAGTCTGAGTTTCTTTGCCTTCTAACAATAGTCAATTGTCTCGTAAAGCTCCGGGTCCTGACAATATTCCTGGTCGTGCACTGAGAGACTGTGCAGTGGAACTCACTGATGTCTTCACAGACATCTTCAACATATCACTCATCCAGGCTGTCGTCCCCACATGTTTTAAAGCCACCACAATCATTCCGGTTCCAAAAAAGTCATCTCCCTCCTGCTTTAATGACTACCGTCCTGTTGCACTTACTCCCATCCTGATGAAGTGCTTTGAACGACTAGTCATGCAACACATCAAGACTGTCCTACCCCCCTCCCTGGATCCCTTCCAGTTTGCGTATCGGCCCAATCGCTCAACCGATGATGCCATCTCCACTGCACTCCACTCAGCACTCACACACCTGGACAAAAAAGATTCATATGTTCGAATGCTGTTCATAGACTTCAGTTCAGCATTCAACACTATAATCCCCCAACAGCTCACTCAAAAACTGGTCCAGCTGGGGCTCAACACCTCACTGTGCAACTGGCTGTTGGATTTCCTCACCGGAAGACCTCAAGCAGTACGGGTCGGCAGTAATACATCCAGCACCATCATTTTAAACACGGGGGCCCCGCAGGGATGTGTGCTGAGCCCCCTCCTCTTCACTCTGCTGACCCATGACTGCACTCCATCACACAGCTCCAACCTCTTCATCAAGTTTGCGGACGACACAACGGTGGTGGGTCTCATTAGCAACAGGGATGAGACCGACTACAGAAGTGAGGTGAGACGCCTGGCCACGTGGTGTGCTGACAACAATCTCTCTCTGAATGTGGAGAAGACGAAGGAGATTGTTGTGGACTTCAGGAGAATGCACACCCAACATGCTCCTCTGACCATTGACGGAGCGTCTGTGGAGAGAGTGAGCAGCACCAAGTTCTTGGGTGTGCACATCACAGAGGATCTCTCCTGGACGTACAACACCACAGCACTGGCCAAGAAATCACAGCAGCGTCTCTTCTTTCTCCGCAAACTAAGAAGAGCAGGAGCTCCAGCCCCCATCATGTACACTTTCTACAGAGGCACCATCGAGAGCATCCTGTCGAGCTGCATCACTGTGTGGTTTGGAGCCTGCAATGCGTCCTGCCATAGAACCCTCCAACGCATAGTGAGAGCTGCAGAGAGGATCATTGGTGTCTCTCTCCCCTCCCTCCAGGACATTTACAGCACCCGTCTCACTAAAAAAGCCCTTTGCATAGCGGCTGATCCCACGCACCCAATGCAAAGCTTCTTCAAGCTGCTGCCGTCAGGGAGGAGACTGCGGAGTCTCCAGGCCAGGACCAGCAGACTGAAGGACAGCTTCATCCATCAGGCTGTCAGGAAGCTAAACTCCCTCCCGATTCTGCCCCCCTCTCCCCTCTTCTCCACCACGGTCTCACTGAACTCTGTCACACACACACACTCACTCTCTGACGCACTCACTGGCCTGCTCCAGTCACTTTGTGGAGCATTGGACTGCTTAAGCATTGGACCTCATAAGACTTTGTTGTTACACTATCTCTTACCGTACACTACTAAATCCCCATTTGCACTATTTGCCTATTTTGCACCACTATGCCTTCTTACTTGAATATTGTATATTGTATATTGCATAGCTTTTTTTGTTATACGTAAAATTGTATTGTATTTATTTAAATTTTTACTTTTTAATTATTTTATTTGCATTTTTCTAATCACTAGGGTTTGAGAGTAACGCAATTTCTATTCTGTGTATGTCCTGTACATGTGGCAGAATTGACAAATAAAGTTGACTTGACTTGACTTGACTTGTCTTCCAGGGGCCAGAGCAGGCGACATTGAAGGAAATTTAAAACTGCTGGCTAAGGGTAAACGTAAATTCAGTAAAATCATAATTCACGTCGGCAGTAATGACACCCGGTTACGCCAATCGGAGGTCACTAAAATCAATATTGAATCGGTGTGCAACTTTGCCAAAACAATGTGGGACTGTAGTTTTCTCTGGTCCCCTCCCCAATCAGACCAGGAGTGACATGTTTAGCTGCATGTTCTCCTTAAATTGCTGTCTGTCTGAGTGGTGTCCCAGAAACGATGTGGGCTTCATAGATAATTGGCAAACCTTCTGGAGGAAACCTGGTCTTGTTAGGAGAGACGGCATCCATCCCACTTTGGATGGAGCAGCTCTCATTTCTAGAAATATGTCAAATTTATTAAACCCCCCAAAATATGAGTATCCAGAGTTGGTACCAGGAAGCAGAGTTGCAGTCTTACACGCCTCTCTGCAGCTTCTCTCCTCCTGCTACCCCCCAAAAACCCATCTCCATAGAGACTGTGTCAGCTTCCAAACAGACAAAAAACAAACTAAAAACCAGCAACAAACAACTTAAACATAAACAATTACAAAGAAAGAACAATACAGTATCCACATCTGAACCAAAGAGTAAAACAGTGAAATGTGGATTATTAAATATTAGGTCTCTCTCCTCCAAGTCTCTGTTAGTACATGACTTAATAATTGATCAACAAATCGATTTACTCTGCCTTACAGAAACCTGGTTGCAGCAGGATGATTATGTTAGTTTAAATGAATCAACACCCCCGAGTCATTCTAACTACCAGAAATCTCGAAGCACAGGCCGAGGGGGCGGTGTGGCAGCAATTTTTCACACCAGCCTATTAATTAATGAAAGACCAAGACAGACTTTTAATTCATTTGAAAGCCTGATGCTTAACATTGTCCACCCCAGCTGTGAAACTCAGAAACCAGTCTTACTTGTTATCATCTATCGTCCACCTGGGTCTTACAGAGTTTCTGTCTGATTTCTCAGACTTTATATCTAATTTAGTTCTGAGCTCAGATAAAATAATTACTGTGGGTGATTTTAACATCCATGTAGATGCTAAAAATGACAGCCTCAACATGGCATTTAATCTGTTATTAGACTCAATTGGTTTCTCTCAAAATGTAAAAGAACCCACCCACCACTTTAATCACACTCTAGATCTTGTTTTAACATATGGCATAGAAACTGAACATTTAACAGTGTTTCCTGAAAACCCTCTCCTGTCTGATCATTTCCTGATAACATTTACATTTACAATAATTGATTACACAGCGGTGGAGAGTAGACTTTATCAAAGTAGATGTCTTTCTGAAAGCGCTGTAACTAAGTTTAAGAATATAATCCTCCCACTGTTATCATCTCCAATGCCCTGTACCAACACAGAGCAGAGCAGCTATCTGAACGCTACCCCAACAGAGGCTGATTATCTTGTTAATAATTTCACCTCCTCACTACGTACGACTCTGGATACTGTAGCTCCTGTGAAAACTAAGGTCTCTAATCAGAAGTACCTGACTCCGTGGTATAATTCTCAAACACGTAGCCTAAAGCAGATGACTCGTAATCTGGAGAGGAAATGGCGTGTCACAAATATAGAGGATCATTATTTAGCCTGGAGAAATAGTTTGCTGCTTTATAAGAAAGCCCTCCGCAAAGCCAGAACATCTTACTATTCATCACTGATTGAAGTAAATAAGAACAACCCCAGGTTTCTCTTCAGCTCTGCAGCCAGGCTGACAGAGTCAGAGCTCTTTTGAGCCAACCATCCCTTTAATGTTAACTAGTAATGACTTCATGAACTTCTTCACAAATAAAATTCTTATCATTAGAGAAAAAATTACCAATAATCATCCCACAGATGTAATATTATCTACAGCTACTCTTAGTACCATTGATGTTAAGTTAGACTCTTTTTCTCTAATTGATCTTTCTGAGTTAACTTCAATAATTACTTCCTCCAAACCATCAACGTGTCTTTTAGACCCCATTCCTACAAAACTGCTCAAAGAAGTCCTGCTATTAATTAATTCTTCGATCTTAAATATGATCAACCTATCTCTAATAATCGGCTATGTACCACAGGCCTTCAAGCTGGCTGTAGTTAAACCTTTACTCAAAAAGCCATCTCTAGACCCAGCAGTCTTAGCTAATTATAGGCCAATCTCCAACCTTCCTTTCATATCAAACATCCTTGAAAGAGTAGTTGTCAAACAGCTAACAGATCATCTGCAGAGGAATGGTTTATTTGAAGAGTTTCAGTCAGGTTTCAGAGCTCATCACAGCACAGAAACAGCTTTAGTGAAGGTTACAAATGATCTTCTCATGGCCTCTGACAGTGGACTCATCTCTGTGCTTGTCCTGCTAGACCTCAGTGCAGCGTTCGATACTGTCGACCATAATATCCTATTAGAGCGATTAGAACATGCTGTAGGTATTACAGGTACTGTGCTGCAGTGGTTTGTATCATATCTATCTAATAGACTCCAGTTTGTGCATGTAAATGGAGAGTCCTCTTCACACACTGAGGTTAATTATGGAGTTCCACAGGGTTCAGTGCTAGGACCAATTCTGTTTATATTATACATGCTTCCCTTAGGCAGCATCATCAGAAGACATAGCATACATTTTCACTGCTATGCTGATGACACCCAGCTCTATCTGTCCATGAAGCCAGATAACACACACCAATGAGTTAAACTGCAGGAATGTCTTAAAGACATAAAGACCTGGATGGCCGCTAACTTTCTGCTTCTTAATTCAGATCAAACTGAGGTTATTGTACTCGGCCCTGAAAATCTTAGAAATATGGTATCTAAGCAGATTCTTCCTCTGGATGGCATTACCTTGGCCTCCAGTAACGCTGTGAGGAACCTTGGAGTCATTTTTGACCAGGATATGTCCTTCAACGCACATATTAAACAAATATGTAGGACCTCTTTCTTCCATTTGTGCAACATCTCTAAAGTTAGAAATATCCTGTCTCAGAGTGACGCTGAAAAACTAGTTCATGCATTTATTACTTCCAGGCTGGACGACTGTAATTCATTATTATCAGGATGTCCAAAAAACTCACTGAAAAGCCTTCAGCTGATCCAAAATGCTGCAGCAAGAGTCCTGACAGGGACTAGAAAGAGAGAGCAGATTTCTCCTGTTTTGGCTTCCCTTCATTGGCTTCCTGTTAAATCCAGAATTGAATTCAAAATCCTGCTCCTCACATACAAGGTCTTAAATAATCAGGCCCCATCTTATCTTAATGACCTTGTAGTACCATATCACCCTATTAGAGCGCTTCGCTCTCGCTCTGCAGGCCGACTTGTTGTTCCTAGAGTATTTAAAAGTAGAATGGGAGGCAGAGCCTTCAGTTTTCAGGCCCCTCTTCTGTGGAACCAGCTTCCAGTTTGGATTCAGGAGAGAGACACTATCTCTACTTTTAAGATTAGGCTTCGAACTTTCCTTTTTGCTAAAGCATATAGTTAGGGCTGGACCAGGTGACCCTGAATCCTCCCTTAGTTATGCTGCAATAGACGTAGGCTGCCGGGGGATTCCCATGATGCATTGAGTTTTTCCTTTCCAGTCACCTTTCTCACTCACTATGTATTAACAGACCTCTCTGCATTGAATCATATCTGTTATTAACCTCTGTCTCTCTTCCACAGCATGTCTTTATCCTGTCTTCCTTCTCTCACCCCAACCGGTCGCAGCAGATGGCCCCGCCCCTCCCTGAGCCTGGTTCTGCCGGAGGTTTCTTCCTGTTAAAAGGGAGTTTTTCCTTCCCACTGTCGCCAAAGTGCTTGCTCATTGGGGGTCATATGATTGTTGGGTTTTTCTCTGTATCTATGAAGCGCCTTGAGGCAACTTTTGTTGTGATTTGGCGCTATATAAATAAAATTGAATTGAAAATTGAATTGAATTGAACGTCTTGGACTCCCCGACCATCAGCACCGGCTCCCCTCAGGGCTGTGTTCTTTCTCCTCTGCTCTTCTCCCTGTACACCAACTGCTGCACTCCATACTGTATATAAATGCCACTTGTTTTGCACATATTCAACTCTGTATATTTTATATATTTTATTATTATTATTATTATTATTATTATTATTATTATTATTTTTACTATTTAATTTGTAAAAATGTGTACACACACACACACACACACACACACACACACACACACACACACACACACACACAGGAAAATATTTAGTATACACATCCAGAAATGCATACACTATTATATATTGTACATATATTTATTAGTTTCAGGTTGGCCATTCTTGTATTTTGCTCGTTTGTGTTGTTGTGTTTGCACATCTGTTGCTTGTGGGGCTCGCACACAAGAATTTCACTCGCATGTGCTGTGCCAGTGTGCCTGCACATGTGATGTGACAATAAAAGTGATTTGATTTGATTTGATTTGATTTGCTGCACCTCCACCCACCAGTCTGTCAAGCTAATCAAGTTTGCAGATGACACCACCGTTATTGGACTCATCTCGGACGGGGATGAGTCTGCCTACAGGAGGGAGGTTGAACGACTGGTGTCCTGGTGCAGCCACAACAACCTGGTGCTGAATGCCCAGAAGACAGTGGAGATTATTGTGGACTTCAGGAAGCACACAGCCCCACTCCCCCCATCATCCTGACTGACACCCTCATCACCTCTGTGGACTCATTCCGCTTCCTGGGTACCACCATCACCCAGGACCTGAAGTGGGAGCCCACCATCACCTCCGTCATTAAGAAAGCCCAGCAGAGGATGTACTTCCTGAGGCAGCTGAAGAAATTCAACCTGCCAACACGGACGATGATGCAATTCTACACTGCAATCATCGAGTCCATCCTCACCTCCTCCATCACCGTGTGGTACGCTGGAGCCACTATCAGGGACAAACAGAGACTGCAGCGTGTTGTGCGCTCTGCTGAGAAGGTGATTGGCTGCAGACTCCCATCTCTGCAGGACCTGTACACCTCCAGGACACTGGGCCGTGCAGCTCGGATCTCAGCTGACCCTTCTCACCCTGGACACAGTCTGTTTGACCTGCTCCCCTCAGGCAGGAGGCTCCGGTCCATTCGCACCAGAACCTCTCGCCATAAGAACAGTTTCTTCCCCTCTGCTGTTGAACACATGAACAATAACCGTATGACTGTTCCCACCACTAACACATGACCCTACGCTGTGTTCACTGCATCATTCCATGTTTGGCATTGATCACCACCTGCATTCATGTATATATCTATCTACTTAGCACTTTTAATTCTTATTCTTATTTTTATTTTTATATCTATTTAAGCGTTTATGACAGTATGTTTGCACTAAGCACCACAGCAATTTCCTAATGTTGTAAACCTGCTCAACATTTGGCAATAAAACCCTTTCTGATTCTGATTCTGATTCTGAAAAAATATGAAAACAAAAAGAAGATGCACATTCTCTGTGATATAGACCTGCATGAATAAACTTTCTGAATCCTTTATCATCCGCAACTGAAAATAGTTGTGGATGATTACTATACCTTTCTAATGTGACGTTGTTGTCCCTGGCTCTCTTTCTCTCTCTCTCCCTCCCGCTCTGTTCCTGTGCTACTGTGAGTGTAACTACCGCCCCTCCCCCCTCTTCCCAGCACAAAGCACAAGGCTCGCGTGCGGAGTGAAGCGGAAAAAAAGTGCGAGAGAGAGAGAGGGTGAGAGAAAGAAAAAATAAACCCACGACTCCCAATAAGGAGCCGGCTCGCGTCATTCACTTCAATGAGTCGGCTCTAAGAGCTGTTTCGTTCGCGACTGACACATCACTAGTTACACAGAATCGAGGAAGATTTGAAGCTGTTGTATAATGGTGTCAAAATCCAAACACGGAGGGGTGATATGGATTTGTTTGGTGCTGTTGTCTCAGTTTGTGGTGATACACTTGCACAACATGAGCTGGCCGGTTTTAAGGAATAAGTTGGATTTGCATATAGTAAGTGTAGGCATTGCGAATGTACCTTTGACGAAATGCAAATAAATTTTGATGAACAGAAGTTTTACTAAAGGGACAATAGAAAAACATATTAAAGAATGTTGCGAAATAGAAAAAGCTTCTTGAAATCAGCTCTGAGAGCCACCTATGGTTATGAACAGAAGAAGTAAGCTAATTGATTTTCCTGCATTTGACTTAATTCAGCAAACTCCACGAGATATAATGCACATCATTCTAGATGGTGTTGCGCCAATGGAAATTAAGTATGTGTTAAGCTATCTTCTTCTCTCTGGACAGCTTGAGTTGGATGTGTTCAATTCAGCCATGCAGAGTTTTCCATTGTCACCAATAGACATATGTGACAAACCCTGCTCCATCAGTGTCAGTACCCTGGCTTCTAATGACAATAAACTTAAACAGTCTTCAGGTCAAATGTTGATACTGTTAAAAATCATTCCTTTTCTGCTCAACACTATAGAGAAAAATGAATATGTCCAGTTTATTTTATTCAGATAGTTCAGGTTGTTTTTGCACCTGTTTTATCTGTACTGTGTATTAATACTGAAAAGTATGATTGAACATCATTTGAAACAGTTTAAGCAACTTTTTCCTGAGAATAATGTAACACCTAAGCAACATTACATGCTGCATCTTCCTGATCAAATTCTTCATTTGGGGCCTTTGGTAAGGTACATGTGCATGAGATTTGAAACCAAGCACTGTTTTTTTAAACAGTGGTCATCTAAACTGAACTTCAAAAATGTATACAAGTCTCTTGTGAACCATAATCACAGCTTTTTGAATGCTGTCAAAATGAAATGGGTACTCACCATCCAATTTTTGAACATAAAAAAGATTTGGGTCCTGTCTCTGAAGTTACAAACATGGAGTACATTACTGAAAAGATGAGAGGTTTTTTGGGAGTTTGTGGCATACAACATGGAGTCAAAGTAAAGTGGCTCATTCTTAATGGTAATAAGTACCTAAGTGAAAGATCTGTAATAATCACCAATACAAGTGACACAGTTCCTGTTTTTGGACTTATAAAAACATTTATGTGATAAACAGTTCATCATACTGTTTTGAATACCAGCTTTATGAGATTGCTGGCTTGAATTGAGATCTTTTGGCGTATGAAGTTGCAGTGCCCAATCTTGCCCAGGCAACAGAATTCATAGATGCTTTAAAGTTGGTTGATTATGCATTATATTATCTAGTCAATTTCAAAAGCAGTCTGTATGTTCCTATGTATGCACCCTGGACCCAGTGCAGGTGGTGGGAGACAGAAGGACTCTGGCCAAAATAACATCTCTGATGGACAGAGTCTCCCAGCCCATGCATGTAAATGTTGCTGAACTGCAGAGCTGCTTCAGTGACAGACTGCTGCATCCTCGATGCATGAAGGAGCGTTTCCGCAGGTCCTTCCTCCCTGCAGCTGTCAGACTGTACAATCAGAACTGCTCCCAACAAACATAGATGTTTACATCTGCGCTGTAACTGCAATAATTTAACCAACCGATTCGCACTACAACCTGGCTTTGCCTCTTATCTGTAGTTAATTTTATTTAATTTAATAACTGTACAGTACTCTGTTTATAGTAACCACTGTCCTTGATGTAAATATGTAAGAAAAAAATGTCTATGTTTCTGTTCCGTGTCCTGTGTGCTGTTTGTTTGTATATGTGTCTTTTTGGCTGCTGTTACAACCAAATTTCCCCTTGTGGGACAATTAAAGGATTATTCTATTCTATTCTATGTTCTGATAAAATATAAACTTGATGATGCAATGGCACTTAAATGTTAAAACACTGAAAGATAGGTGTTCAGTATATATTGCATGTAATTAGTTATTGTTCATGCTGTGGTAAGAATTTTATTGAAAACCTTGAAACAAGTTTTCTCTTCTGAAAATTATTAGTTGAGTATGCACCATATTGTCTAGTCAATTTCAAAGTATGTTCAGACAAAATATAAACTTGATGATGTAATGGCACTTAAAAGTTAAATGAACCACCACACTTAAAACATGTATGATGTTACACTGAATTTTGAATAGATGTGTCAATGTTGGTACAGCAAGTGTGAGTAGTTATTGGAAAACCTTGAAACAAGTTTTTCCTTCTAAAAATTATTCTGAAATATGCTGGATAATCTCAAATACAATCCTGTGAGATAATTTTGCCTAAAATGCATGCAAAACAACTATTTTTAAGATCTGGTAACTAAGTAAGAAATAATAGACATTTATTCTCTAAACAAGATTAAAATTCTACCATGTTCTGTTTTTGCTTAATATATTAGTCTCAAAACAAGAGGAAAAATACTTTTTGGCTAAATACAAGATTGCAAAACTTGGTAAGAACGACAATTTTTGCAGTTTGTGAAACCTTGTTTTATTATTTATTGCTGCAGTCAGTGGAACATTTATAGAATAATGATACATTTCATGGAAACAAGTTTGAACTGATTATATCTAAATGAATCTCTAAAATCAGCTCCAAACAAATCATTAAAGAAGAGCAGTTCTTCACTGTAGTGAGACAGGAAGTCAAAGTTTCTGGTTAAAACAAGTAGAAGAAGAAACATGGAGCTGATAAAGTGTAACATGAGTTTGTCATGAAGAGGCTTCCTGCTCTGCAGCAAACTGTTAACTTTAAGTTGGATTAAGGACAAAGCTCAGCTAACAACAACTTCCATTAACACACTGAGCGTTTCTTTGATCTGCAGTCAAACAGTTTAAAGTGTCACTACAATAGAAACTACAATAGAAACATCATTTTAATGCTGCGCTCAGTAACAGGACAGAAAGCCTACAGCAAACATTTCTACATGTTGCTAAAGTCCAGACTCCATTTCTGCTTTTGTTTCATCCAAACTTCCTCATAAAAGCATGCCTGCTCAGTTTCACATCACTTTCCTGAACTCAGTCTCAGATGATCGTCTCCACCACAAACAGCACAAATCTGCTGCTCCATAGTTCACAGTAACGGGCTCACAACTGCATCAACGAGACAGAGTGGAATCAGAACAGCAGCAGGTTTGAATGTATCTTTTCACTCTGATATTACAGGAACCTTGTTTATAGAAGTTTAGACTTAGACTTTCTCCTTATCATCTTTTGGATAGGATAATAAAAATTCCCTCATGATGTCATTTTTATCTCCATTTGAATTCATATTTTCAATGAAAGCCATTTAACAGTGTTAACATTGAAAATAAGTGATGTGCAAACAGAATGATCATTTCTGAGGCCACAGAGAGAAAAGAGGAGCACAAACACTGGCTGTGAGCTCACTTCTCATGTCAGCACTCATGAACTAGGAGAGACCAAACAGCCACTTCACAAATGTATGGCACAACATAGAAGAGCCACCTCCACGGGACAAGACTTGGCTGTCGATCTGCATCTAAAGGACAAAGGTTACTCTTTCGAGGATGCCAATGTTCACATTTTGGACAGAGAGGACAGATGGTTTGAAAGAGGAGTAAAAGAAGCCATCTATGTCCACTGTGAGCGACCATCTTTGAACAGAGGCGGTGGTTTATGACACCAACTGTCTATAATCCAGTTTTGAGATCCTTTCCAGACGCCTTAACGCCCACTCACATCCTGGGCCATCTGACCTCAGGAAATCGCATGATAGGGTGGGGCCAGGTTTCACAATGAGTTCACCCGAAACCTTGGCTGATTGTGATTAGGTAGAGGATCATTAGGGGGTCCATTGTCCCTCTTTGGTGGGTTACTCCCACAGGGCTTAAATCTGGGACTCCCCACCATTTGACCCTAGAACTGAAGAAGCTTCTCGGATGAGAGGTGAAACGTCTTCAAGCAACTTAAAGAAGTCCAGACGCTTTTCTTTCCAAGCTCCTTAGACTACGATGACCTGGATGACTGAGAACCTTCACAGACAAAATTTCTTTCATGTTACACATTATATAATGAGTCAGTCAAAGAGGCCAGATCCTCTTACTTCAATAATCTCATAAATTTTCATAAAAATAACCCAAGAATTCTATTTGATACTATCAACAGTATTGTTTCTCCTCCAACTCAGCATGCTGTGTTACTTTCTGATGAAGACTGTAGCACTTTCCTCAATTACGTTGTAAAGAAGATGATGGACTTGAGATCCAAAATCTCCTCAAGTGCCTCCCCCTATGAAGATGCCCCTTGTTGTCCCGGGTCGTTTACTTCTTTTTCTCCAATCACACTCAATGACTTAATTGCAGTAATAGGTAAAATGAAATCCTCATCATGCTCCTTAGATATATTACCTCCCTCTGTCCTGTCTGGGACTCTCACCAGCATTGGTCCCACACTACTATCCATCATCAACAATTCACTGAGGCAAGGCTGTGTCCCGTCCTATTTTAAACATGCTGAGGTAACCCCTCTGTTACAAAAACAGAATCTAGATCCTACCTCCCCTAGTAGTTATCGTCCTATTTCAAGATTGCCATTCATAAGTAAATTACTAGAAAAGATTGTAGAAAATCAGTTCAGGTTAGGGATGGGTATTGATAAGATTTTCACGATTCCGATTCCATTTTCGATTCTGTTTAACGATTCGATTCTTTATCGATTCTCTTATCGATTCTTATTTTTATAAAAGGAGAACACAAGTTCGATTAGCTTAGAACTTCGTTTTATATCTTCTCTTTGAACAAGATAGAAATTTAGGAGTAACATGGCCTTACAAACCCAACAGTGAGATCTTAAGAGATCCAGCCTACGGCTCTTCAATGGGGTGTCACAGGGTCCCCAGGAAAAAAAAATTGTAAATGTAAAATAATAAAATAAATATTCTTCTGTAGCAATAACAAAGTGTAACATAAATTATTCTGTAGCAATTACACAAGAATATCCAGTAATGTCCCTGCCTACAATTAAACACATTCACTTACCAAAGTGAAATCGAGGGCATCTGCTGTGGCAGCCTTTTAACACAAACTTAGTCACTGCTTGGTGACATTCGTCTATCCTGGCCTGAAAGGAGACGCTACCGGTAGACTGCAGCGAGAACTGCCAGCATCTGAGCCAGCCAGACTCTGTCTGTCTCTCTCATCATGGTCACCTAAATGCACAGTAATGGCAGGTTTGTAATAAGGCAGATTGCGCTAACATAATATGCACTGTTAGTTGATTATTTACGTGCCGCATTAACGGGAGAGGACGTGCAAACGTTACCGCTGCTGCTGGGTTGAGATTCACGAGTCCGGAGCGGATTTAAAAACACGACATTCATTTAAGGTCATCGCGTGTTTTGTGAGCAAATGCTTTTGCATATTCGTAGTGTTTCCTCCCTTAAATTAAATATCTACTTTGCAAGTAAGTTGCCCTGTTGTCATCCGTTCTCGTAAAGTATAATCACACTTTTGAGTGTTTGAGCCGCTTAGGCGCCGTGTTTCCTGCCAGATAAATGACGCTCCGCAACGCGGTGACGTCATTCGGGGCGACTGGAATCGATAAGGGAATCGTTTGCAAAAATGGCAAACAATTCCAAGGAATTGAAACAGTGGGAACCGGTTCTCAACAAGAACCGGGTTTCGATACCCATCCCTAGTTCAGGTCCTTACTATGCCGATTGCAGATCTTTGACCCTTTTCAGTCTGGCTTTCAAAAGCAGCACTCTACGGAGACCGCTCTCTTAAGGGTCTATAATGATCTACTAATGGCATCTGATGCAGGAAATTGTTCCGTGATCATTTTGCTAGATCTTAGCGCAGCCTTTGACACCATCGACCACAAAATCCTACTCAACAGGCTGAAGGTTCTGGCTGGTGTATCTGGCACCGCCTTAGACTGGTTTTCTTCCTACTTATCAGACAGGACCCTTTCCGTTAGGACTGATAGGTTCTCCTCTAACACTGCTGCCCTAACCTGTGGGGTTCCACAGGGTTCAGTTTTGGGTCCATTATTATTTTCTTTTTATATGCTTCCTTTAGCTGGCATTATTCAGTCTTTTAGTGACCTGTCTTATCATTTCTATGCCGATGACATTCAGCTGTATATGTCCTTTAAGCCTCATCAGCTGGATAGGCTGTCCACCCTAGTCCAGGCTTTAACTCAAATCTCTGATTGGCTTTCTAACAATTACCTTGTTTTAAACATGAATAAGACAGAGACCATGATCATAGCTCCTCCTGATCTATATTCTAAAATGAGTCCGGTCCTTGCCCCTTTCTGTTCTTCTGCTGAGCCAAATATTCGAAATCTTGGAGTAATATTTGACTCTTCTCTGGGCTTTGACTCACACGTAAAATCTCTGTCTCGTTCCTGTTTCTTTCATTTAAGGAATATTTCTAAACTGCGACATATGGTCTCCTTAGCTGAACTGGAAAAAATTGTCCATGCATTTGTGTCATCGCGTTTAGATTATTGTAATTCCCTGTTTACCAGCTTGGATAAATCATCTCTTTCTCGCCTCCAAGCTATACAAAACGCAGCAGCCAGACTACTAACTCGCTCTAGCAAGCGAGCTCACATCACTCCTATTTTATGTTCTTTACATTGGCTCCCAATAGATTTTAGAATTCGTTTTAAAATCATTGTTTTAACGTACAGAGCACTAAACAGCCCCAGATTATTTATCCAAGCTTCTCATAAAATACACTACTGCTTGCCGCCGAGTTTGTTGGTTGCTCCCAGAACACGTCTGAAGACGAAAGGGGGCGGAGCCTTTCAGTCTGTGGCACCAAGGCTGTGGAACAGTCTGCCTCTACAACTACGTTTGGTTGACTCTGTGGAATCCTTTAAAAAAACAGTTAAAAACTTTACTGTTTCAACAAGCTTTCTGTTGACCAATGCTTTTTACATTTTTATATTTTTAATTTACATTTAAACACTATATTGTGTATACTGTGCATTTTGCTATTTATCGTACCATTTATTTTAATCTCTGTGTGCAGCGCTTTGTGACTACCTGTCTATGAAAAGCGCTTAATAAATAAATTTTACTTACTTACCTACTTACTTATCAGTCTGTGAGCTGAAATCCTCTTTAGTGAAGACTGAATATAAACTAGTTTACACTAATGGACTCTCTGACACAAACAGCATGCCCAAGGTAATCACGCTGTCAGGGTTTCTGGGTCGTTGACCCAGTATTTTCAGTTCACATTCACTGTTTATCTACTGCCTGTTCCACTTCCTGTTTTATTGTGTTAGCCTTGGTCTGTGTGCATTATGTTCAGTCCTCTTCCCATTTATCATTAGTTCATTAGGTTCAGCTGTTCACTCACCTGTCTCCAATCGTTGTCATTGTAGTCATGTATTTAAGCCCTCTCTTCCCTTCAGCCCTTGTCGTGTCATTGATGTTATGTTGTCGTTTCCGCCTGCGTTCAGTCAGCCAGCCATTCAGTCAGTCAGTCCTTCATTCATTCAGTCAGTCGTCCAGCCAGCCAGCCATTTCCTACCTCTGTTCTGTTTGTTCACTCACTTAAAATCAGAATCCGAATCCGAATCCGAATCGTGTTTATTGGCCAAGTATATGCACAGACACATACAGGGAATTTGGTTCCGGCAGATGGTGGCTCACAAGCACAGCAATGTAAATCACACACACACACACACACACACACACACACACACACACACACATACACACACACACACACACACACACACGTGTCTATATACACACATTACACATACATACACATACATACACAAAGCTGTGTAAACCAACTATAAATAACGAATCTAAACTTATATACATAAAATACAGAAATGAAATGAGGTGGAATGAATACTACAGAATGTACATAAGGTGCAGTTGCAGTCTGGCAGTGGGAGCAGTGTGACAGGTCAATTGTTAAGAAGGGAGATAGCGAGGGGAAAGAAACTGTTCCTATGTCGGGTGGTCCTGGTCTGCAGGCTTCTGTACCGTCTGCCAGAGGGCAGCAGATCAAAAAGTCTGTGTGCAGGGTGTGAGGGGTCTGCGATGATTTTCCCTGCCCGTTTCCTGGTTCTTGAGAGGTACAGATCCTGGATGGAGGGCAGGGGCGTGCCGATGATCCTTTCTGCTGCCCGTACAGTCCGCTGCAGTCTGCTCCTGTCCTGTTTAGTGGCTGCTCCATACCAGACTGTGATGGAGGAGCACAGGACAGACTCAATGACCGCAGTGTAGAACTGGATCAGCAGCTCCTGTGGAAGACTGTACTTCCCCAGTTGTCTCAGGAAGTACATCCTCTGCTGGGTCTTTTTGAGGATGGAGTTGATGTTGGTCTCCCACTTCAGGTCCTGGGAGATGGTGGTACTCAGGAACTTGAAGTTCTTCACAGTCGACACAGGGCTGTCTGATATGGTGAGGGGGAGCAGAGTTGAGGGATGTCTCCTGAAGTCCACTGTCATCTCTACAGTCTTAAGAGTGTTCAGCTCCAGATTGTGCTGACTGCACCAGAGTACCAGCCGCTCAACTTCCTGCCGGTATGCAGACTCATCACCATCCTGAATGAGGCCAATGACAGTGGTGTCATCTGCAAACTTTAGGAGTTTGACAGCCGAGTTCTTGGAGGTGCAGTCGTTAGTGTAGAGGGAGAACAGTAGTGGTGAGAGGACACATCCTTGAGGGGCACCAATACTGAGGGACCGAGTTTCAGAGGTGATCTCCCCCAGCCTCACTTGTTGCTTTCTGTCTGTCAGGAAGCTGGTGATCCACTGACAGGTAGCTGGTGACACGCTGAGCTGGGAGAGTTTGGAGGAGAGAAGTTCAGGCACAATGGTGTTAAAAGCCGAACTAAAGTCCACAAACAGGACCCTGGCATAAGTTCCCGGGCGGTCAAGGTGTTGCAGGATGTAATGCAGCCCCATGTTCACTGCATCATCCACCGACCTGTTTGCCCGGTAGGCAAACTGCAGAGGGTCCAGCTGGTGGCCTGTAATGTCTTTCAGATGGGCTAACACCAGTTGTTCAAAGGATTTCATGACCACAGACGTCAAGGCGACAGGTCTGTAGTCATTCAGTCCTGTGATGGTGGGTTTCTTGGGAACAGGGATGATAGTGGAGCGTTTGAAGCAGGAGGGAACTTCACACAGCTCCAGGGATCTGTTGAAGATGCGAGTAAAGATGGGAGCCAGCTGTTCAGCACAGGTTTTGAGGCAGGAGGGTGAGACACCGTCTGGTCCGGGGGCTTTCCTGGGCTTCTGTTGAAAGCTGAATGTTCTAAAGCTAGACATTTTAAATGAGAATAAGAAAGAAAAGTATGTCTTTGTGCCCCCTTTTCCCTGTTAATGCCCTATCGGCCCCCCTGGCTAAACTTTGCTAGATCCGCCCCTGCACAGTTACCAGCCGTCAGCTACGTAGAAAAAGATCCTGGTGTAGAAAGTAATAGTAAATAAATTCTAACAACAGATTATCAAGGTTAAACGTGCTGCTGTTGTTCAGCCGCTGGTTTCCTCTTTCTGGTGCAAAGTGGGCCAAAAACAAACGAGAGACGGACTCATGACAGAAAAGCTGATCAGCTGATCATTGATCAGTTTCATGATTGAAGTAGCAGCAGGAGAGAGAGGGAGAGAGGGAGAGGCAGTCGCTCCATATATCGGTTGTTAAGCTTAATGCTGGAATGCTTTACAAACATTCAGAGATGAACTTACATGCTTGCTTTACTTTTCTCTGGGATAACTTTGTCAGAGATGAAATGCTGGGTTGTTAGCGAGGCTCCAAATGCTCAACCAGACTGCCGACTGTCACGGTTCTGGGTCAGTTTGACCCAGTATTTTGAGTTGTCATGTTTTTGCAGGTCTAGTTTAGTTCCATGTGTCATTTTCTGTCTGTCTCTCAGTGTCGAGTCTGCGTCTTTGTGTGATGGTTTCTTGTTCCTGTTTTATTGTGAAGGTCTGCGTCTCATGTGAGTGTGTGTGTGTGTGTGTATGTGTGTTCAGTTTTACCTCTGTCTCGTCTTGTTGATTACTCCCAGCTGTGTCCACCACCTGTGTGTAATTCCCCTGTGTTTCTCTGTGTGCATTTAAGTCGTGTCCTCTGTCATTGTAGTCGCTGGTCCGTCTGTGTATCCACCATGTCTCACCCGTGTGTTCTCCCTGCTGTCCATCGTCATTCTCCTCTGCTCGTTCTCATTCTTGTCCAGGTTTGTGCTCTGTAGTTTAGTTGTTTCCAGTCTAGTTCGTGCTCCATTTGCTGTTTGTCTATATTTATTTCGTATTTAATAAACCACCCTCACCCCTTTACAAGTGCCTGCTTTTGGATCCTCCTTTATTTCCCACACGGCTCATCGCACTCGCCGTGACAGTACGGACCAGCCCGATATGGATCCAGCGGCATTCACCCCACCCACGGAGCTTCTGGACATCATAACGAACTCTGCTTCAAAATTAATCAACCTGTGGCTAGAGCATGAGGGAGAAGCATTTCTCTACCTTCTGGAAGCCAGGCTACAACAGCTTATTTCCGATTATCCCTGGCTATTGGACTCACTGCACCCTCTGGTACAAAACTTCATTCTCCACGAACTACACCTCCACCCCCCCGCCGCTACTGCTCGCCCGCTCGCTTCAACGGAGGACGTGCCGTCCGTACCTCTGGAGGAGTTACCCGGCCCGTCGGAGCCGTCTCCACGGAGGAAGCGACGTTCGCGCCGCTGGCGCAGCACCCCACAGCCGGAGTTCAGAATGTCAGAGCAGCCGGCTGTGGTGAGTGAAAGGGACACTTTTGTTGACTCCGTTGCTTCTGTGACTGTTGTTTCTGGGGCAATTTTTTGTGTTTCTTCTGAGGATAACAATGATTTCTCACCCATGGCCATAGCTCCTAAGACTGCCTGTTCTGAACCCTCGTTCCATGTTTATGACCGTGTCCGCTCCATTGTCCCATCCTCACTTCCATCCCAGTCAAATGCCAGGCTTGTAACGCTGCCCTCAGTTCAGTCAGCATCCGCGCTGCCCTCAGTTCGTCAGCCACTCCACCACTTATTACGACTCCACTACAATCGTCTCCACTACCTGTAGGTCAGTCTGTAGCCGCATCGCTGCCTATTGCACTGTCGCCACCAGTTCAGCTGTCTGTCCGCTCGTTTACTCAGCCACCATCCTCACTGTCTCATTCAAAGCAGGGAACACACTTCACCACGATATCTGCTGGTTCTCTTAAGCTGGCCATGTCAGAGACAGTTGCTCCCTCTAGGGCCTCCCCAGAGGCTGGATGTCAGTCACCAGCCAACTCTGGACCGCTAGAGGTCAAGACGCCCCTAGAGGTCACCCGTCCGCCTCCGTCCTCTGCTGAGTGTATTTGGGAACACTTTCAGCCCTCCGAGGACTGCATCCCACTGTTGCTGCCTGAGTCAAGCCACTGTGCTGCTCAGCCCCAGCCAGTGTCCACACTGCCAGAGGTCTCCGTACCTGCTGTTTCAGTGTCTGTCTCCACTGGAGGGCCCGAGGAGCCCGTCCAGTCTCAAGCCACGTTAGCTGGGGGTTCAGGTGAACCCAGCCAGCGTCCTGCCTCATCGGCTGGAGGGCCAGAGTCGCCTGTCCGGTCTCAAGTCACGTCTGCTGGAGGGCCCGAGTCGCCCGTCCAGCTTCAGGTCTCGTCAGCTGGGGGTTCGGGAGAACCCAGCCAGCCTCAAGTCTTGTTAGCTGGAGGTTCCGAGGAGCCCGTCCAGCCTCATGTCACGTCTGCTGGAGGGCCCGAGTCGCCCGTCCAGCCTCAAGTCGCGTCTGCTGGAGGGCCCGAGTCGCCGTCCAGCCTCAAGTCGCGTCTGCTGGAGGGCCCGAGGCGCCGTCCAGCCTCAAGTCGCGTCTGCTGGAGGGCCCGAGTCGCCCGTCCAGCCTCAAGTCGCGTCTGCTGGAGGGCCCGAGTCGCCGTCCAGCCTCAAGTCGCGTCTGCGTCTGCTGGAGGGCCCGAGTCGCCCGTCCAGCCTCAAGTCCCGTCTGCTGGAGGGCCCGAGCCGCCCGTCCAGCTTCAAGCCAAGTTAGCTGGTGGGTCCGAGGAGCCCACCCAGCACCACGCCTCGTCTGCTGAGGGTCCTGGAGGATCCAGCCAGCACATCCTTACATCTGCTGACGGTCCGGGGAAGTCTGTTCAGCCGTCATCTGCTGAATCATCCCCTGCGACTTCTACATCATCGCCATTCGCATCATCACCATTTGCATCACCGCCTGCAGCCGTCCCGCTGCCGTCGGGTCCCGCAGCCGTCCCGCTGCCGTCGGATCCAGCCTCTGTGTCTTCATCCACGCCTGGTCCAGCCTCGTCTTCGTCTTTGTCTGGTCCTGCCTCGTCTTCGTCTTTGTCTGGTCCTGCCTCGTCTTCGTCTGGTCCTGCCTCGTCTGGCCCTGCCTCGTCTGGTCCTGCGGTTGCCACACTGCCGTCAGGGCCAGCTCGACCCATTCCGCCTCGCCTCTGCCAGCCGTTTTCCGGGCCTCTAAGTCGGCATCATGGCCTTCGGGGACGGCCTCCAGAAAGAGTTTGTCGCCGCCGCTGGCATCGCGGCCGACCTCCGGACCTGCTCAGTGGCCGCCACTGCCTTCCAAGTGGTCGGCCTCCAGAACTGTTTGCCCGCCGTTGCCGTGTGCACGGTCGGCCTCCAGAACTGTTGGCCTGTCGCCGCCGTTGCTGTGTGCACGGCCGGCCTCCAGAACTGTCTTGGTCTTTGTGTTGTCGACCCCCGGGTCGACCCCCTGAACTTTTCTCGGACTCTTGTTGAGCTCTGGTTTGGTTTTGTTTTTGATCTGTTTTCCAGTGTGCTTGAACTGTTTGCTTGTGTTTTTGGACTCTTGTGCTCCTTGTTTTTTGTTTGGTTTCTGTCCCTCCGTCCTTGACCCCCTCCGCCCGCCCTGGTCTGGTGCTCTGTTTTTGTTCTGTTTTTTTGTTTTGGGCTGTCGGGAGCCAGCCCTTGGAGGTCAGGTTGTTTTGCAGCTGAGCTCTAATGAAACTCTGAGTCTATTTTGGTTTGTGCGACATGAAAACATTCGGGTGCCTCGGGCTGCACGCTGATCACAGTTCACAGGTTTTAAACAAGCGAGAACACGAAGACGACAAGTGTTTCCTTTTTTTTTTTTTTTTTTTGCCTGTCCCGTTTGGCTCTTTTGCCATCAGAATTATTGTCTAAAGGCAAAGAAAGCTGCCCAACGGATTTACTTTACCAAATTGACCATCCCAGCCTTGCCGTAATGGTCCATTTGATTCACCTTTTATTGTTTATTTTATTTTCACTTGCTGAATACGGGACAGACTTGACTGGGGGAAAGAAGGGGAGAAAGAAAGAGGGAAAGAAAAACAGCTGAGAAGAGGGATGGGGGAGAAGGGCAAAAAACAAAAACCAACAGAATAAGCAGAGAAAAAAAATGCATATATCAATCACCTGGATCACCTGTTGAGAAAGAAAAAAGAAAACAAGCAGAAGAAAACGAGAGCAATACATTAAACAACATCACGATGATATATGGGAATATAACAGTAAATACTAAATATTAAACATTATTGTGCAGCACGTAAGATCGACAGCGCACAGTGTGCTTTTAGGTAGGAGCGGAAAAGGGTGTAGTCTGTGTGTGTGAGCACCCGTGTGTACACCTGTGAGCATGAACGTGCTTGTTTTTAAAAGGTTCCTTCATATAATGTTCTGCTAGAGCATAGGTGTCAAACTCTGGCCCGCGGGCCAAATTTGGCCCGCAGCCTAATTACATTTGGCCCGTGAAGCCATACCAAATTACTATTACAGCTGGCCTACTGGTATTATACAGCTAATATATATATTGTTTAGTATTAAGCTTTGCTTGTTCCATATTAAGTTTTTCAGCAAAACGTGTTTGAGTCCATAAGAAAAGATTAATTCTTATATCTGGAGGAATAAATATATTTCAATAAATATTAACGTTAGCCTGCGACTTTGTTCCAGTTTTGAATTTTGGCCCACTGTGTATTTGAGTTTGACACCCCTGTGCTAGAGGGTGTGGGGAGCCACAGCCCCGTCCACCAGGGCATGAAGCAGGTATGGAGGAGATCAAAACTCCAGACATCCAGAGGCCCTCAGAACACAAGAGACCAAGGAAGACCAACAGAGGGGCAGCTGCGCCACTGTCCCAGAAAGAGCTGACGAGAGTCCCAGATGAGGGGTCACTCAGCAGCCGCGGAGGAGAAGCCAGGGGGGGTTGCAGTGACGTGCCCGTGAGCTCCGCAGGCAGCCAGCTGTGCCAGAGTGACCGAGCCCCAGGCCGAGAGGCCGAGGGCACCCCACCCCCGAAGTGGCCCGAGTGAGCCCCAGGCTCCAGGCCCCGATAAGCAGCCACCAAGGAGTGAGCCGGTGTGTACCTGGACGCCCATCCCCGGACACAAAGAATGACCAACGCACCGATGTCTGAGGGCGTCTGCCATTGGTAGGGGAAGTGGTGGGGGAGATAGGCCTCCATACCTTGGAGGACCTGGGATGTCCCCAGAGAGGTGACGTCTGATACGCGACCTGACATATGGACACAGACAAACAGGCACACACAGATACAAACATCCATTCGCCACCCTCATGCTCTCATAGATACAGAGAAAAACCCAACAATCATATGACCCCCTATGAGCAAGCACTTTGGCGACAGTGGGAAGGAAAAACTCCCTTTTAACAGGAAGAAACCTCCGGCAGAACCAGGCTCAGGGAGGGGCGACCATCTGCTGCGACCAGTTGGGGTGAGAGAAGGAAGACAGGATAAAGACATGCTGTGGAAGAGAGACAGAGGTTAATAACAAGTATGATTCAATGGAGAGATGTTTATTAACACATAGTGAGTGAGAAAGGTGACTGGAAAGGAAAAACTCAATGCATCATGGGAAGCCTACGTCTATTGCAGCATAACTAAGGGAGGATTAAGGGTCACCTGGTCCAGCCCTAACTATATGCTTTAGCAAAAAGGAATGTTTTAAGCCTAATCTTAAAAGTAGAGATAGTGTCTGTCTCCCGAATCCAAACTGGAAGCTGGTTGTGGTGGAGCGGGAAGAGGGAGGCAGCTGGAGATGGGGAGGGAAGAAAGGGAGGGGCAAGTGACCCCTCCCTGGGGCCAGCTCCCCCGCTGACCCCAGTAGGTACCCCCATACTCCGCAACCCGCCAGGGAAAGGGGGCCCAGGCCCATCCGGACCAGGGCCCAGTACAGCAGCGCCGCCCGGCCGCTCAGAGCCCGGTACAGTCCACCCGACCCCACCTCAGAGAAAACTGCACCCACCCCGTCATCCACTCATCTTCCAGACTACACAAGACAATAGACGCCCAGGCTGAGATCTTCCTCCACCTCTCCTGTATCTCCCCCTCCTGCAGAGTGAGTTCCTGAAGAGAGGACAGCTCCTGCAAGATGTAACAACCTCCCCCACCAGTTGAAGAGCCCCCCAGGTGGCTCGATGCACCGGCGGCACCCTGCGCCAGGACTGGGCCCCCATACACCCACCCACAACCCCGGCAACACACCAACAAGGACCCAAGCCCCCGAGGCCCAGCCAGGGCCCCAGCCCAGAGACGGAGCACCCCCAGAACCTCACGCCCGTCCCGGACCCACCCAGAGGCAGCCAGGCTACCAAGTCAGTAACCCACGTCCGTCAGCACAGACCCTCCCCTAGTCCTGCTGCACGCAGCCACGAGGAAACCGTCACCTAAGAGCCAACAGAGCCCTTAATAGGCCATGACCGCTACCCCGGGTTGAGCCCTCCAAGGAAGATGCTCCTGGGATTATAATGTTGATTACACCAAATATGTCTAGGGGAAGGTTGCTTTCCCTAACCACCATCTTCCCTGGTGTCCACTTTCTCTCTATATACTCAGACTACAACCTCTGTCTAACAAATTTTCAACCTTTTATAGTCTAACACAGTGTCTTCCAGGTTGGGCGATTCTCTCCGCTCTTCCTGCTCTTCTTACTTCAATCTCAGGGGTAGACTACCCTGAGATCTTTACCACAGACCAGGGGATTATTCTGCCCCTGTAGTTGAGGTCTCAGGTGTAACTAACAGTGAAGTGTTCCAATGTTTTTCTTGTGTTTATATTTGTAAGTTTCCTTTAATTGTGGAACTTTGTTTTGTAATTGGTGGTAGCGGAAGTAACATGCAGCACGGACTGAGTTTGTGGTGACACAAGAGCAGAGAAGCATGGCGCTCTGTGAGTTCTGCTGCATCGTCCTACTGCTTTAAACTGGACTTAAGTTTTAAAGAACACATAAGCTAAGTTAAATTAAACCCAATTGTGGACTCACAGTTGAGAGGAGTAGCGGCTCGCGCGAAGAACGGACTTTCTCCCGTTTGGCTACAGCAGGCAATGAGGGTGCCTCCGTTAATTTCAGTTTCAATGAAAGTGCCATAAAAAGGCATTTATGTGTCTATACCTTTGTTGTTTGGATTTACTGTGATAAGAGTTATTGTAAACATGTTGCTTATTGTAATTGTTTTGATGATGATGATGATGATGACGACGCTGAGTGATCTTGTCGCCGAACATTGAATAAATCATCTGTAAACAAGAACTTGTCCGCGTGGTGGCTGACGGGAGCTACATCAGGGCTTTGGACCTGCTCCGTCAGGTCCTCCTGGATTTCCTTCACACTCCGTCCGGGCTCCTCGGCCAGAGCACACTGGCTCCAGTGATACCAGGTCTCTCCCTTGCCTTTCATCTGGACCGCATGGGAGGTCCACTCCACCACCTCGAACAGTCTGGTCCACCTTGGCTCCTTAGTGTTATTGGTAATGCATCCAACCAATTTATTTTGGTCTGTGCACAGATTTTAGCCTATTTGTTTTTCAGATTCTGGTTCATTCTCTCTTCTTTACTTTGTGATTGTGGATGGTAAACTCTCTTTCCTTTGGTGGCCCATGCCTCTGGCCACCTAGTGCATGCATCCACACACACACACCAGTACATACCTACAACCCCTTAACTGTGTTATCATATCTGTAAAGTCTACGAAAATCTCCTGTCCTGGCTATGACAGAAGTGGGAAAGCCCCCATCTCCTGTCTCACTGTTGGTTTAGGGTTATACTGGTTGCAAATTGGGCATTTTTGCATGTGTAGTTTTATCATGTCTCTCAAGAATGGGTGCCACCAATGACACAAATCCCTCTCCTTTTGGGCAGTTCCCACTTGTCCTAGTCCATGGGCCTCTTCAATGACCCCGGTTCTGATTTCTGGGGGCAACACTGGTCGACTGTCTGGTCCTCTCCACAGTCCTTCATTCTCTGTTGCCCCTCTCTGCTTCCATACTGTCTTCTCTTGAGGTCTCACCCCCTTTTGAGCCTCTATGATCACCTCTCGAGTGACTTCTGGGTGATCCTCCCACTTACGCCTCATACTTAACATCTGTTTCCCTTCCTGATTGCCAGCAACTTTATTGGCTTCCTTGGCTGCCATATCATTTCCTTCGGCCACTTGAGTATTAGCCCCCTCCCCCTTTCTTCTGAAACAAAACTCAGCTTACTACACCTTTTGTTTTAGAGACATCTAAAAAGAAGTCTCTGTTATAATCAGGCACTGCCAAGTCTTCTGCCTTCGACAGGGCTTGTTTCAGTGTGATAAAATCCTGCTCAGCCTCCACTATCCAATTAAGTTTGCCGGTGGGGTTACGCATAACTTGCTCCTTCACCAAGTCACATAAGGGTTGAGTTAAACCCATGCAGTCTGGAATGTAGTGTCTGCTATACCCTGTCAAACCCCAAAATGACAACATGTCCTTCACCCTTAATGGTTTTGTGTGATTCAGAATCCCCGACTTTTGTAAGGAAATCGGTGTATACTGCGTCAACTCAAAGTTCAAAAGTGCGCAGTCAGTTAAGCCAACATCAGTGGGACCCTGACACCAAAGAGAGTTGGGCAAAGCTGCCAATGCCCGGAGAGCTTTGGATGATCCCTTTTTTTTCTCTTCCATGAACTCTGCTGATTCAGGGTTAGGGTTAGGGTTAACCAGTAGGACCATGTCTAAAGCCTCAAGATCAGTCCAATAAGTTTTACACCTGGAACAACAGGTGACACCAAGTATTTGTGTGAATACCCAATCAATGGATTTACCAGCCATTCTTACCATGGGACCCAAATCCTTAGCTTGGTGTTCTACATGTAAACCCAGTGACACATGGGGGATGGATTCATCCTGCATCTTATACCACACCATCTGCTCTGGTGTTAGTTCAACTAACGTAGGCACCCTCCATGGGCCAACATAAATCCCCTTCGAATGAATCTCCCATGATTTCTCTCCCAAATAGTTATCAAATAGATCCTCATACCACTCTGTATATTTAGTGTCATAAAGCAGAGTGACATGGTAGGGGTCCACAAAAGGAGAGTACATGTCCAGAGCCAGAATCCAGGGTTCCCACTTCAGGTACTGTGCCGGAATGCCTGTATCAGTGGTTAGGCACCCCCAGAAGATCTCTGAGTGTGACCGGAAAACCACAGTCAACAGTAGTGCCGTCTGGCAGGGTCACCAGTGGTCTATCAGGGCCACGTAGGATCATTGCTCCCAGTTTCATTAAGAGGTCCCATCCCAGAAGATTCACCGGGACAGAGTGAGAGATATCAAAAGGATGTGTGACTGATTGTCGACCCACTTGAGTTTTCAGTGGTTCAATGGCAGAGTTTGAGGTACCCCAGAGAAACTAAATTACTTCAACAGTGTCGTCAGATAGATGTGAACATCATCTTCATGATGGAAAAAGTTGCTCTACTGTCCATTAGGAATGGCAGTTCAGTGCTTGCCACCCTTAGAGACAACATAGGGTCCGCCTTTCCCTTGTTGTCCCGGTCTCCCTGTGGGGCGTGTCATTGCTGGTTATTGTGGCTCTCCTAACCTTGGTCGTCCCCCGACATCGGGAATTGGTGACACTTCTTTTTTCCTTTCACTTACCTCTCTTGCCCGCTTTCTACATTGTTCTGCCTCCTCCCCGAGCTTCACCGCTAGGGACCCTCGGTGCTTCAGGTCCACGCTTTTCCTTTCCAGCAGCTTCCTCACATCCTCCTGAACTTTCTTCTGAGCCTTATCCGGATCCCCGGAAGTGGAGGTGGCACACACTGCCTTAACCAACAGGTCCACCTGATCTCCTTGAGATTTCCACCATTTTCCTTTTCCCCATCCAGTGTCCTGTAATTCACGAACAAATTCTCCATCCATCCTGAAATACTTTACTTCTCACCTTTAATTCGCTAATTGTATTTATTTGTTTTTAAATTACTACTATTTATGTGTTATTATTATTATTTATTTATTATTACTATTTATTTATTATTATTTCACAGGCAATCCACTTTAATCCACTCTGTCCCTTTATTTTTTTACACACTCTCCCTTCACTTCTCGTTTTATGGCCTTCCAAACACAAACTCTGACTTCCTGTTACACATACACACAGCACCGTGCTGGAATTCTCTGCTTCTCTCAGGGTGCACACTAGTCTAATAACATAAAATAAAAAAAAACCTTTTATTCAAACAACAACTTCACACAATGAACTGATAAGAGCTCTGGTTTTTAAAGAGTGTTCTAACTAATCCCAGTTTCTTCTCTGGGCCTCCAAACCCTTTACACAATTTCTGTGGGTACTTTGGAAAGGTCGCCGTTTTCCTTTCCAGGCCACCAACCCTAGTGCTTCCTTTAAATACAATTTTTCAGCGAGAGAGCAGGATTCAGGGGAGTCTTCTACTCAGCCATATATCCCCCTTCACGGCCTCACCTTTATGTGATATTTTCGGGGATCCTGAATTCCCCGGGCCTCCCAACCCAGTTTCTGGAACACCCCCGGGCCTGTACCCTCGTCAGGCGTACAGGAGGAACAACCACCTCCAAGGACAATGGGAATTTCGGGGGTCCTGAACTCCCCGGGCCTGCCAACCTAGCTCTGGAAATGCTGTCCGGGCCTATTGCCTCGTCAAACAATAAGTGGGATGCCACTCCAAGGGCAAAGACGGTGGTGCAGGGGAAATGTATAGGTTTCCCAGTCACCAACCCTCTATACAAGCACTTTGTTTTATCACAAACTTCTCTTTTTATGTTATTCTACACACGTCCCTTTTCTACTTTTACACAGCTTCTTATTATAATGTATATGAAGACAATGATACTGGAGATGTGAGCCCAATCATACTTTGGTATGCATTAAAAGCAGTTTTATGGGGAAAATTAATGGCTCTAACAGCAGCACAAAAAAGGCACGATTGGCTTTATATAAAAACTTAAATGTCTTGAGAAGGAGCACAAAAAATCTAAAAACTCACTAATTTTAGAAGAAATATCAGGTATTACAAAGTAAATTAATCAATTACTAAGAGAAGAAATAGAAAAAAAGGCAAGGTTTACACAGCAAACCTATTATGAATCAGGGCCGAAAGCAATCAAAATCCTAGCAAGAAGACTACGTAAAAAGCAGGCATCGATGACTGTTAATAAAGTTAGAAACCTGGACAGTAACAAACTACATTATATGCCCAATGAGATAGAAAATGAGTTTAAAAAATATGCGACTGTACTCATAACCGGTTGCAGCAGACCATGAAACAATCAGAAATTTCCTTGATCCACTCGACCTGCCCTCTGTAGGGGACAATCAAAACAAATTATTGATCTCACAAATTACTGATAAGGAATTAGAAGCAGCCATTGGCAAGCAGAAAACTAACAAAGCTCCAGGAAGTGGTGCCATCTAGTCTGAATTTTATAAAGTGTTTAAAGAAGAACTCTAGCCACTCCTTTAATCCTGCTTTAATTGGACTTTGAAGCAGGGAATAGCCCCACCATCATGGGGAGAAGCCATTATCACAATTTTACCAAAAGAAGGCAACAATAAAGAGTATTGCAAAAGAGTATTTGTGCTGAACAGTGGGGGGGGGGGGGGGGGGGGGGTGTCAAGATCTCTGTCTAAATAAATAAATAAATCTGGGTAACTTCCCAGATGATTAAACATGCAACTATTTTGCTGGTAATAACTGAAATGAGTAAAGAAAATCAACAGCCTATTTATGCAAGATAATTCATAATTTTATTGGGGGAGTTATATTATAATAATGGATTGCATTTATATAGCGCTTTTCTAGGCACCCAAAGCGCTTTACAATTCCACTATTCATTCACTCTCACATTCACACACTGATGCAGGCAAACCACATTTATAGCCAAAGCTGCCCTGGGGCAGACTGACAGATGTGAGGCTGCCATATCGCGCCATCAGCCCAACATCAGTAGGTGGTAGGGTGAAGTGTCTTGCCCAAGGACACAACAACCAGGACAGATAGAGCTGGGGATCGAACTGGCAACCTTCCGGTTACAGATGAGCTTCCCAACCCCCTGAACCACAGTCAGTTGGTTGGATCTGATTATTGGGGGGGTCATAACCCCTCTAACCCCCCCCCCCCCCGGAATTTATGTCTCTGGCCTGACGGACAGAATTCAGCTTCATAGAGGTATAAAACAGGGCTGTGTCTTGTCACCAATTCTTTTTGCATTATATGCCAAGCCACTAGCGCAAGCAGTGTAGCAACACCCAAATGTAGTGGGAGTTACTCTAGTCAGACATCAGATTATTTACTGATGATATCGTTTATTTTCTTACGAGATCCTGAGAAATGTTTTCCAATTCTGATGCAATTATTCCATACTTACGAACACCTATCGGGCTACAAAATTAATGTATCCAAAACACAAATTCTATCATTTAACTATACACTGTCTCAAAAGATTAGAGACGAATATAAACTAAAGTGGCACTTGAACACCATGAAATATTTGTGCATAACATTGACAAAATCATTATCCGCTATGTTTGAGACAAACTACAACCAGGTGGAAGGTAACATAAAAAAGAACGGTGGTCAACAATACCTACAAATTTCTACTCTAGAATCAAGATAATAAAGATGAACGTTCTCCCAAGATTGCTATACTTGTACCAGTCACTCTCACCTCCTATACCTCAAAGTAAATTTAAAATATGGGACAAAATAATCTCAAGGTTTTTAATAAGATGGGAAAAAGCCAAGAACAAGGTTAACAACACTGCAACTCCTGAAGTGTAAGGTAGGGATGGCTTTGCCCAATCTAAGGGAATACTTTTACACAGCTCAATTTAGACCCCTTGTTTGTTGGTGTAGAACAGACTATGAGGCATGGTGGAAAGAAATTGAGAGAGAAATTGAGGGAAACAAAATACAAATTTTTATTTCCGACAAACAACTAATAACCTCTTATAAAAGTAGAATGAACCAATTCGTGAAATTTACATTAGACATATGGCACACAGTAATAGATAAATGCCAGTTAAAGGAAAATTTTTTTTTACTGAGATGGTTCAGACACGATAAAAATTTGATCAGACGTTTAAGCAATGGGAGTTAAAAGGGATTACAGCCGTTTGTACACTAATGAAAAATGGAACACTAATGAGTTTCCAACAACTAAAAAATAAATACAAATTGGAAAATAGAGACTTTTTTAGATACTTACAAGTAAGGGACTAGTGTGCAAAACAAATAAAGACCGACTGGTTTGAAAAACCATTGGGTATAATCGGACTACTGACCACTTGCTATGAACAAAAACTGTTCAAAGCAATATCCACGTTCTACAGATTATTAGAAGAAGGTAGACAGGATACAACCTTTTACCTTAAAAAGAAATGGGAAACTGAACTGACAACAAATATAACAGAGAAGGAATGGTTCATTATATGTGAGATACAACACAGTTCAACGAATTTGCCGTTGTGGAGGGAATTTTGCTAGAAAAATTTGACCCGTTTTTTCTTTACACCCAAAATTAAAAGCAAACAGGTCTTAACTCCACAGAAATGATGGAGATTGTGTGGAGAAATGGAAGCTGATCATTCACAGGTATTTTGGAAGTGCATAAAAATAAAAAAGTATCGGGAAGATCTTAAAATGAACATAAATAATATTCCAGGTTATGCACTCCCAAACACCTGTCAAGTAATGTACCCTGGAAACATAAAGGGACTGGTAAATAAGGAGGACATCTATCTAGTAGAAATAATTCTAGCCACAACAAAGAAAGCAATCACAAAGAACTGGTTACAACCAGACCCTCACACTCAACAAGATTGGATTAGGATTTTGGAAGGAATCTCAGAGATGGAAAGAATTACATACAATATTAGACTGATTGGGTGTAAATAAGATAGACAATGGGGGAAGTGGAAAGCATTTTGAAGTGGTACTAAAAACAAGACATAATAAGAGATTTGCATGCAATGGAAGGTGAAAAAAAGAAATGTTGATCATGTCTGTGCTATTTAGAGCTCAGAGAAGCAGACACAATTTGTGAAGTCAAAATGTGTCTGCTTCCTGAACCTGTTGGTTAATGAGACGTCGAATGGCCGATTTAATGAATTCAAAGTAAAACTACTCTGTGTCCACCGGAATTCAGACTAAATGGAAATAAGGTAAGAAATGGCCAAAGGATATAAGCAGGAAGCTTCACTTTTCACATTATGTGAACTTTACTCTGACTTTGACTCAGTCTGAGCAGTTGGACGTCATATTTCTGGAGTGAACACATGAAGGTGTGGCCCTCTTACACGCTTCAAGTGTAGTCCCGCCTCCTTACAGGAAGCAGCTCACCTGTGTGTCCGTGTTTAGTGTCCAGGTGTGGAGTGGAACTTGTTGTTGGTGTGTGTGTTTGAAGAAACTGTAAGTTTGCTTTGTTTCCTCCTTTAAAAGTTTGTCTTTAAAATCTGTTGTGCTCTGAAGCAAATATCTACTCTGAGGGTTTGATGGATTTGTTTTTTGTTCATGACACTAAATTGAATAGTTTCAGACTGATTACGCTGCAGTTAAATCCCTAACTGATATTTTATTGAAAAGCAATCGGTCTAGAAGATAACTTTGAGTCTAAAAATGAATGAAATGTTTAACTCTGATTGGCTGGCCACATTAATCCTGAACTCACAGACACAGAGCGTTAGAGGATGGAGGAGGGTTCTTATTATTATTTGGGGCGACCATGGGTTGGGACGTTCATCTTGTAACCGGAAGGTTGCTGGTTTGATCTCCAGCTTTGTCTGTCTTGGTCATTGTGTCCTTGGGCAAGACACTTCACCTACCGCCTACTGGTGATGGCCAGAGGGGCCGATGGCGCGATATGGCAGCCTCGCTTCTGTCAGTCTGCCCCAGGGCAGCTGTGGCTACAACTGTAGCTGCTCTACCAGTGTGTGAATGTGAGAGTGAATGAATAGTGGAATTGTAAAGCGCTTTGAGGGTCTCGAAAAGCGCTATACAAATGCAATCCATTATTATTATCATTATTATTATTATTATTATTAACAGTGAGTCAGTGTGTGTCAGTGAATGCATTGTTTGTGCTTCCCAGCTCCATCTAGTAGACTGATAGTAGAAGTAGAGCAGCTGATGGCAGCTTCCTCTGCCTCACACTGCTGTCTGACTGCATTCAGCTGACGCTAAGATGAAGCAGGAAAGAAGCAGCTTGGGGACATTTGGACAGCACACATGATGGAAAGGAGGATTTCAGTTGATGTGCACATGAATGATTTGTGGTTCCTCTGCAGGTGAAGGTAGAAAGTGTGTGTGAGCTGATGTGAATGTAAATTCAGCAGCATGGATCAGTGTGAGGACAGAGAGGAGGGAGTCCCTCCCTCTAAAACCACTCTAAGTGGGGAACATGAGAACCAGACCAAAGCTCAGAGGTGAGATGAACCCAGCTGTGTGTCCTTACTTTCCTGAAAATTGTTGCGTTGATTTTATAGCCAGAAACCCCCTCCACAAAAAACAAAAAACCCCAGAGTCAACATATTTCAAATAGTACAGAGCCCCGCAAGGGACATGGGAAAAAAAAAAAAGAAGATGAAGTTTTATGAGATCTCGCAAAACTTTTGCTATATTTGAAGTTTACACAGCTACATTCTCGCCTGAAAATATTGTAAACGTTTATTTTGTGACCCAGAAAGAGTATTAAAACTAAGTAGCCGCCGCCATTGTTGGAAACTGGAATTTGCTGGGCCGCGCTTTGAATTCTGGGAGAGGTGACGAGCCAGACTGTTGGAATAGAGACAACCAATGGCACACAAAACAAGACGAGACAGCACTCTTTCACTTGCAAGGGAAGCTGGCAAAGGCCAAGAGCTGTTCACCCTTCACTTGAACTTAGCCAACCTTGAACCTGGCTTCCTTTGCAGCCCTTTTATTGAGTGAAAGCAGTTACATTGGAGACAAGCGTATGGGAGCAACGTCAGCGTCTGTGTGTGTGTGTGTGTGTGTGTGTGTGTGTGTGTGTGTGTGAATGTGTGGGTGTTATCCCCGCCATACCATACAAAGCATGACTTCTTATCAACGTTTCCAGTCGCCCCCACACAGGATTCAACATTTCAATGAACTTAACACACACGAGACATATATATAAGTCAGAGTCTCGCTGAACTATAAAAACCGGAAATTGCAAAAATTCATGCTTGCAATGGAAATGTTCTGAAGCTGAAAACAAGTCTTCTTATCATCTAGCTCTTTCTGCACAATGACAACCATATTAGGACACATAAAAGCAATGGTTATGTCTCTTTGCACAAATGACAATCTTAAAATAATCAACTCTAACAAAGGCGGCGAAGGCTATCCCAATTCAAAGGCTGTTACAAATGTGTCCCTCCTTGCCCAACTCCCAGCACATCGTGCCTCGACCTCCTGGTCAGCTTCATGCTGGCGGCCTCCGAAGGATGCGGCCTATTTTGCAAGATCTCACAAAAGTTTTGCGAGATCCTGAGTTACTTTTGGAAGATCTCGAAAAAGTTCATCTTCATTTTTTTCTCCCATGTCCGTCGCAAGGATCCGTAAAATAGAGTGGAATGAATGATTTTAATTAATTATTTTAGTGCTGAGTTGAAATTACAACTGAATTGTTAAAAAAATTAGGAAAAATGCAACAATTTGTTCTAAAAAAAAATCTTCATCATACAAAATAATTCAGTGTTTCTATAATGATTAGTTCATAGAACAAGATCTATAAGTATAACATACAGTTGATGTAACAGATCACAGATCATTTCTTTAGGTCTTAACAAGTCTTACAGCTGCTCTGTCCTATTTTCCATTTTTCAGTATTTTGACTCTCATATTTTATAGTTCAGAGATGGAGGAGTCTGTTCATGAGCAGCCCCTTGAAATGCTGGAGAATTTGGAAGTGGAGGAACTGGAACGTTTCCACTCCTACCTACAGGATGTACCTGTAACCATCAATAAGTGCCAACTAGAGAATGCAGACAAACTGGAAACTAGAGATCTGATGGCGCAGACATATACTAATGACCATGTGATGGAAGTGGCGACATCAATTTTGAAGAAGTTGAAAGGTCAGTCAGAGGAAAAAGACATGAAACCCTTGGTGCAGTATGAAGACACAGAACTGGCAATTGTATCTCGTGAAATGTATTAAAAATTTACTCTGTATTAGTTTGATTTTAGTCTAGATTTGTGACTTAAAATTAGAGATGTGCAAAGCAGCTGATATTTGTATCTGTATTTGTATTTGTTGAGGGGGGAAAGGTATTTATATTTGTATTTGTATTCGAGTAAAATTCAAAATAGGCATAAAATTTTTGTGTTACACTTCTAATTAACGTTACAGAGTAAGTATTCTTTAATTATATCCAATATAATAATTATGAATATGCAGTATTAGTTGATGTTTTCCCATAAATGTAACGTCATTGAAAAGAAAATAGCATAACAGCCATTGCCTCATCCATGGTTAAACCAACAACTAATAAAATACCATTGGAACATTATGAACCCCCCCACCACCCGTCCTCTTGGAGGACGCTGATCAGACAACGAAACTGACTTGCAGGGGCAGAACATGGCTGTGATGATGAATTGGTGCTGGTAGAGGGGTTGGAGTTTGGGGGGGGGGGGGGGGGGGGTCCTCTCAGTACCAGGAGAGGATGCTTTAAGCTCATGTGATTATGCAGATGTTTGATATCTCTGCGTTTCACCTAAGTTAATGAGTGACGGGAAGCTATGCTAAGGTTAACTGGCCTATAGTCTACATCTTAAACGTACCATATAACTCACACAAGTGCATACAATTCAACACAACTACACAAGCATTGTTTTAACCTTTTTAACCGAACGTTAAGGTTACTCTGTCAACAGCCTGTTGTCTAAATTACCGAGCTAACAGAGCTACGTAAACAGAGTGAACATGAGAGCACTGCAGACGTCAATAATGCAGCGTAATGGAATAATCTCCCGATGTTTGCAAAAGTTATAATCTGCCTCCAGAACCCAGTTAAGGTGTAAAAAAATCTATTAAAAAAAAAGAAAAACTGATTCAGTTCAGTCTTTTTTCGCTCAGCCAAGCCTTCTCTGTTGCTGTGTGAGGCAGCCCGTGTCAGTCACCTCTTTCACATATCACTCACTCATCTGGGCATGCACTGCGGTCTCATAAGGAAACTCAGCTTTTTGATATAAAGTTTTTCCTTGTTCCCAAATACAAATATTTTTTAAAGTATTTGTTCGAAATAAATATTCGTAAAAAACACGTTATTTGTGCCTCTCTGAATACCGTATTCGGGTTCAGCTCCACCCCTACTTCAAATCATGTTTGCAGGCAGATATTTTCATGTTGTTTTGAAGCCTCACAACTTTTTACTCTCAAAATACCAGTTTTATCATTCGTGATCTGCTGATAATATAACAGAGCAGCTAAACCGGTTGTGTCAGTTTGAGTCCAATGAGGCCAACGTGCTGAGACGAGTGTCTTCCTCACCTGCCCCTATCAGTGCGGGACTAACTTTTGCTTGACATAGTGGAAACTGTAGATCTGATGGTGCAGACATATACTAATGACCATGTGATAGAACTGACTACATCAATTTTAAAGATGAAAGAAGGTCAGTCAAAGGAAAAAGAAGACAAAGCCAGTTTTATTATTCAAAATGTGCTTGTTCCTTCAACAGGACATTCCTCAACCCAGGGAGCGTCACCATTATCACCAGAAGGTAAGAGTCAACATCAGCTATGGAAAAGCTAAACCTACACTATTACACATCATCACTGACATCACTGGGAATCAGGCAGGAAAAGAGGTCAAAGTCTTTAATCCCATGGGATACAAGCTGATATGGGCATTTGGATGTGGATTAAAATTTCAGATCAAAAATTCATGAAATTATTCATTCAAGATCCAATAAAGTGAAAAAAAAGTTACTTTGTCATATTTATACCAGACCTGAGGAACTAAGTGCTGACACTGATGCTTAGAACAGGTTTACGGTCCCCGTTGGACAGAAGAATTAGCCCTGATGAGCAGAGAAAGGTCCAATCTGAATATGGGGCAGACCAGGTGAGAAATGTGGTGGAGAGCAGAAAGGCAAGCAAGTAGGTCTGAGATGGATCTTCCTTTTTGTGGGTAAGAATTTTGAGATGTGTTGATAGAAGTGGAAGCCAGTAATAGTCTAACTGAGGAGTCTCTGAAACGGAGGATACGGGAGTCTTGTATTATTGTAGTCTTTACCTTGCAATATAAAGTGACTTGGGGCAAATGTTGTTGTGATTTGGCACTAAATAAATAAAATGGATTTGAAGGAGAGTTCGTCCGCTAGTCGAACCTCAGATACAGGAGGAACAATGCGGTTTTCGTCCTGGTCGCGGAACACTGGACCAGCTCTTTGTCCTCTCAAGGATACTTGAGGGTGCATGGGAGTTTGCCCAACCAGTCTACATGTGTTTTGTGGACTTGGAGAAGGCATTCGACCGTGTCCCTCAGGGTGTCCTGTGGGAGGTGCTGCGGGAGTATGGGGTGTCTGGCCCATTGCTACGGGCCATTCGATCCCTATACAACCATTGCAAGAGCTTGGTTCGCATTGCCGGCAATAAGTCGGACTCGTTCCTGGTGGGTGATGGGCTCCGCCAGGGCTGCCCTTTGTCACCGATTCTGTTCATATTTTTTATGGACAGGATTTCTAGGCGCAGCCAAGTGGCAGAAGGCTTTCACTTGGATGGTCTCAGGATCTCATCTCTGCTTTTTGCGGATGATGTGGTTCTGTTGGCTTCATCGGGTGATGGCCTCCAGCTCGCACTGGAACGGTTCGCAGCCGAGTGTGAAGCAGCGGGAATGAGGATAAGCACCTCCAAATCTGAGGCCATGGTTCTCAGCCGGAAAAGGGTCGAGTGCCCACTCCAGGTCGGGGATGAGTTCCTGCCCCAAGTGGAGGAGTTCAAGTATCTCGGGGCATTGTTCACGAGTGATGGGAGAAGGGAGCCGGAGATCGACAGACGGATTGGTGCGGCGGCTGCAGTGATGCGGACGCTGCACCGGTCCGTCGTGGTGAAGAGGGAGCTGAGTGTAAAAGCGAAGCTCTCAATTTACCGGTCGATCTACGTCCCTACCCTCACCTATGGCCATGAGCTGTGGGTAGTGATCGAAAGAACGAGATTGCGGATGCAAGCGGCGGAAATGAGCTTCCTTCGAAGGGTGGCTGGCCTCTCCCTTAGAGATAGGGTGAGAAGTTCGGCCATCCGGGAGGGGCTCAGAGTAGAGCCACTGCTCCTCCACATCGAAAGGAGCCAGCTGAGGTGGTTCGGGCATCTGACAAGGATGCCCCCTGGGTGAGGTGTTCCAGGCATGTCCCACTGGGAGGAGGCCACGGGGCAGACCCAGGACACGCTGGAGAGATTATATCTCTCGGCTGGCCTGGGAACGCCTTGGTGTTCCCCTGGATAAGCTAGAGGAGGTGGCTGGGGAGAGGGAGGTCTGGGCTTCTCTGCTTAGGCTGCTGCCCCTGTGACCCGGCCCCAGATAAAGCGGAAGAAGATGGATGGATGGATGGATGGAGTTGAAGTCAGGGAAGTTAATAAAAAAAAGGTCTAATCTCATAATAAGCATCTGAATCAAAACTGTGGCTGTAGTGAACTGTTCATCTAACTGATGGTTAAATGAGTCTAGTCAGATACAGCTAAGTGCTAATACAATTTAGCACATTTTTAAAAGCACTGTAGCTGTTTCTAATTGGTAGGTTTAAGCCTCCTACAGTAGACTGTAGGTTACTTTCTCTGGGTCGATGAGTCATGTTATGGGTCAGCTTCGGTCAGCCTGTCTGAGAGGTTTCCATTGCACAGTTGTATGCAATAGGCAGAAAGTGAAAGATAAAGAAACATAACCCAGTGAGTGATTGATTAGTTGATCATATGATCAATTGGATGAACTTCTGTTTATTTCCTTCTTGGAGTCTGCTGTGCCACCAGCTAAGAATCCTGGGGTACCTGCAAAACATGACTTAGTGGAGTACTTGGTGCAGAACCTATTTTTTTGGCAAGCATAGTTGTTTGGAGGTTTGCACACATCTCAGGAGAGATTTTGGCCCACTCCTCGTTACCTTTGCCTGCCACTTAGGAACTTGAAGTTTCAGCTGAATCCACAGACTTTCTACAGGACTGAGTATGAGGAGCTTGCAAGGAAAAGCATCTGGGCTTCTTTAAGTTTCTTAAAACTTTAAAAAAAACTTAAAGAAGTCTTTCCAAGTTTAGACTACGATAACCTGGACGTCTGAGAACCTTCACAGACATATAGGACTGAGGTTTGCAGACTGGCTAGGGTACTTGATGACCTTAATGTGCCTAATATTTATTTCTACTTTGCTGCCTCAGAGGTATTTATGGGGGTCACTGTCATGCTGCAAACCTCAATTCACAACCCATCTTCAGCATTTTGGCTCAGGGAAGAAAGCCCATGTGGAAGCCCTGCTTGGCATCGGAATCAGAAATCATACTAATCAGTTACACACAGGAGGGGTGGAACCTTTATATTCATAAATATAATTTTATCAGAATTCACTCACATAAAAAACTGAATTGTAATCTATTTGCACATCTTTCAAACAGAGTTAAGTTTACTAAGTGTCACGTTCCTGGGTCTATTGACCCAGCGTTTTAAGTTTTACTTTATTTTGATATCTATGGTTTATGTTTAAGTTCATTGGGTTTTCTAAGTTCATTTGTTTATTAGTTTCCCCTTGTGTTTTCAACCCCTGTGTTAAGTCTTCCTTGTCCTTTATATGTTTCATGTATGCATGTCTTTTTAATTCTCAAGTTCATGTTGTCATGTTTGCATTTCATTATGTTTCCTGTTTAAGTTTGAAGAGGTCCTGTGTTCCTGTGTTCAATGTGTTTAGTTTTACGTTTCCCCTGTGATGTCGTTATGTGCATGTGTGTCAGCTGTTTCCCCATGTGTTCCCACTTCCCTCATTATCCTCCTGTGTGATTTAGTCCTGTGTTGTCAGTCATTCCTTGTCAGGTCGTCTGTTCTTTTCCATGCCATGCTCCTAGGTTTCCATGTTCCACGTTTAATGTTCCAGGTAACTTTGTATCAATGCCAACTTTCATGTTTAGGATTTTTCATGTTTATTTTTAGTTTCCCCAGTTTAGGTTGTTTGTTTAGTCTCATCTTTGTTTGCCTGAGTATTTTTCCATCAGCCATATTAAATGGCTCACTTCTTGTTAACATTCACGTTTTGTTCTATGTGTCTGCATTTTGGGTCCACTCCTCACATTTATACAGTCAGCTTCGCAGCCTGACTGTGACACTAAGTGACACATTCATGTTCATTTCTTCATCTATTAGAGGAGCTTGCCATGTTACGGACAGGATTTGTGAGGAGGGTGTCAATAGAAATCTTTACACAGCTCCTTGAAGCCCTTGTAAGTGATGGTGTTTTGGATGATCTGGAGAAAGAATCGATATTAGAAAAAAACCAAACCAGAGCAGATAAGGCTCGCTGCCTTATTGACACAGTGAAAAAAAAAGGAAACAAAGCCTGCAGGATAACTATCAACCATCTTCGGATTATAGATCCAGTTCTCTCCTCTCAACTGCATCACTCCTCATCTACAAAGAAAGGTGAGACCACATATCTGTAAAACAAAGGGTTTTTTTTTGTTTTGTTTTAACTCATTTTCATGTTTAAACAATTTTATTTAATTAGCAAACTGTTACATGTATGTCAATATTTTTGAAAATACATGTATTAAATTTTATTCATAAAACTGTTATCAATGAAGTTCTTAACACACTTGCCAGTTTATTAACATTGTAATTCATTATGGACTCATGTTCTCCAGTGTGATATCTCTACAGTTATAATAATTGAATTATTCATGCATTTTTAAAATTCTTATTCTTATTCTTATTATTACTGTAAAATAACTAGCTTGTAATTTAACCATGTCATCCATAGTTATTTTGGAAAAAAATGTTTACATCCAGCTGACGAAATACCTGTAAATACTTAGGACGTTTATGTACTTTATTTCTATTTGAATGATGTCATATAATATTAGAACCTAAAAACATCCTTAACATACCCTGAGGAGCTAACTTAGCCTTAGCTCCTCAGGTGTGGTACCCTACCCCCTAGGGTACCTATATGAAAACAATACAAACAAAATTTATTTTTGTCTTATGATACTGTAAAAGTTTCATGTCATATGAACATCTCACTTACATAACACACACAAACTTGTGGTTCTGAATCTACACAGTAACCCAAAGACATTTAAATTAACTTCAGTGATTTCTAAGTATTTATAGGCTGATTTTAAAACTTCCTTTTTATTTCAGAAATGTAATATTTGCACTGTAAGTGCTTACTTGACAAATTTCATCAGTTGGGGCTGGATCAAGTGAACCAGAAACATTCAATGTTAAACTATGACATTTCTAAGTTTTTCATTAGTCAATGCAGTGTTATTTTTGGCCTGCTAACATGGTGTCACTTAAGTCAAGGTTTTGAACTTTTGACTGGATTTTTCTTTTAAACTGACAAGAATATTAGAAAAAAAGTACATTTAATTGTGTTTTAATATAACATAAACAACTTCATCAGATAAAGATCTGTAGGAAAAGTATGTTTCCTGATTTTTGCCACTTTTTTCTTCTTATTTTAATTTCTGTTCTTTCTTTTTTTTTTCATTCAGAGACTCTGCAGCCATGTCCGTCTAAATTCAAGTCTCATCTGAAGAAGAAGTATGAGCGTGTGGTCGAAGGGATCTCTGTAACATTAAGCAAAAACCTTCTCAATCAGATCTACACAGAGCTCTACATCACAGAGGAAGGGACTGCAGAGGTCAATGATGAACATGAGGTCAGACAGATTGAAACAGCATCCAGGAAACCAGACAGACCAGAAATAACAATCAGACAAGAAGACCTCTTTAAAGCCTCACCTGAAAGAGATGACCAAATCAGAACAGTGCTGACAAAGGGAGTGGCTGGCATTGGGAAAACAGTCATAACACAGAAATACACCCTGGACTGGGCTGAAGACAAAGCCAACCAGGACATCCAGTTGATATTTCCATTCACTTTCAGAGAGCTGAATGTGCTGAATGAGGAAAAGTTCAGCTTGGTGGGACTTGTTCATCACTTCTTTACTGAAATTGAAGAAGCAGGAATCTGCAGCCTTGAAGACTTCCGGGTTGTGTTCATCTTTGATGGTCTGGATGAGTGTCGACTTCCTCTGAACTTCCACAAGACTACAATCCTAACTGACCCTAGAGAGTCCACCTCAGTGGATGTGCTGCTGATAAACCTCATCAGGGGGAAACTGCTTCCCTCTGCTCACCTCTGGATAACCACACGTCCTGCAGCAGCCAGTCAGATCCCTCATGACTATGTTGACATGGTGACAGAGGTCAGAGGGTTCACTGACCCACAGAAGGAGGAGTACTTCAGGAAGAGATTCAGAGATGAGGAGCAGGCCACCAGGATCATCTCCCACATCAAGACATCACGAACCCTCCACATCATGTGCCACATCCCAGTCTTCTGCTGGATCACTGCTACAGTTCTGGAGAATGTACTGAAAACCAGAGAGGGAGGACAGCTGCCCAAGACCCTGACTGAGATATACATCCACTTCCTGGTGGTTCAGGCCAAAGTGAAGAAGGTCAAGTATGATGGAGGAGATGAGACAGATCCACACTGGAGTCCAGAGAACAGGAAGGTGATTGAGTCTCTGGGAAAATTGGCTTTTGATCAGCTGCAGAAAGGAAACCTGATCTTCTATGAATCAGACCTGACAGAGTGTGGCATCGATATCAGAGCAGCCTCAGTGTACTCAGGAGTGTTCACACAGATCTTTAAAGAGGAGAGAGGACTGTACCAGGACAAGGTGTTCTGCTTCATCCATCTGACTGTTCAGGAGTTTCTGGCTGCTCTTCATGTCCATCTGACCTTCATCAACTCTGGACTCAATCTGATGGAAGAACAACAAACAACCTCTATGTGGTCTAAATTATTTAACAAATCAAATCTTCAAACTCTCCAAAAGAGTGCTGTGGACAAGGCCTTACAGAGTCCAAATGGACACCTGGACTTGTTCCTCCGCTTCCTCCTGGGTCTTTCACTGCAGACCAATCAGACTCTCGTACGAGGTCTGCTGACACAGACAGGAAGTAGCTCACAGACCAATCAGGGAACCGTCCAGTACATCAAGAAGAAGCTCAGTGAGAGTCTGCCTGCAGAGAAAATAATCAATCTTTTTCACTGTCTGAATGAACTGAATGATGGTTCTCTAGTGGAGGAGATACAACAGTCCCTGAGATCAGGACGTCTCTCCAGAGATAAACTGTCTCCTGCTCAGTGGTCAGCTCTGGTCTTCATCTTACTGTCATCAGAAAAAGATCTGGATGTGTTTGACCTGAAGAAATACTCTGCTTCAGAGGAGGCTCTTCTGAGGCTGCTGCCAGTGGTCAAAGCCTCCAACAAAGCTCTGTGAGTAAATATGTGATCATACCTTTATTTGGACATAATGCATAGTCAGTGATGTTTTTGATCAGAAGTCAGTAATTGATGATGACTTTGTGTTCTATTATTGGAAGAACTTGCATCTCTAAGTAGGGGAATTTTCTTCTTCAACTGTAACATTTTTCATGGCTTAATAATGTACTATTATCAAATTCACTGTAAAAAATAGAACCCAAACAAAAAAAAAACAACAAAAAAAACTTTCTGTCACTGTCAGTTCTCACTCACCTATCTTTTCATCTTCCCAACAAAAAGTTGTGAATAACACAGAGCTGAAGGGTTTGTTTGTTTGTTTGTTTGTTTGTCTGTACAGTAGATCCTTCCTCAGTCAGTGTTTATCTATCTTGAGGCATGCTCATTCATTCAGGTAAAGAAACCTCAGAAAGTTTATTCTGTTCATCTGGACGTAGGATTTTCAGCGGGAGAAATGTTTTGACATCCAAGTGACTTCTTCAGTCTTGGCTGACTGCAGGTTTCGCCAACCTTATAAATAGTACCTTTCCATAGTGACTTAAACTAGCACACTTAATGGCTGTGAAGTCAGTTGCATGATTGTTAATATGCAAGTTGTCATGAGCATTGATCTATGGCAATTGGTTCCATTTATATAGAGATGGAGAACTGCTGCAATCACAGCATTGTAAGATGGTGACAGATGTACTGTTAGGCCCTTCCTCGATTCAGATTTGGTCTTTCCCTTTTCATGCAAATGGCCTCCTTGACTCCGTGCTCAAACCAGTGTGTCACGGTTAACCGAGTGAGCCGTGTGGAGGAATAAATGAAGACCCAAATGCAGGCACTTGCTGATATGCCAGGGAGGTTTATTGCAAAACAAAACACAATGCGAAGATGGCAAAATGGAACCAAAAGTAACCTGAACTGGGAGAAACTAAACAACTAAAAAGCAAACCTGAACACGAAGGATGGAGAGCGAAGGTACATGAAGGATGACGTCAGGGAGAACACACGGTAGATTTACAGACAGACCAGCAATCAGCACACGAGTTCACACAACCTAAGTACACACTGAGGAACACAGGGAAATTACACACAGGTGGGGGTAACAGCTGGATCTTATGAGACAGGGGAAACGCTAACATCAGCGACCAACAGAGGGAGCAAAAAACAAAAGTCAGAATGCCAGTTCACGAAACCATAATAATAATAATGATAATAATAATAATAATAATAATAATAATAATAATAATAATAATAATAATAATAATAATATACAAAACCAAAATCACTGAGTTCATGGACTCAGGACCATGATACAGTGTTCCTCCGTGTCCTTGATGTGTACATCCTCATCATTGAGTGTCCACTGGCTTGTAGGTGTAAATAGACTGAAGCTTTTCTGAGTCCTGGCAGTGTTCATGCCTTTTTTTCCCCCCCACTTAAGCAATACTTGTAAGTCTGGTAGACTCACAACCTTTTGGAGTTTTAAATCAATCCAGCCATAAAGCAAATTATGTAAAGCTATGATGTTGTTTACTCCACCTTAGTTCCAAGCAATACAGACCACATGTACAATGAGTATTTTGTATTTTTGCATTTCTTAAAGCACAGAGGGAAAAAAAATAAATGTTTAGCTTGAACAAGTATGTAAATCAAGGTTTCTTATTACTACTGATGCTTCCTTCTTTGCGCTTAATTGGAAGTTAAACAGATTCATGTCAGTCTGTAACAATAAGAATAACTTTCTACAATCTAGACTGAATCTACACTTGCTGGACTCCCTGTCCATCCTGAACACACAGTGTTTTTTGTTTTAGATGTTTAGCTTATTGATTAACCATGAATTTTATTGCTCACTGGCATTTTTCTTTGACTGATTATAATATGTGAACTGATATAATTTTTATAACAAATATTGCTTATTATTCGTTGTTTTCAGGCTGACTCACTGTAACCTCTCAGAGAGAGTCTATAAAGCTCTGTCGTCAGTTCTTGGCTCCCAGTGTTCTAGCATGATAGAGCTGGACCTGAGCTACAACAGCCTGGAGAATTCAGAACTGGAGTTTCTATCTTCTGGACTGAAGAATCCACAATGTAAACTGAACACACTGAGGTCAGTTCAAATGATATTTTATTTTTCATCAGTTGACAAAACTAACCAATTAAATATTTTAGCCAAAACAAGTGAATTTAATTCATGTATTGTTATATATTACTAAGGAATTATGGGTTCCTGAAAAAATTGTATTGGATGTTATCAAACTTAATGACTCCTGATCACACTTTTACACAAGCATTGGTTTTAATGTTTGTCTTATTTTTCAGACTGAGTCAATGTAACCTCTCAGTGAAAAGTTTTGAAGCTCTGTCCTCAGTTCTCTGCTCCTCTCGTCTGAGAGAGCTGGACCTGAGCTGCAACAACATTTGGGATTCAGAAGTGAAACTTCTGTCTTCTGGACTGGAAAGTCCACAATGTACACTGAACATGCTGAGGTCAGATCAAATGATATTTTATTTTACATCAGTTGACAAATAACAACCAAAAAATCTGATGTCATTCATGTGTTGTTACATCTTAGTAAGGCATTTGAACACCAGTATTTCTTTATTGTTTGCTTTTATTTTTTCCCCAGGCTGAGTCATTGTAACCTCTCAGAGAGAAGCTGTGAAGCTCTGTCCTCAGCTCTCAGCTCTCAGTCCTCTAGTCTGAAAGAACTTGACCTTAATAACAATAGCCTGCAGGATTCAGGAGTGAAGTGTCTGTCTGTTTCACTGCAGAGTCCTCACTGTACACTGGAAACTCTCAGGTCAGGATTAAAACTTTTCCACTGATATATATTTTAATCTTAATTATATTATTGTGTAAACAGAAAAGCTTTATACAAAATATACACTGCCAGTCAAAGGTTTGGACACAAATTCTCGTTTAATGGTTTTTCTTTACTTTCATTACTATTTACATTGTAGATTAATCTCAATGAACACATAGGGAATCACATAGTTTTTTTTAAAAAAAGTGTGAAATAACTCAAAATATGTTTTATAGCTTGAATTACTTTAATTACTGCTTTGCACACTCTTGGCTTCATGAGGTAGTCACAATTCTTCTCCACTCATCTTAAATACACGAACATCACAGTGATGTGTGCTGAGCCCCTGCTATATTCCTTGTTCACACACGACTGTGTCGCTAAACATAGGTCCAACACCATAATCAAGTTTGTGGATGACACAACCATCATAGGCCTCATCATGAACAATGATGAGACTGCACTATTGAGAGTAGGTGATGGCACTGTACAAGTGGTGTCTGGATAATAACCTGTCTCTCAATGTCAGCAAAACAAGGGAAATGATAGTGGACTACCGGAAATCACCAGTCGGGGAACACTGGCCCATCCACATCAACGTTGTCAAGGTCGAAAGGGTAAGCAACTTCAGATTCCTTGGAGTCAACATCACTGAGGATCTCTCCTGGAACCTTCACACAGACACTGTAATCTGAAAAGCTCGCCAGCAACTGTAACACCTGTAGAAGTTTGAGATCATGTTGGCATTCATGCCAAACTTCCTCAGCCTCCTCAGGAAGTACAGGTGTGCAATTGAGAGCTTGCTGACGAGCTGCATCGCAGTTTGGTATGGGAGTTGCTCTGCCAGCAGCCAGAAATCACTACAGAACGTGGTGAAGGCAGCAGAGAACATCACTGGCATGAGGCTTCCTGCCATTCAGGGCATTTATCTTCAGCGGTGCCTCTGTAAAGCACACAGCATCATCAAGGACCACAGCCACCCAGCACGCCAGCTGTTTTCCATGTTACCATCTGGCAGATGTTACAGGCGCCTGTCTGCTTGGACTACAAGACTTAAAAACTGTTTTTACCATCGAGCCATTCGACACCTCAACACCTGAAAACACACCTCACTTCACAGGATGCAAACAGATACTGTCTTACAGTTGCTCAAGTACACTCTACAATCTGCACTGTTCACTTCACTTTTATCAATATTCACAAAAACTCATACTCTGTGCAATACTATACTGACTGCCACTTTTAATCTTGTACTGCACATGAACTTGAACTGCTGCTCACTCCTGCCACTTTATTCTCATGTGCAATTACGTTGACACCCCCCCTCAAGATTTCGATGGATAGGTATTGCTCTCCTTCTTGGTCATATTGCCCTTTACACAGCCTGGAGGTGTGTTTGGGGTCATTGTCCTGTTGAAAAATAAATGATGGTCCAACTAAACGCAAACTGGATGGGATAGGATATCACTGCAGGATCCATAAAGGCCTGATTAGCACAGTCTCCTCTGAAGAGTGGATGTAGAGAAATGTCTGCTACTGGAACTCTGTGTGGCATTTATCTGGGCTTTAATCTGAGATGCCCTTAACTTTTGCTTCCTGAGGCTGATAACACAGAAGAATTTATCCTCCGCAACAGAGGTGACTCTTAGTTGTGATATAGAGCGCTGTGGCAGGCTGGATCAGGAGTGAACTCACGGAGGCAGCTTTAATGCTCTATCAAAATTTAAATAATACAAAACCGGGAATAAGAAAACAAATCTAAAAAAACTGGGAAGTTAAGAACGTAGGAAAGTAGAAACCAGAAGCCTGGGAAAAACGCACAGCAATGTGCAAAGATGTGACTAGGGGCCCATAGGGCTTAAATGCACAGAGGATAATGAGGGAATGGGATACAGGAGCGAAACACAGCTGGAACCAATGGCAAATACTGAGACCCAGGCTGTATCCCAATTCAGGGTCTGCAGCCTTAAAGGCCGCATTTTAAGGCCGATTACGTCACAGCGACGCGACGAAGGCTGTCCCAATTCAAAGGCTGCTCGAAATGCGGCCCTCAAATGCGTCCTTCATTTCCCTGAATTTTAAGGACGTGGTGGTGTAGACTTCGTGGCCCAACATATCCCAGAATGCATAGCGCAGAGGTGGGTGTGGATAATTTTGCCGAAAAAAAAACGGCGGATGAGGGGTGCCCGAAGAGTAAACTTTAAGTAAGTACTGAATATCATGTCACTTATTTATGTGCAAATGTTTAATAACGAAGAACATCAAAACATGACTGTTGGCCACATGTCGGCAAAGTTATGTGACATAAGTGACGTTTGTACTAACTTGGTTTTACAGCCTTTACTTTAAAATATACGCTGTTCAATAGCTGACCTTAATCTTACAGAGAATGATCAAAGCTCATGTAGAAACAAACAAACAAATGAACAAAAGATTTTCTCCTTCATTTCTGTCAAACAAAGCTGTATGAAACGTTTCCAGCTGTTAGTATCATGGTTGCTAGGCAACCTGGGCAGCGCAACGGAGGCTAGACCGTCCCATATCACAAGCCTCGCACTTCCGGCCTTAGCGGTCTTTAAGTACGCGGCCCTTGAGGATCGTTGAGGCTGCGTACTTTAAGGCTGCAGACCCTGAATTGGGATACAGCCATTGATACAAAACTGAAAACACTGAACACAGGACTTGGAACTGTCAAAATAAAACATGAAACATGCAACATTTACAAAGACGCGGACTTGACACTGTCACGGCTGACGAGGCAAGCCATGTGGAGGTGAAGAAAGGACCCAAATGCACCCAGAGGTTGTGATTTGAACGAGCTGTCAAAACCAGATGACTATTGCACACACTAGAGAGCAGGCTGGATGGATGCACTGGACCCTCCAGTGGGGACCAAAGATGGCTGAAATGATCCAGATGGCAGATGGCTGAATGGGCCCCTCGGACCCTCCAGAACCCCAAGCGGACACAAGGAAATGCTGGCTGGGCTCTCTAGAAGCCCCAGTGGATGAGGCAGATGCCGGTGTGGGAGCCACGGAGTGCTGGTTTGGCTAACCTGAGCCTCCAGCAGATGCAGGGCCAGAAGGTATGGGGACCCCTGGCTGTATGGGTAGCTGAACTGATGGCCGAACTGACGGTTGAGTAAATAGCTGAGCTACTGATTGAACTGCAGGCTGTGCTAATGGTTGAGCTGCACACTAGGGAGAAGGTTGAACTGCATACTGAGGAGAAAGCAGAGCTAATGGTTGAACTGCAACCTGAGCAGGTAACTGAACTGCAGACAACAGAGCAGGAGACTGAGCTAAGGGCGACTGAGCAGGAGACTGAATTAGAGACTGAGCAGACAGCAACACAGGAGACTGAACTAGAGACTGAACTGATGAAAAAACAGATAGCAGAGCTACATGGGTTTTGTCTACAAACCCATGTACTGGAAATCTCGTTTGGCTCTTTGTGGAAGAACTTCTAATCCCTGATCCTATGAGGTTCTGGAGCTGGTGTGGATGAGTCACCCAGCTTGACTCCCTTGGCGTACTTAGCCCTGCAGTTTAAATCTTATCAGTCACACTTGTGTCCCCTGGTTTCTTTCAGCAGCTCCTCTTTCTGGCTTCTCTGTATAAATTTACATGTTCCATACATAAAATGAAGCAAGATCACATACAGGCCAAAGTGTCATGCCATTGCTGGTCTGGATGGGATACACTGCCTGAAATGGAGGCAAACTCTAACCCACAGGTGAATCGTCCACAGTTACACTTTGCCCAGTGTCATAAAAGGCAAGGCAAGGCAAGGCAAATTTATTTGTATAGCACAATTCAACAACAAGGTGATTCAAAGTGCTTTACAGAGACATTAGAAACAAAAGCAAACAAAAAGCATGATTTAAAATTGATTAAAACAAGCAAACAAACAAACTAACTAAACACACACATTTCACACCTGTTCGCGCGATCTGAACCCTTATCGTAAGGGGAGCTACCAGTCCTTCTGTGGACGAGCTACTTTCTATTTTAAATTCCCTGAATTTAAAATACTCTCTAGACCCAGTCTAGACCCAGCTGGGGAGCTACCCAGAGCTCTAAACCCACTTAACAAACAAACAAACAAACAAACAAACAAACAAACAAACAAACAAACAAACAAACAAACAAACAAACAAACAAACAAACAAACAAACAAAACAGTATATAAAATCAAAACAGATAAAATCAGAACAGTAGATAAAATCAGTAGTTAAAGTTTTGAAATTTAAGCTTAACAAACAAACAAAACAGTATATAAAATCAAAACAGATAAAATCAGAAATAGATAAGATCAGTAGTTAGTGTTAGTATAAAAGGGGAACCCGGTCCACCCACTAGTCCCACACAGTGCAGACTGCCTTCTAACATGTCTTGATTCAGGATAATCAAATCTGATGATCCTTGAGAGCTTTCATGTGAAAGCTCTTCAGAGACATTGTAGCTCTAAAAATTTCTCTCCATGTCTCAGCATCCCTCGGACTTTCAGTCAACTCCCCTCTTGACCTGTATACACCAAGGATGAGGATCCCAATGTAGGCCTACAAATGTGTGATGTCTTCATGATGTTTTTTCTGCTGGTCACTGAAAATAAGTTTCACCTCAGGACTGGTTATATCCAGAATAATTTTCTGATTGACTTGATATCTTGAAAATGACTTGCTGCAAACATGTATGTCCTGGTAAAATTCGTCTTATGTTAGCAGCTGAGCAGGGACTCTGTCACTGAGGGATTCCAAGTGACGGCCACCTTTAGATTTACTTTCAGAAACAGAATGAAATTATTTCTAAATTATCCTCCTATTGTGAGACATCTTCCTCTTCCATGTCACTGTATGCCTGACTCTCTTCAAATATGAGTTCTAGAGTCCTCTGACAGCTCAACCTTTTGGTCACACTGATTGTGGAAGATTCTGTAATGTGACATGGAAGTGTTTATCTCTTTTGCCCTCTGGACTTGTGTTTTGTGTTTTTGTTTGTTTGTTTGTTTGTTTGTTTGTTTGTTTGTTTTTCTGTTAAAAATTTCAAATGGGTCAATATGAATATTGTACAAGGGATAAATGATCGCTCGATTCAACAGGTCTGTCAGTAATCAAGCCTGGGTGTGGCTAGTGAAATTGAATTCAGCATTCCAAAATGCAAATAAAAAAATATTGATCAATCATTCAGTTCATAATTTAGCATGAAAGGGAATTATTGTTTCACTGAGGTACTACATAGCCTGTGTGTGGTAGGCAGGAATATTTTTTTTCAATTCAGAAATGAAATCTTCATTTAAAAACTGCATTTCCTACTCAAGTTTTAATTTTCCAATATTAAAATTAATTTGATAGAACAGAGGCAACATTTTGTATTTTGGTCTAGACAACCCAAAATGTGATGTCAAATCAAATCAAATCACTTTTATTGTCACATCACATGTGCAGGTACACTGGTACAGTACATGTGAGTGAAATTCTTGTGTGCGAGCTTCACAAGCAACAGAGGTGTGCAAAAAATACAATAACGTAAAACAAGCAAAATATAAGAATGGCTAAATCTGAGACTAATAAATATATGTACAATATATAATAGTATATGCATTACTGGATGTGTATACTAGATATGTTTTTCTACATGTGTGTGTGTGTGTGTGTGTTTGTGTATACATATTTTACAAATTACATAGAGTAAACAATAAAATAAAATATACAGAGGTTGGTAGTTGGACATGTGCAAAACAAGTGGCATTAATGTACAGTGTGGAGCGCATAATGTTCAAGTTCCAGTAGTGAAGCTGAGGTGTCTATGACGTGTTCAGCAGTCTGATGGCCTGATGGAAAAAGCTGTCTCTCAGTCTGCTGGTTCGGGACCGGATGCTGCAGAACCTCCTTCCTGATGGAAGTAGTCTGAACAGTTTATGGCTGGGGTGACTGGAGTCCTTGATGATCCTCCCCGCTTTCCTCAGGCACCGCTTCCTTTAGATGTCCTGGAGGGAGGGAAGCTCACCTCCAATTATCCATTCAGAGCACCGCACTACTCTCTGGAGAGCTTTGCGGTTGTAGGCGGTGCTGTTGCCGTACAAGGTGGTGATGCATCCAGTGAGGATGCTCTCAATGCTCTGCGGGGGCTCATGCCGAATCTTTTCAGTCTCCTGAGAAAGAAGAGACACTGCTGTGCCTTCTTCACTGTTTTGTTTATGTGTCCTGACCACATAAGATCCTCAGCCAGATGTACACCAAGGAAGCGGAAGCTGCTCACTCTCTCTACAGCAGCGCCGTTGATGGTGATGGGGGTGTGTGCTTCTCTGCACCTCCAGAAGTCCACTATCAGCTCCTTTGTCTTTGCGACGTTGAGGGTGAGATGGTTGTCTTGACACCAGTGGGTCAGGGCGCTGACCTCCTCCCTGTAAGCCTCTCATCACCGTTGGTGATAAGACCCACCACTGTAGTGTCGTCCGCAAACTTCACAATGATGTTGGAGTTGTTAGTGGCCGTGCAGTCATGGGTGTAGAGTGAGTACAGGAGAGGGCTCAGTACACACCCCTGTGGAGCACCAGTGTTCAGTGTGATGGGGGATGAGGTGATGCTGCCCAGTCTGACCACTTGGCTTCTGTCAGACAGGAAGTTAAGGATCCAGCTGCAGAGGGAGCTGCTCAGTCCTAGATCCTGCAGTTTCCTGTCCAGCTTCGAGGGAACGATGGTATTGAATGCTGAGCTGTAATCTACAAACAGCATTCTCACATACGTGTCTCTCTTCTCCAGGTGTGACAGGGCAGTGTGTAGTGTCAGGGCTATGGCATCATCGGTGGACCTGTTGTGGCGGTATGCGAAATGTAGAGGGTCCAGTGAGTCGGGTAGTGAAGAGCAGATGAAGTCCCTGACCAGCTTCTCAAAGCATTTGCTTACGATGGGGGTCAGGGCTACAGGTCGCCAGTCATTCAATGAGGAGATGGTGGAGGATTTGGGTACAGGGACGATGGTGGCCATTTTGAAGCAGGCTGGGACTACAGACAGAGAGAGGGAAAGGTTGGCTGTATCCCAATTCAGGGTCTGCAGCCTTAAAGTACGCAGTCTCAACGATCCTCAAGGGCCGCGTACTTAAAGACCGCTAAGGCCGGAAGTGCGAGGCTTGTGAAATGGGACGGTCTAGCCTCCGTTGCGCTGCCCAGGTTGCCTAGCAACCATGATACTAACAGCTGGAAATGTTTCATACAGCTTTGTTTGACAGAAATGAAGGAGAAAATCTTTTGTTCATTTGTTTGTTTGTTTCTACATGAGCTTTGATCATTCTCTGTAAGATTAAGCTCAGCTATTGAATGGCGTATATTTTAAAGTAAAGGCTTTAAAACCAAGTTAGTACAAACGTCACTAATGTCACATAACTTTGCCGACATGTGGCCAACAGTCATGTTTTGATGTTCTTCGTTATTAAACATTTGCACATAAATAAGTGACATAATATTCAGTACTTACTTAAAGTTTACTCTTCGGGCGCCCCTCATCCGCCGTTTTTTTCGGCAAAATTATCCACACCCACCGCCGCGCTATGCATTCTGGGATATGTTGGGCCACGAAGTCTACACCGCCACGTCCTTAAAATTCAGGGAAATGAAGGACGCATTTGAGGGCCGCATTTCGAGCAGCCTTTGAATTGGGACAGCCTTCGTTGCGTCGCTGTGACGTAATTGGCCTTAAAATGCGGCCTTTAAGGCTGCAGACCCTGAATTGGGATACAGCCGTTGAAGATGTGTGTAAACACTCCAGCCAGCTGAGCCGCGCATGACTTAAGGACTCGGCCGGGAATCCCGTCCGGACCAGTAGATTTGCGCGCGTTCACCTTCCTGAAGCACTTCCGCACATCCTCCTCAGACACAGTGTGCGCACTGACGTCATCCGCGGTGCGCGATGTCCACATGTGTAAATGCCAGGTCCTAGGAGGTTAACGATGCATGATGTTCTCCTACTGTAATGTCCTTTCTTACTACTGCTCTGATCTTCTTAACCAAATTCTCTTTGTCAATGCACTGCTCAGGTGAAGATTTGAATTTTCTTCTTGTTTGTTAATACTAATTAGCTATTTTTCAATAAATGTCTTTTCAATAAAAACACGAGGCACAATCAATATAAAGTCAACAGAGTGCATTCTAGCCACATTTAGAGTAAAGAAATGGAAAGACAATGACAATGAGAACAGTGTTTTGCCAAACCAATCACGTGGCTGCAATAGCATGAGTGCACACTGAGAACAGTTTTCTTTAAGTTGAACATTTAAAGTTTTTGGTATTGAACAGAAACTCCGTTTTATTTTATTTTTCAGACTGAGTGGCTGTTTCCTCTCAGAGAGAAGCTGTGAAGCTCTGTCCTCAGTTCTCAGTTCCCAGTCCTCTAGTCTGAGAGAGCTGGACCTGAGTAACAACGACCTAAAAGATTCAGGAGTGAAGCTTCTGTCTACTGCACTGCAGAGTCCACACTGGAAACTTAACACTCTGAGGTCAGATCAAAGGATTTTTTTTTTCATCAAATGATGTAACTAACCAATTAAAACTTATTAAATGTGAGTTTTTTCCATTTATTTTTGTGTCATAGGTTTTTTTTTTTTTTCATTATTTCTAAATCACAGTAGATTGCCACATTTATAATGTGTTTAAAATAAGGAATTAGCTATTCTAGGAACTCGTCATTGCCCCATCAATACACATTAAATTCAGGTTTGTGTGTGTGTTCTTTGTTTTTAGACTAAGTGGCTGTTTCCTCTCAGAGAGAAGCTGTAAAGCTCTGTTCTTTTCATAACAGTACAATTAATCTTGTGATCAAATGCGGTCTATTTTTTGTCCTCTAATATGCACATTAAAGACAAAATATAATTCTGCTTTCTTTCCCGTGATCAGTATTGAAAAAATTGAAATCATCATTTCATCTTACTAAGAGCAACTATATTTATCCCATATTAGGTCCTTATCATTGGCTCCCTGTTGAAACAAGAATTAAAATCCAAATTCTTCCGCTATACAAAGTCCTGCTTATTCAGGTTCAATGATATGTTAAAGACCTCATGAGACCGTATTCTCCAAGCAGAGCACTTTACTCTGGTGCCTTTGGTCACCAGTATACCCTCACCCAGATCAGCAATGATATAGAAAAAGAGATCAAAACTGGAAGCAAAAGAAATCAGAACTAGAAGCAACAACACTAGAAGCAACAACACTGGGGAGAATTTCTCCCCAGTCTCATATTTTCAAACTGTTGCAATGCCGCCTGTTTAATCTGTAAATCTCTGAGACCTTCTGTACTGAAATGTAATTAAAATGGTAAAAAAACTGATGCAATAGTTTTGCTTCCAACCCAGCTGTGATAGTTCCATGTGGTAGGTTAAAAATAATCATTATGTGCACAACCAGCTGAAGCAACACTAAAACGGATGATGTGACATCATTTTCAGTGCTCACTGCCATGCAACGAGGTAAGCAGTGAGCATTAAACAGCCTTACTTGTGATTCGTTAGAGTATTTAAAAATAGACTTAGATTAGAATAGAATAGAATAGAATAGAATTCAACTTTATTGTCATTGCACATGCACAGGTATAGGGCAACGAAATGCAGTTTGCATCCATCCAGAAGTGCTTTAGTGATATAGATATATTACAATATATATTAGCAATAATATAGATATGTAAGGTTAGGGTTTCATTTTTGATAAAGCATATAGGTAGGGGTGGATCAGGTGACCCTGAATCCATCCTGAGTCGCGCTTCCACACGTCTGGACTACTGGGGGAGTTCCCATGAAGTACTGAACATTTCTTCTCCACTCTTCTGCAACTTGAGCACATTAACATTTATCTCTGCTCTCTTGTAGATTGTATTTTGCTGTTTATGTTTTTTTTTCTCTTCAATTTTCCCTCATCCTGGTTCTGTTGGCAGTATCTTCACATTAAAATGGATATCTTCCTTCCATCTGTAGTCAAATACCGTGTAATAAACCACGGCAGACCAGATGACATTTCTATGCTTTTTTAGCATCTTTATTGTACACTTTCGACACGGTTGCTGGTATACATTCAAATGACTGCAGCTGTCCTGCTGCCAGCTGTAACAAAAACCATCAACAGCTAGCAGAGCACAGATTTTAAGCCGGAAAGACATGCTTGTAGGTGCCATGCAGTTGAGTCAATCTCACCTGCAGCAGCATTTCAGCCCACGCTCCACCAAACCTGCAGCTCTTCCCACCTCCGCCTCTTTTGCTATGTAGCTGCAATTTTGGCCACCACTCGGGGCAGGCTCCGCCTTTGGCTGGCCTGGACCTGGTTCAATTGAATGGATAGAGTGAGTGAGGGTCATTGTATCTGAAAAAAGAAGAACAAAGGCAAAATTTGACTGAAGCATTTTCAGGTCAATTGTTTTGTGTGTCTGCAGTCTGTCAGGCTGTCTGATCACAGAGGAGGGCTGTACTTCTCTGGCCTCAGCTCTGAGCTCCAACCCCTCCCATCTGAGAGAGCTGGACCTGAGCTACAATCATCCAGGGCCCTCAGGAATGAAGCTGCTGTCGGCTCAACTGAAGGATCCATGCTGGAGACTGGACACTCTCAGGTATGGAGAGAATGTCGGATAGAGGAAGAAGAGCTGGAAACATTTGCAGAAACATTAATGATAACTGACTTTTGCTTACCATTTATTCACCATTTGGACAGATCTCTGTTAGAGATGGCACGATACCACTTTTTTATGTCCGATACCGATATCATAAATTTGGATATTTGCCGATACCGATATGAATCCGATATAGTGTGTTTTTTAATCAATAAAACAGTTTTTTTAATATCTTGCTGCTTTTTGTATAAGTTCATACTCAAGTAAAAAAACAAAACAAAACACTAAATCTACTCTGTTATACCTGTATGTAAAAAATACACTGCACCCAAAATATTTCATAGTTCAGCAATACTGATCAATCTAATAAACTCAAACCTACTCCATCCTTCCTATTCTGGTATTTTAAAGAGTAAGCAACCTAACTAATAGGGCTCTAAAACTCCCAGCAAAGGAAAAAAAAAATAGGGAACCACCCCCCACCCTCCTCCCCATGATGCTTAATCGATGTAATCAACTTTAATTTGATGCAGTGTGAAAAAAAATGCACAGAAATAAATTATTTTCCAAGAATAATTAAATAGGTTCAACATCTTTCTTCAACAGAACTGCAGACTGCACAGATGGTATCTTCCCAAAGGAAAAAGTACTATAGCTTACTAGGGTATATTAGACTTAACAGTTACTATATACAGTAATGGACTTCTATACATTTTACATCAGATTAAAACTTTGGGTGTGAGATTCAGATAATTATTTATTAAAAGCTAGACATTTTAAATGAGAATAAGAAAGAAAAGTATGTCTTTGTGCCCCCCTTTCCCTGTTAATGCCCTATCGGCCCCCCTGGCTAAACTTTGTTAGACCCCGCCCCTGCACAGTTACCAGCCGTCAGCTGCGTAGAAAAAGATCCTGGTGTACAAAGTAATATTAACTAAATTCTAACAACAGCTTATCAAACTTAAACGTTCTGCCGTTGTTCAGCCGCTGGTTTCCTCTTTGTGCCGCGAAGTGGGCGATAAACAAACAAGAGAGAAAAGCCGATCAGCTGATCATTGATCAGTTTCATGATTGAAGTAGCAACAGGAGAGGGAGGGGGAGAGAGAGAGAGAGGCAGTCTCTCCATATATCGGTTGTTAAGCTTAAGGCTGGAATGCTTTACTAACATTCAGAGATGAACTTACACTCTTGATTTACTTCTCTCTGGGATCACTTCCTCAGAGATGAAATGTTGGTTTGGTAGCGAGGCTCCAAATACACACAGCCGCTCTATCACGTGATGCACACTGCTGCGACGTGCTACGGTTGTGAGCCGAGTATCGCCATGTCGCAAGTTTTGTGAGATGTTTTTTTGATATTTAATGGATCGGATTACATTTTTTTATTTTTCTCCGATACCTGATCCAGTAATTTAGGTCGGTATCGGACAGATACCGATACGTAATATCGGATCGGTCCAATACCTGATCCAGTAATTTAGGTCGGTATCGGACCGATACCGATACGTAATATCGGATCGGTCCATCTGTAATCTCTGTATGTTCAATGGTGCAGCGATTTTTAAGGGAAATTTTCATCCTCCCTTTTGACCAGATTAAGATCACATCTCTGTACAGAGACAGGTCTGCATACATTTATCCTAACTTACTGCAGACACTAAAAGCAGGGATAACTTTTAGCATAGCTTTATCAAAAGATGAAAAATAAATAATTATTAAAGCTTAATAATCAGAAAGTTTTTAGAACCTGTGATACAACAACCAAATAGAAATGCTTGATGAGCTTTGGCAGGTCTGTAGAACAGACGGTAAATTTATCATGTTTGAACTAAGTGAGTGAGATGAAGAGTGATGGTGTAGATGGACTACATACACTGACTGTCATACAGCCTGACTGTGAATTTCTCTGTTAAATTTTTTTATGAAAGGGTGAGGATTTAAAAATGAATCCTGAAGACAGGTATATATGTAGAGGTGGAGGAAGTGACAAAAAAGGACCCTTTAGAGGCCAAAAGACAAAACTTAAAAATCAAGAAATCAAAGCAGACATAGGAAGCATGAAAAACAATAAGGGCTCCTTGAAGTCTCCAAATACTAAAGCTTATAGAAATGTAATATGCATTTAAGCTTGACATTAATTAGATAAGTGATGGACAGAATTTAACTTTGGTAAATAAAAATAAAACAAGCCTGAACAGCAAGGAAGAAATCATATACTTTAGGTCATCTCTCAAGCAGGAAACAAAAAGAAAACCAAATGTATTTCATTTTATGGACTCCATTTTCTTTCTTTCCTCCATCACGCCAGTGCCAAAACACTCATCACCTACATGCCTGAACAGCTTTTGCCCTTTTGCACACAGAAAATATGGCAGTCTCCTGATGCGTCTTATCATCTTTTTGCTGATGATATTCAGCTATAATACTCATTTAAGCCTTCTGAAGTTCATAAACTCTCTGCTCCAATTGAGTGTTTAACCAACATTAAACAATGGTTGAACAACAATTGCTTACAGCTAAACCCAGACAAAACAGAATCTTTGATTATTGCACCAGACCAATGCCTGATATTAAACAGCAAATCGGTGATTTAGGTTCCTCACAGAAGCGTAACCTTAGAAATCTAGGTGTTACTTTTGATGAAGCTTTTTGTTTGGGGGGAAATTTAAATGAGCTGGTAGTAAGTAAGATAGTAAGCTTTTTTTCACTTGAGGAATGTTTCAAAACTTAGATCCATCATGTCAACAAGTGAACTTGAGATGATAATCCATCCTTATGTCTCTACAAGACTCAATTACTGTAACAGCCTGTTTACTTTTCTAAACAAGAAAGGGCTAGCTCGTCTACAGCCGTTGCAGAGTGAGCGAGGCTACTGACCCGATCGATCAAGGGAGCTTATATGACTCCTGTTTTAAAGTCGCTTCATTGGCTACCAATCAGATTTAGGTTCCTTTTTAGTTTTAACCTTTAGAGTACAGGGACATGCCCCTCCCTATATTGCTGATTTGATTCATACACATACCCCTTCTCAACCTGAGGTCATCAAATCAAAACCTTTTAGTGGTCCCCCATACTCGTTTTAGAACTCAAGGGGACTGATCTTTCCAAGCTGTTGCACCCAGACTGTGGATTGCACTTCCTCTACTTCTATGGTGTCTGGACTCGGTGGAGAACTTAAAAATGCAGCTAAAGACATTTTTATTTCAAAAAGCTTTTAATTAGACAAGGGGTTATGTTGTATTTATGATGTATTTATGACTGTATTGTGTTTTCTTTCCTTTCTTGTAAAGCACTTTGTGACACGTCTGTGCAAGGGGCTATATAAATAAACTTTACTTACTTACTTATGCAAGAATGCTCTTTGTTGACTTCAGCTCACCATGCAATACAGTTATTGCCTCCACACTGATTATTAAACTTGGAATCAGCAACTCCATCTGGACTTTCTGACCAACATGTCAAGTCATGCCAAAAATGCACTACCGCCATCACCCTTACAGACAACAACCTTGGCACTCCACAGGGCTTTGTGCTGAGCCCGTTCCTCTACTCCCTTTTCACCTGTGACTGCAGACCTAGGGTATGGATCCAACTGCATCATCAAGTCTGCAGATGACAATGATGAGTCTGACTATAGGGAAGAGGTAAAGCACCTAGTTGTATGGTGTGCTGACAATAACGTGCTCCTGAATACCAGCAAACATATAAGAGCTCCTTGTGGACTTCAGGAGAGAGAAGAGAGACACCCATGCCCCTAGGGCTGTTCAATATAATGATATATAGCAGATGACGATATAAAAACGTCTATCGTTTCATATTACACTATCATTTGTTCCATGCTGTCACAAAACTGTTTACGGCAATATTGTTTCATTGTTTTGATGGTCACTGTAGTGGCTATATTAATTTCTTAACCCATTTAAGATGGCACAGCAACAAGATGCAGCGACCCAGAGTCAGAGTCGAAAGCCCGGACTTCAAACTATATACCAGTTTTAAATCATGTTGACTGGCCACGTAAAACTAGAGTTATGATAAAAAATAAATGCAATGTTTTTTGTCTGAATAATGTGTTTACAGCGGGAAGAGCAATATATACATTAAGTGAATATATACACGGGGGACACTATATGCAGTAAGTGGCATTGTGTGCAGCAAGTGGATGAATTCTCTACATTAAATGAATTAAATAAGAATACACTATCTGAACATTTTACAAAATAGACAATCTGAACATATTAAAATTTTTAAAAAATTGAAATGTACATTGTGCCGGTGGGTTCAGACTGTCTAGAAGAGAGTCCTGTCTCAGTCACTTATGGATGCTGTGAGATGGCGGGTGTGTGAGTGTGGGGGGAGGGCTTGTTATGGTTTAGGGCCCGGATGGCTTGGGGATAGAAGCTCCTCTTGAGTCTCTCTGTCCTTGCCCGGAGGATGCGGAACCTTCTACCAGATTGCAGAAGTTGGAACAGTTTGTTGTCAGGATGGGACGGGTCCTTCAGTATCTGCGCTGCTCTAGTCCGGCATCTCCTGGTGTAGGTGTCCTGAAGCGGGGGGAGAGCAATCCTGCAGCAGCGTTCTGCTGTACGGATCACTCTCTGGAGAGCTTTTTGGTCCTTCACACAGCTGTTCCCAAACCACGATGTCATGTTCTGTGTGAGGATGCTCTCCACAGCACCTGCATAGAAAGTCCTGAGGATCGCTGGCAAGGCCCTGAACTTCCTCAGTTGTCGTAGGTGGTACAGGCGCTGCCTAGCCTTTTAGGTCTGGACCTGAATGTGGGCAGCCCATGTCAGGTCTGAGGAGATGTGGACACCAAGATACTTGAAGGACTGCACCCTCTCCACTGGAGTTCCCTTGATGATAATGGGCTTGTAGTCTCTGTGCTGACTCCTTCTGAAGTCCACCACCAGCTCCTTGGTCTTGCCAACGTTCAGCTGGAGATGGTTATCCTGGCACCATGATGCCAGATTCTTCACTTCGTCAATGTAGGCCGCCTCATCGCTGTTGGAGATGGCACCTGTTACCTGGTTCTTATTTGAGAAGAGACATACGACTGAAAGTCCATAGTGGGTCAACACAAATGATTTTATTAAAACGCATATATGTGGTGAAGATGGGCTCTGCAAAACATCAGCCTCGATCTCCCCCGAACAATAGGTGGGTGTGATATTTATACTTATGATGACCAGTAACTCGCGTCACCGCAGATGAAAAACAACATGCATGTTCCAGTAATTCTATCTCAGGAGATATTCTAAAAAAGAACAGCTACTTCCTTTGTTCCTCCAGATGCTTCCTGTTATTACACTCTTCTGGGCTTATCAGAACTAAACTGTCACGTATGCAGGTACACAACATTTGCAGTCAGTTCACTCAGGCAGACTATGTGTCTGTGTTTTAACCTCAGTACATGACCCCCCTCTACGTCATCTGTTACCAGGCAAACATCCATAGCACAGGGCACACGGCCTTTATTTCATCTCTTAAACAATCATGTATAATATGTGTTAAATTGTATATATAGGCAATTCTTTCAGCTTGAACTTTGCTCCATTGATCAGTCGAACTCGCGCCTGCTGTAGCTTCAAACCATTAATTAACTTCAACCCTTTAATAAGCACAAAAAGGCAATATATGTGTATATAAGATTATAATGTAGTTATACTAACACCTGAAATACAGACTTTAATATAACATCATCAGTTTCAATAAATGTGTCAATGAAATGATAATAATGATAAATCATAAGTGATGCAACAGTAATAATAATGAATAGTAAAATAATATTTCATCCCGACACACCCAACACCACTGTGTCGTCAGCAAACTTCACAATGGTGTTGGAGCCATGGGTGGCCACGCAGTCTGAAGTGTAGAGGGAGTAGAGCAGTGGTGAGAGGACACATCCCTGAGGTGCTCCTGTGTTGATGGTGATGCTGTTAGAGACGCATCTACTTAATTCGTGGCTGTGGCATGCTGGCTAACGTGGTTTTAACTTGGCTGTGTGAACAAATGGAGAAACTATGATTCCCCTTTTAACCATACAATGGATATGCCTACTGTTGCTTGGTTTTATCATTGGACTATGCAGTGTTTTTTATAGCCATATTAAAGGCTCGGACCTTTATGCAAATGACGGAATGCACTATTCAAAATTGGAACTGCTACATCTTAACACAAGGACTCGGCTGCCTCCCCAAACTTATGCGCGCTGTGTTGCTTTGGGGATAGCTCGCTGTCCACGCTATATTCACCGGGGCTGCCGTCATAATCTGCATGTGTATAATCATCCTGTGGGAAACGGACTTTCTCACCAAATACCATCTATTTGGTCAGCTTTCCGTCGTAACCCAACTAGACTGGACAGGAAAAAAAAGAGGTGCCAACATCACCAATTTTCAGCATCTGGAATTTGTACCATCTGGTGCTGTCACACATTCAGTCTTGGATTCTTCACCACTTAAATTGGCATTAATCAATGCAAGGTCCGTGGTGAACAAGACTTTCATATACCGTGACCTGTTTGTTTCTCATGGCTTGGACTTTCTCTTTATTACTGAAACTTGGCTAACTACTGATGATCTAGCTGCTTTTGTGGAATTCACTCCTGAAAACTGTAACTTCCTTAACACACCTAGGACCTGCCGTCATGGAGGAGGCTTAGCAACAGTTTTCAGAGATCACTTTAAATGCAGAATACTACCCAGAAGTGTCTACACCAGTTTTGAACTGCAACTGTTTATGCTGGATCTGTCCTCTCCTGTACTCTGTGCTCTAGTTTATAGGCCTCCTCACCTTAACAAAGACTTCATTAAGGAATTTTCGGATTTTCTATCTGTGACATTACCAACCACTGATAGGCTTCTAATCCTTGGCGACTTCAATATCCATATGTGTTGCCCCTCTAAACCTTTGGTTAGGGAGTTTTTACAACTCTTGGACTCATTTAATCTGACCCAGTCTGTCAACGGCCCTACACACAAGCAGGGCCACACTCTTGACCTCATCTTGTCATCTGGGCTCTCAGTGATCGGCGTTGAAGTGATTGATGTGTGTCCGTCTGACCATAATTTCATTTTGTTTAATGTTCCAATTCCTCACTCATCCCCCAAACAAACCCAGGCCCCCTCTCTTATATGCCCTATAACACCTGAAACTGCTCCCCAATTCTCAGCTGTCTTCACTGCTGCATTTAAGTTACTTGAAGACGTTTCACCTCTCATCCGAGAAGCTTTTTCAGTTCTAAGGTCAAATGGTGGAGAGTCCCAGATATAAACCTAGTGGGAGTGACCCCCCACAGAGGGACAAAAGGACCCCCTGATGATCCTCTAATCGCCTGAGCCAAGGTGTGAAACTGGGTGTGGGTCCCAATCAGCCAGAGTTTTCGGGTGAGTTCACCATAGATGCCCTCTAGATCAAGATCAGCCAGACCCTGCAGGAACTGGAAATCCTTCTACCCTCTCCAATCTTAGAAGAGGTTTACAAGTTTGTGGACAAGGCTCAGCGGGCCCAACACTATAAAGGAAAAGAAAGACAACGCAGGAAATTTCACACCTTGCTTTCAAAAACACACACTCCTCATCCTGAACCTACACAACCCAGAGAAGAAAACACACCTGCACAGACTGGGATGTATTCAAGGTGCAGGACACTGACAATCGTGTCGCATTGGACAGTTACACCTCCACTGTCTTGGACTACATCTGTTTCTGTGCGGACAATGTAACAACTTGGAAACGATTCCGTGTGTTCCCTAATAATCCACCCTGGATGACACACGGAGTTCAACAACTTATTCGAACAAGGAACAACGCTTTCAAATCCGGGGACCAGGAGGCATACAGTGCTGCCAGGGCCAACCTGAGAAGAGGCATCAAGACTGCCAAGCAGCAGCACAGGAGGCGTATCGAGGCCAGGTTTGAGAACAACACAAACCCAAGGCAGGTCTGGGAGGGCATCAGGGCTATCACGGACTACAAAAGAAGAACACCATCACCCTCAGCCAACAGTTCTACTCTGGCTGAGGATCTAAATCTCTTTTATGCCCGTTTTGACAGGGAGAACACCGACCCTGTCCTGTCCCCTCTCCCCTCAACCGACCCTGCTCCGGTCCTGAGCACTCATGAGCTGAGGCGTGTGTTCCGGAGCATTAACACCAGGAAGGCGGCCGGGCCGGATGGAGTGCTGGGCCGGGTGCTAAAAGACTGTGCTGCGGACCTGGCGGACGTCTTCACCTCTATATATAACACCCCGTTGTCCTGTTCACTGGTACCATCCTGTTTCAAAGCAGCAACCATCGTTCCCATCCCAAAACAGTCAAATGTCACATGTCTGAACGATTTCAGACCTGTGGCACTCACCCCCATTCCCGCCAAATGCCTGGAGAGACTGGTCATTAAACACATCAGAGCTGCTTTTCCACCATCCCTGGACTCGCACCAGTTTGCATACAGGGAGAACCGGTCAACCGAGGATGCGATCGCCACAGTGCTGCACACATTACTGAAGCACTTGGAACACAGGAACACCTATGCACGGCTCCTCTTTGTAGACTACAGCTCGGCTTTTAATACCATCCGGCCATACAAACTCCGTCCCAAACTCCACCAACTGGGACTTAACTCCTCTCTGTGCAACTGGATTGTGGACTTCCTCACTAACCGTAGACAGAGTGTCAGAGTGGGTAAGAACACCTCTTCCACCCTTGTGGTCAACACCGGTGCCCCTCAGGGGTGTGTTCTGAGCCCTCTGCTATACACTCTCTTCACCCATGACTGTATTTCCTCCTGCGCGTCCAATCTCATTGTTAAGTTTGCAGATGACACTACAGTGCTCGGACTTATATCCAACAATGATGAGACAAACTATAGGACAGAGGTGCAACAACTAGAGTCATGGTGCCACGACAATAACTTGGTCTTAAACACCAAAAAGACCAAGGAGATCATTGTAGATTTCCGGAAGAGGGGCCATAACAACCATCTGCCTCTCTTCATTGGCAGTGAGGCGGTGGAGAGGGTGAGCAGTTTTAAATTCTTGGGGGTAACTGTGACCGAGGACCTGTCCTGGGGCAACCATATCACCTCAGTTGTACGGAAGGCCCAACAGCGCCTCTACTACCTGAGGAGACTGCGGAGCGCACACATTCCCAGATCTCTGATGTTGAACTTCTACAACTGTGCCATCAGCAGCGTTCTGACGTATGGATTTCTAGTGTGGTTCCCCAGCTGCACCAAGGCCGACCAGCAAGCACTCCAGCGGGTGGTGAAAGAAGCTGGCAGAATTATTGGAACAAGTCTGCCAGAGATCAGTAATATCTTCCCCACTCGCTGTCTGAGGAGGGTGCACAGTATCCTGCGGGACCAACATCACCCTGCGCGCCACCTTTTCCATCTGCTGCCCTCAGGGAGAAGGTACAGGTCTATACAGGCCAGAACATCCAGACTGGCCAACAGCCTGTATCCACAGGCTGTGAGGCTCCTGAACTCTCTGCCCCCCTCTCACGGACAATAACCATATCCAACTTCTTAATAGCAATGAACTGGTCTGCATTGGTGCATCATATCTTTATTCTCTTCCCCCTCCTGCCCCCCCCCTCTTTCTTAAATAGATAACTATCATATCTGATATCATATCTCACAGTACAATAATATTGAATGGGTTGCATTGTTGTATTTTGTCATGTTTCTCAGGTCTTTGTCTGAATTTCTACGAACATTATTGCTAAGGATTGTCTTATTGCATTGGAGTCACACTGGGTTAAATATGTACACTTGGGTTTTAAGGGGTATTTATTATTTTCTTCTTTTTTTGGGGTTGTATGGAAGCCCCAAACGCAATTTCATTGTTCTTGACAATGACAATAAATAAATAAATACTAAATACTAAATACTAAAATACACCTGAAGACAGTCAGGAGAAATGGGTTAAGAACTTTTCAGACAGAATTCTCACTGAACCTGAAAAGAGAGTATTAGCCAAAGGACTCAATTTTGCCATTTCTCCACAACAGTTTCCCATAGTGGACCTCATCACAGCCACAGAATCTGCCATACGGATTAATAAATTATCACAGACAGAAGCAGAGCAAATCAGGATGAAAGTCTCAGCCACGCTCTCCAGTGCCAAAGTCCCTCCATCCAACCTCACAATACAGGAAAAGAAGGCCGTCGCTTCCCTGAGCAAAGACCACAACATCACTGTTTTACCAGCTGATAAGGGAAGATGCGCCGTGGTCCTAAACACTACAGATTACCATACAAAGATCACTACTCTCCTCAGTGACAACAATACCTACGAAGCCTTAAAGCGAGACCCCACAAGCAGCTACAAAAAGAAAGTTATAGCTTGCCTTCAAGACTTTGAAAAGGACAAAATTATTGACCGCCTTACATATCACCGCCTTTACCCAGGGGATGCCATACCCTACATCTACGGACTTCCTAAAATCCACAAGGAAGCTGTCCCACTCAGACCCATAGTCAGTAGCATAAACTCAGCCACTTATAACATTGCTAAACACCTTGCTACCATCCTTGCTCCTCTCGTGGGGAACACCCCACACCACATCAAGAACTCCACCGACTTCACCGGCAAGGTCCAGAAACTTACCCTGGATCCAGATGAAACCATGGTGTCCTTTGATGTAGTCTCTCTCTTCACTTGCATACCCACCACGGAGGCCGTGGAGACTGTCAGAAAACGACTACAAGAAGAAAGCTCCTTGGAGGACAGGACCAACTTCACACCCGATCAGATTTGCACACTGTTAGACCTCTGCCTCACCACTACATATTTCAAATACAACGAAGGCTTTTACAGACAAAAACATGGCTGTGCCATGGGCTCCCCCGTGTCACCTATTGTAGCCAACCTTTACATGGAGGAAGTGGAAAGGAAGGCTCTTGGCTCTTTCAAAGGAAGAGTACCCAGCCACTGGTACAGATATGTGGACGACACCTGGGTCAAGATCAAGACACAAGAAGTGGAATCCTTCACTGCGCACATGGACGCTGTGGATAAAAACATCAAGTTCATCAGGGAAGACACAAAGGACAACTGTTTGCCTTTCCTGGACTGCGCTGTGCACATTGAGGAGAACGGCAACCTCAACATCGAGGTTTACCGGAAGCCCACACACACGGACCAGTACCTCCTCTTTGACTCCCATCACCCTCTGGAACACAAACTTGGAGTAATTAGGACCCTACACCACCGGGCAGAACATGTTCCCTCTAAGCCTGAAGGTAAAAAGAAGGAACACACACATGTAAAGGAAGCACTCAAAACGTGCGGCTATCCTAAATGGGCGTTCTTAAAGTCAGCAAAGAGGCACAGAAAAGAAGACCAGACACCAGCGAGGGAGGATAAGAAGGACAGACGCAACAACATTGTCATCCCCTATGTAGCCGGTGTATCAGAAAAACTCAGGAGGGTTTTCTCCAAGCATGACATCCCGGTGCATTTCAGACCCAGCAACACGCTCAGACAAAAACTGGTTCACCCGAAAGACAAAACTCCAAAACACAGACTTAACAATGTGGTGTATGCTGTACAGTGCAGCGAGGAATGCTCAGACCTCTACATTGGAGAGACCAAACAGCCACTTCACAAGCGCATGGCACAACACAGAAGAGCCACCTCCACAGGACAAGACTCAGCAGTCCATCTGCATCTTAAGGATAAAGGACACTCCTTCGAGGATGCCAATGTTCACATTTTGGGCAGAGAGGACAGATGGTTTGAAAGAGGAGTGAAAGAAGCCATCTATGTCCACTGTGAGCGACCAACTTTGAACAGAGGCGGTGGTTTACGACACCAACTGTCTGCCATCTATAATCCAGTTTTGAGATCCCTTCCCAGACGCCTTAACGCCCACTCACATCCTGGGCCATCTGATCTCAGGAATTCGCATGTTAAGGTGGGGCCAGGTTTCACAATGAACTCACCCGAAACTCCAGTTTCACACCTTGGCTCAGGCGATTAGAGGATCATCAGGGGGTCCTTTTGTCCCTCTGTGGGGGGTCACTCCCACTAGGTTTATATCTGGGACTCTCCACCATTTGACCTTAGAACTGAAGAAGCTTCTCGGATGAGAGGTGAAACATCTTCAAGTAACTTAAAGAAGTCCAGACGCTTTTCTTTGCAAGCTCCTTTGACTTCCACACTAGAAGTATTTCTCCAGTCTTGGAAAGACTCATTGTCTGTTTTTCATTGTGCTGATAAACTTTTTTCTGACTTTAAGGTTATTTCCCTGTCTGGATTAACTAAAATTGTAAACGCAGCTCGATGTACAACCTGTTTTTTGGATCCTCTACCAGCCTGGGCTATAAAGGAACTGTGGTCAAGGTCAAGGTCAAATTTATTTATATAGCACATTTCAAACAGCCGATGCTGCACAAAGTGCTTAACAATATAAAAATGGCATTAAAAAGCAACAATGTAATACAATAATAACAATAAAAAACAATAATAGGACAATAAAAGAATTCAAACAATAACTAAAACTAATTCAAATAAGACCAAAATGCTTCCGTCATAGTGTGTTAAAAGCCAGGCATAGAAATGTGTCTTTAGTAATGATTTTAATTGCTCAAGTGTTTGTGCAGATCTAATATTTAAGGGGAGACTATTCCAAAGTCTGGGACCTGCCACAGAGAAGGATCTATCACCACGGGTTTGAGATAAGTCCGTGGGATTGACAGCATTAGTTTTGAGCTAGACCTCATGGTTTTTCCTGGAGCATAGGCAGAGAGGAGCTCAGACCGGTAAGGAGGTGCTCGGGCATTAAGTGACTTAAAAATAAAAAGTGAAAGTTTAAATTGGATCCTGTAGATCCTGCCAGTTAACAGGCGAGCAGCTGCATTTTGAACCATCTGAAGACGATGGATGGTGGCCTGATCTAGACCATAATACAATGAATTGCAGTAGTCCAACCTGCAAGTAAGAAAAAAGACGTTAGTCGGGAGGTATGGCTTTACCTTGGCCAGCTGTCTTAACTGAAAGAAGCAGGACTGAACTACTGCACTCACCTATTCAATTTAAAAGAACCATCAATGTAGACACCGAGGTTTTTTACATTAAGAGGAAAGGGCGCCCAGAGTGCTGTTGATATGATTAAAGTTGCCAAAAATGACAACCTCAGTTTTATTTTCATTTAGCTTTAAAAAATTTAATGACAACCACTGTTTGACATCGTCAGCGTAATGAGAGCTGCGGATGGTCTGACCCTGCTTTTAAAGGTAGATAAATCTGCCAATCATCAGCAAAACAGTGAAATGAAATGCTGTACCGCGAGAAGATGGAGCCCAATGGCAACAAATAGAGTGCGAACAGGGCAGGACCCAAAATAGAGCCTTGAGGTACACCGTATTAAAGAGGGGCTATTTTGGAGTTGTGAGGGCCCATATTGACATGAAAAGACCTTTCTGACAAATAGGACCGAAACCACTGTAGGGCAGATCCTTTTAGGACAGCATGAAATTCTAGCTGTGATAACAGGATGTCATGGTCGACTGTCTCAAAATCTGCTGACAAGTCCAACAATAAAAGGGCAGCAGGGCTGCCAGAGTCCAGAGTTAAAAGAATATCGTTAAAAACCCTTAAAAGTGCCGTCTCAGTGCTATGTAGTGATTTAAAACCAGATTGAAATTTTTCAGAGATCATATTAAAATCAAGGTGGGCCTGCAACTGTAGGTAGGTAGACCACTTTCTCCAAGACTTTAGATCAGGGGTGTCCAAACTTTTTGCAAAGAGGGCCAAATTTTATAAAGTGAAGATGCCTGGGGGCCAATGGTTCCTTTTGACTTTTTTTTTCCATAACAAAGTTACAGTACATGAAAAAATAATGAAGAACAATTTTAATAGTCACAATTACCTTTATTTTTAAAATAGAAATGTACCTAAATAAAAGACACTCAGGCAAGCATTTACAACTCTAAAGACACAATTCCGCCTTTCATTTATATCTGGAGAGTCAGACAACAGTGAACAAACTGTATAGAATACCCTAAATTTCCATGAGTTTGCAATATCTTTGCCTAATGAACATTTAAACAGGAGTTATAAGTAATGAAAAGTGTTCTGTTATCAATAAAGTTTTTTTTTAAGTGAATTTTGCCCTTGACTTTTACAAGACCTTTCAGGAAGCCAAAGTTTTTCACATCTACTGCACAACTGGAAGTTCACTTGCCGCAAGAAATAAACACATTTGTAAATTTACACAATATGTACACAACACACTCAACTATGAATTAAGAGCATAACATCAACAGTTAAAACCAAATCTTAAGAGTTTTAGAAAATACGTTTCCTTTTGTGGATTGCATTAGCATGCTTTATGCTTTTTACTGTTCAGGAACACATGACTAATGCAGGGATGTCACTCCTGGAGGCCTGCTCTTCATTTGATTCAACTGTGCTAAACCAGAAATAACTAAAACATGCATAGCAGCTCTCCAGTACAGAATTTGGACATCCCTGGACTAATGAGAGGGGTGATACTGAGATCTAGATTTTAGTAAAGCAATTAGGTCTGATTTGAGGGCAGTGGTTGAGATGCGTAAAATATCACGCAAGTGGGAGTCACTCATCCTTGATCTCAATCGGTTCTTGTTTAAGTTCATGACAGAGAATGTTTGCTCACACAAATATGTGGAACCAAATAAGCTCAGCATTTTCTTAGCAAGAGATCGCACTTCAGGAAACCTGTCTTTGTCTAGCTGCCGATAAAAGTCAACAAAAGAACACTGCCGGTGTTTTCCACTCATCGTCACACTGCAGCTCAATGAGCTCCAGCTGAAGCTGCGGAGGAGCATCATCAGGGTCCACGGAGAAGGGAGATGAGAAAAGCAGCATGTCTTTTTCAATAGCTGCAAAGTCCTGAAAGCGTTTATTAAATTCTCCAGAAAGAGACGCAATAGCTGTTGCGTACCTCTTCATTTGGACATTAATGTCCACTGGGAAACTGTCAATAACCTCTTTCAAAGCTGGGAAGTGTGCAGTACAGGGCTCTGTTAGGGACAAGTGTCTTTGGAAAAGTTGCAGTTTGGTTCCAAAGGCCTTGATGTGAGCGTATAGTTGGCTCACCACTGCGTCTTTTCCTTGAAGATTAACATTCAGCGCATTCAGATGCTTCGTAATGTCAACCAAAAAAGCCAAATTTGCCAGCCATACAGGATCAGACAGTTCTTCCATTGGTTGTCCCTTCTCATCTAAAAACTGTCTGATTTCCTCTCTGAGAGAGAAAAATTGCTGTAGTGCAGACCCCCGACTTAGCCACCTCACATCATTGTAATAAATTAAGCTACCATATTCAGCCTGGATGTCGTGAAGAAACTGCTTAAACTGTCGGTGGTACAGAGCTTTAGAGCGAATACAGTTGACTGTCTTTGCTACGGGTTTCATAACATCATCAAATTTGAGATGTTTGGCACAGAGAGCCTGCTGATGAATGATACAGTGAAGTTTAACAGCGTTACCTGCTTCTTTGCTGACTTTATTGCAGATCAGTGTGGACAATCCGCTTCGCTCACCAGCCATGGCAGGTGCACCATCAGTAATGATCCCAGAAACTTTACTCCATGGTAGTTTCATATCATCAACAGCTTCACAAACAGAAGCCAATTCTCTGCTTTGACCCTTAAGGCTTTTGAGATCCAGCAGCTCGTCTGTCACGTTCATCTTGTCGTCGACTCCTCGTAAATAAATCAGCAGTTGCGCGGTATATCCTCACCTCTTCGTGCCACAGTGATGCGTGCCAAGCAAGCATTCAGAAATTCTTGCTTCTTCTCGGGGCAAATGTTCTCCGCCATTTTCATGACACAGTCTTTGACAAACATACATTCAGTGAAAGGTTTGCCATGTTTAGCTATTAACATAGCCACTTCGTAGCTGGCTTTCGTGATATTTTCATGTGTCTCACAGGCCCGCGTGAAAAATCGCTGTTGCAAAGCCAGAGCAGCTTGGAGTTGCTTTACTTTTTCAGCGCGCTCACTCCCTGTTAGCTTGTTATATGCTGCAACATATAACAAGCTAACATGTTTAGTCTCGTAGTGTCTCCTAATGTTAAAATCCTTAAACAAGGCAACAGTCTCTTTACAAATCAGGCAAACACAATTGCCTCGAATTTCAGTTAAAAAATACTGCAATTCCCACCGCACCATCAACCTTTCTCTTTTTTTGTACAGTCGCTGATAGGTTTGTAGCATAAACCATATTGGTTGGAACGTTAAGGACAATTTAATTACACAGCAAAGCAAGACACGAGTAGGCAAAGATCTTTATGTTTCTCGTGCACGGGAGAGAACTGGACAAACGCTGTTCCTTCGCTTGACCCCAGTTGCTCTCATCTGCTCCCCCGTAACACTGCTCTTTTATTGAGGTTACATGAATATACATAGGTTCATTAACATACGACGTATACATACACACAAAGAGTACCTTGCCTGTGTGTTGTGTAAGTGTGTGTTTGTGTGTGTGTGTGTGTGTGTGTGTGTGTGTGGGGGGGGGGGGGGGGGGGGGGGGGGTCAGAGTGTGACCCCATAAACAACTTCCCTAACCCTGCTGGTTTGGAAGTCCAACAGTTCATCTAAACAAAAGGCACTTAGCCTAAAACAGATATAGACACGTTTATCCTACCATAAAACAATAAGAGAAGGTACGCCCTCTCCCATGCTCCCAGAATATGGGTGTGAATGCCAGAACACTCTGGAATGCACACCAAGCCTATGCAGACTGCCAAAGATCACACATCCTATCACTACACAATCGATTATACACCGCTAAGCATATATGGTTAAATATTTCTAAGCATAAATGACAATAAACAATATAAATCTAACAGTCGCCATGGCAGAAATGAGCAGAGAAGGGCGGGCTCGCAGCACAGGTGCAAGTAGCAGAAAAAATGTGCAGCCACCATGTGGTGAAAAAAGGAATTACACCTCTAAAGCCAGGATTTATTTATTCAGACTTGGAAAGTGAGCCATAAATTATACATAATTAGACTGAAGCTGTGGGCCACATGAAATCTGCCCGCAGGCCAATCACGGCCCGGACTTTGGACATGCCTGCTTTAGATAGAAAAGGAAGCTTTGAGATAGGCCTGTAGTTGGACAGAACAGTTGGGTCCAGGTTTTTTAAGAAGAAGCTCAACTATAGCTTGTTTAAAGCATGATGGGACGCAGGGACATATTAATTAATCTCAGGATAAAAGGCCCAACAGTATTAAAAGTGCTTTTAAGCAAGCTTGGAAGGAGACAATCAGAGGGGCAGTGTGATGATCTTAGGTTACTAACTACCGTGATCAAGTCATTAAGGGAGACGGGATCAAACTGCTCTAAGACAGCTGAGCACACAGGAGAAAGACTTGGATCTGAAGCAGCAGACAACGAGACAAGGGCCCTAATCGATAGGATCTTGTCATTAAAAAATGCTAAAAAATCATCGCACATACTTGGTGAAGAAGTGACTCCAGAATTATCACGTGAACTAAGAAAGCGATTAAGGACATTAAAAAGTACCTGAGGCCTGTGACTGTTTACTGACACTAAGTTTGAGACAAACTTTGTCTTTGCAGTTTTTACAGCTTTTTGGTGAGCAGAAAGACGAGTCCTTAAAATCTGTAGGGAAACATGCAATCTGTCCTTTTTCCATCTCCTTTCAGCGCGTCTGTAGTCACTTCTGAGGGAGCGCGTATGTTCATTTAACCACGGCTCTGATAAATGCTTAGCGCGCACAGTCCTGAGCGGAGCAATAGAGTCCAAGATATCAGTGCAGGTAGAATGAAGAATGTCCGAAAGGTCCTCAACACTTTTACAGTTAGAGTTCATTATTCCAGAGTCCATAAAGGCAGCAGAAAAAGCGGGCGCTGTTAGAGCATTAAGCGCTCACTTTTTGCGTGCTGGGACGTACGGCTTATCTACCGAGCAGCACAGCGTTAGAGTGAACAACACAGGAAGATGATCGGAGATATTTCGGATATTTCTGTGATGCACACATCTAGCCCGTGGGAGAGCACCAAGTCCAGTGTGTGACCTTTTTCATGCGTGGGACCGGTAACCCACTGGGTCAAGTTAAAAGAGTCAATAATATTTAAAAAGTCCTTGACCAAAAGTTTAGAGTCACAGCAGACATGGATGTTAAAATCACCAAGGATTAAAAAACTGTCAAATTTAAGAACGATTCCAGCCATAAAACCTGAAAACTCTTTGATAAAATCCTTGTTAAACTTGGGAGGGCGGTATATGAGGGCACACAGCAAAGGCGCAGCAGAATTCAGGTGTAACTCAAACAGCTGGAGTTCAAAACTAGAAAATGAGTCGTGCTGTAATGTTTGATGGCAATGAAATCGAGCCTCCCCCCCTACCAGAGGGCTAAGGGAGACTGAAGAATGAGAAATTAAGAGGAACCAGTTCCGAAAAAGCTACAGACTCACCGGGTTGAAGCCATGTTTCTGTCAGAAACAGAAATTCCAACTGTTGTGACTTTAGCAAGTCGTTTAATACAAACGTCTTGTTTGCTAATGATCTTACATTTAGTAAAGCCATTTGGAGTTTGCGACAACAGGCAGGATCCATCTAAAGATGCACTCTGCTGGTCCAGTAGTTCCACGAGAAGCATGGAGAAGAGCTCAGACTTTGATGAGTGTACCAGCCCGCTTTCCTCGTTTCCTCGGGCGCTTCATCCAGGAAGTGGTGTAGGAGTGTTGGCACAGATAAACCGGAATACAGGGCTCAAAAAGTGGTGGAGGAGGCCCATATCCTCCTCATCTCCTGTCTCCGTTTGTTTAAGTGCCAGGTCATACGATGCTTTGATTTCTAAGAGTAACTGGTGATTGTACACATGCAGAGCGAGCGCATTTTGGGATAAAGTAGAAAAGGATAAGCCAAAGCAAAGCTAGCAGAGTTGACGGACGTGTCGCCATGCATACTGCTGGCGCCATCTTCCACGTGTATTCACAGTACACGGATTTCTCTGACGAACTGTCTGTATTAGGACCCTACATTCTGTTTCTTTTAAATACTTCGTTAACAACCGGAGTCTTCCCTGAATGTTTTAAATCAGCTGTGGTAGTACCAATCTTGAGTCGGACTGGATGTTGACATAGTTGCAAACTATAGACCCATCTCATATTTGTCTTTCTTATCTAAGGTCTTTGGAAAAGTGGTTTTTTAGCAGCTCACTGAGCATTTGTCAACAGACAATCTGTTTGAACCATTTCAGTCTGCTTTTAGACCAAATCACTTTAGTCAAAGTGGTAAAAGATCTACTGGTAAATGCAGACAATGATCGCTCTTCAGTTTTATTATTGCTGGATCTCAGTGTTGCATTTGTCACTGTGGATTACTGTATTTTATTGGATAGTCTAGAACAATTTATTGGAGTTACGGGAAATGTTTTATCATGGCTGAGATCCTACCTGTCTGGGAGATCTCACACTGTTAGTTTTAAAAATGATCTGACTTGAGGGGGTGCTCAGCTGGTTAATTACTTCCGATAAGGTAGGGATAACGACTGAGCTGATTTCTGAATGAACAGAAGTGACAGCAGCAGCTTGGGAAGATTTGATGAATTGAAAGACTGATTAGAGGGTCGATTGTGTCGAGGGTGGATGCCTGATGATGCTGGTGAAAGCACATGAGAAGTGAAGGGACGCCACGAAGGATTATGTGCACGGCGCAGTTTGGATGTCTTAAAAGGAGCGATAGAGAACAGAACCTGGCATCCCGGTGCCACGAAGGTTCGCCGGTGCTTTGCGAAGGCAGGAAAGATGGCAGTGAATCTGGCATCGCGGTGCCGAGCAGAGAAACTGGCAACTCTATATTAGAAAGCATGCTGCTGCGTTTGCGAATGAGGGATAAAGAGAGAACCTGGCATCTCGGTGTCAAGCTTGATATTGCATTCGTAAAGGAGGGACAGAGGAAGAGAACCTGGCATCACGGTGTCAAAAGCATCCTGCTGCATTTGCGAATGAGGAATAAAGAGAGAACCTGGCATCTCGGTGCCAGAGGGGTTTACTACTGCTTTGCAATAACGGATGCAGAGAAACTGGCAAAGTGGTGGAAGAAGATCACTGCTGCGATTACGAATGATGGATATAGAAGGAACCTGCTAGAAGATTTCGCTGCTGCTTTTGCCATGATAGATGGGCAGGGCCTGGCAACTCAGGTGTAAGAAGCTTGTCGCTGAAGTTTGGAAATTATAGATATAGCAAGAATCTGACACCAAAGTCCTAGAAGGGTTTGCCGCTGCTTTGCGATGATAGATGCGGAGAAACTGGCAGTTTGGTAGTAGAGAAGCTTAATGCTGCGTTGCAAATGGGAGATGAAGGAAAACCTGGCAACCCAGTGTCTTTTTAAAAAAAATCTTTAGCATATGTAGGGAAGCTGGCAACTCTGTGCCAAAGCATGCTGCATTTTGCATTGAGAACTGGGGGATTGACAACTGCTGCTTTTGCGAATGAGGGATAAAGGAAACCTGGCAACCCAGTGCCGAGGTTTGCTGCAGAGTTTAGCAAAGGAGGAATGAGTGGCTGAAAGCCTGGCAGGTCGGTGCTGAGGTTTGCTGCATAATTTGCAAAAGAGGGATGAGTGACTGAGAACCTAGCAACCCAGTGCCCCGTTTGCTGCAGTTTAGTCAAGGAGGGATGAGTGGCTGAGATCCTGGCAACCCGGTGCCGAGGTTTGCTGCAGAATTTTGCAAAGGAGGGATGGAGAACTGGCAACTCGGTGCCTTCTTTTTTTATGCTGAGAAACTGCAACCTGATGGTGAAAAGCTTCCTGCTGCTTTTGCAGGAACAATGTGGTTTTCGTCCTGGTTGTGGAACACTGCACCAGCTCTACCAGTCTACATGTGTTTTGTGGACTTGGAGAAGGCATTCGACCATGTCCCTCGGGGTGTCCTGTGGGAGGTGCTGCGGGAGTACGGGGTGTCTGGCCCATTGCTACGGGCCATTCGATCCCTATACAACCGTTGCAATAGCTTGGTTCGCATAGCCGGCAATAAGTCGTACTCGTTCCCGGTGGGTGATGGGCTCCGCCAGGGCTGCCCTTTGTCACGATTCTGTTCATAACTTTTGCCCACTCCGGGTCAGGGACGAGTTCCTGCCACAAGTGGAGGAGTTCAAGTATCTCGGGGTCTTGTTCGCGAGTGATGGGAGAAGGGAGCCGGAGATGGACAGACGGATTGGTGCTACGGCTGCAGTTATGCGGACGATGCCACCCATCTGGTTTCCACTCAAACTTAGTAATCACCGAAGCATTTGGGTTCGGGTACTTCTGTCTGACAGCATTCCCCACTCTCCTGCACACGGCAGTAAGGTGTGGTGTCAGGAAGATCCACAACTCTTGCTATAATCTGCACCGCTTCTAATGCTGTTATAGTAATGCATCTTCCAGCTATGGCCCTGAAGTCTCCCAGAGCAAGTAGGGTGCCTGAAGTCACTATCCAATTGTCTCAGTAATTGGAGGCAGCATCTGTACCAAACCGGTACGTAGGCGCCGAACTTTTATCAACACATCACCTGCCCCACCAGAGGTGAAAGGACACTGGACCACTGCTACACTACGGTCAAGGACGGCTACAAGGCACAATCCCGCCCTCCGTTTGGCAAATCTGATCACGCCTCCATCTTCCTCATGCCAAAATACAAACAAAGGCTGAAACAGGAAGTTCCGGTTCAGAGGAAGGTCGCGCGCTGGACGGATCAATCGGTGGCCGCGTTACAGGACGCACTCGATGACGCAGACTGGGGCATGTTCAGAAACAGCTCCGATGATGATGTCAACGTGTTTACGGAAGCGGTTGTGGGATTCATCGGGAAACTAGCGGATGATACCGTGGAGACAAAGACTATCACAACGTTTCCCAACCAGAAGCCGTGGGTGGATAAAACCATCCGCGACGCTCTGAGATCCCGCACCGCTGCCTACAACACGGGACTCACGACGGGGGACATGGACCCGTACAAAGCCGCGTCATATAACTTGCGGAGGGCGGTGAAAGAGGCGAAGCAGCGCTACGGGAGGAAACTAGAGTCACAACTCCAACAGAGTGACTCTAGGAGCCTGTGGAGGGGACTAAGGAACGCGGCCGTGACTCTGGCAGACGAGCTGAACACTTTCTATGCTCGCTTCGAGGCTGCAGCTAAGGACTCCAACAATGCTAGTGCTAGCGGCGCTAACGGCTGCAGACAGGAAGATACTGCCAGCACCGGAAACGTGCTCGTCATCTCCGAGCATGAAGTAAGGAGAGCCTTCAAGAGAGTGAACACCAGGAAAGCAGCAGGACCAGACGGCATCCCAGGTCGTATCCTCAGAGACTGCGCATACCAGCTAGCTCCTGTGTTCACTGAGATATTCAACATTTCTTTATCTCAGTCGGTGATCCCCACATGCTTCAAAGAGTCCATCATTGTTCCTGTCCCGAAGAAACCCCACCCTGCTTCTCTCAATGACTATCGCCCTGTAGCCCTCACCTCAGTAGTGATGAAGTGCTTTGAACGCCTGGTCAGAGACTTCATCATTTCTTCACTACCAGACACACTGGACCCACTACAGTTCGCTTACCGTCCAAATCGTTCCACAGACGATGCCATCTCTCATCTCCTCCACACATCACTCACTCACTTGGACACTAGAAGGGGGAATTATGTTAAAATGCTCTTCATAGACTACAGCTCTGCATTTAATACCATAATTCCCTCCACACTCACCACCAAGCTGGAGCATCTGGGACTCAGCTCATCTATGTGTCAGTGGATCTCCAACTTCCTAACTGGCAGACCACAGGCAGTAAGGATGGGCGGACATGTCTCAGCCTCCACCACTCTCAGCACTGGAGCCCCCCAGGGGTGTGTTCTGAGCCCCCTGCTGTACTCTTTGTACACATATGACTGTGTGGCCACTACCAGCTCCACCACCATCATCAAGTTTGCTGACGACACCGTCGTGGTGGGCCTGATCTCTGATAACAACGAGACGGCCTACCTGAAGGAGATTAGGAATCTGGAGAACTGGTGCCAGAGGAACAACCTCCTTCTAAACGTCAGTAAGACAAAGGAGCTGATAGTGGACTTCAGCACTAAGCAGGAGAGGAACTACCAGACCCCCGTCATCAACGAGTGCCCAGTGGAGAGAGTGGACAGCTTCAAATACCTCGGAGTTCACATCACGCAGGACCTGTCATGGTCCTGTCACATCAACACCGTGGTGAAAAAGGCCCGGCAGCGTCTCTACCACCTCAGACGCTTGAGAGACTTCCAACTGCCCTCCAAGGTGCTCAGGAACTTTTACTCGTGCACCATAGAGAGCATCCTGACGGGAAACATCTTAACCTGGTTCGGGAACAGCACCATGCAGGACAGACGAGCTCTACAGAGGGTTGTGCGGTCAGCTGAGCGCACCATCCGCTCCGAGCTCCCTGACCTGCACTCAATCTACAGCAGGCGGTGCTGGACCAAGGCCAGGAAGATCGTGAAGGACCTCAGCCATCCCAACAACAGACTGTTCTCTCTGTTGAGGTCAGGAAAGCGATTCCGCTCCCTGAAGACCAACACAGAGAGACTGAGGAGGAGCTTCTTCCCGCAGGCGATACGGTCTCTCAATCACACCACCACACAGTACTGACCCACACATATTGTTCTTACACACACACTGGACATTCTGGACATTGTTTTCACTTCATCACTTAAATCACTTTAAGCATATTTGCACTGCACAAGACATAATGTGGATTGCACAACACTGGTCACTACATTCTTCACTTCCAGTTAATACTTGTACAGCTGCTGTTATTGTGTATATATTTATTTATATTTCTTCATACATTCTTATATAGTTCTATATTGTGTATTGTGTATTTTGTTGTACAGTTATTTTATTTTCAACTTTAATTTATATATTTTATCTTATTCTTTCCCAGTTAAATTTACCCTTCATTCTAATTTGTGTTGTACAGTTATTTTATTTTCAACTTTAATTTATATATTTTATCTTATTCTTTCCCAGTTAAATTTACCCTTCATTCTAATTTGTGTTGTACAGTTATTTCATTTTTAACCTTAATTTATATTTTATTCCTTCCTAGTTAAATTTACCCTTTTTAATTTTTCATATTTATTTCCTATCTTATTCATAGCCTTTTCCTTTTTTGTTTTCTTTAGGTCACGAGCAGTTGTCCAAGCATTTCACTACATATCGTACTGTGTATGACTGTGTACATGACAAATAAAATTTGAATTTAGAGGCACTACAACGAGTTCGCTCCCCTCTGCACGGAATCTAGGCAGCCGAAAAACTTGGGCCCGCCCTCGTGCAGGCTTTCAACTGTGACGAGGATCCCACACCTCGATATAGCTATTCTGGGGTCCTCAACTTCCCAGATTGCCACCCTAGTTCCCGTCCCACGGGTCTCTAGCCTTTGTCTACTGCAGCAAATTGACAACAACTTAGCGAACAGACAATTTATATAAGCTCCAATGTGCACACTTTTGATTAAAGGTGGTGCTTACCTTTTTAAGATGACCCGGAGTGCTTCGTATTAAAGCATGTCAAGTAATATCATTCTAACACAGGCCTAGAAGAATTTGGAGAAGACAAGAGGTACACAGAAGGAGAGATATTGTTCCTCACCTTGCTAACTTTTTCAACAAAGAAAGAAAGAAAATTTTCAGTCATCATTTGATGAAATTGGGACAGCAGGTGGAGCTGGAGCAACAATATCACTAATGGTATCAAAAAGTACCTTGGGGTTACCTCTACTCTTTGAGACTAAGTCAGAGAAATAGGCAGCCCTTGCATTTTGAATTGAAGCATTAAAAGAAGCTAAAAGGTTGACACGCACATTTTAAGCAGCGAATGCTGTTGTTTATGCAGGGGGATGATTTTAAGACAGGAGCTAATCTGGATTTAAAAGGACAAATACTATCTAAAATAGAAAGACTAATTATTAAAAAGATTTCTTAATAAATCAACATCATTAGAGACAGGCAACACCAAATTAAAAACATCAGAAAATTAGCAGTAGTAGAGAAATATAAAGTTAAATATAATAGAATGAGGGTCAAAAGTCAGACACCGTCACACTGCCAAGTTTCAGTTCAAAATAAAAAAATGTAATTTTTTTGGAAAGAATAAATTAATTCAACAAGAATGTTTTATTGGTTATTGATCAGCCATTGAGAAGCGCCATGCTCAGTGAGGTAGAAGTCATGTCACTAACAGAACTGAGGGACGTAAATTCCATTCATTGCAGGGACAGAGGGCCAGACAACTGGAGAGTCTCGATAAACATTTGTAAGGTAACACGGTCCCATAGGTCCAGGCCCTACATGATCAAGTAGGGACATGGAAGAAAAATTCCCCTCCATACGAGCTGTCTGAGCACAGGTGACCAGAGATGCTAGGCGTCGCTTACCAGCTGAACCTGCTCTTTTACCTCTTCTGCTCCGCAATTTACGTGAGCCCAGAAGGGTACCTGTTGGCAACGTCTGTTGAAAATCCAGACTCTGGCAATGGAGGGTGGAACATACCGTTGTAGGAAGAGGAGGTATCCAGGCCCACCATAGTGGAGCGAATTGCCAGCAGCATCAGACGATCGTAGACTAAAGCGGCCAATACATCAGAGACAAAAAAGGAGAGCAGTAAGGTCGAAAAAAATAGCACTAGAGTAGAGCGAGAAAAACTGCAACCGGCAGCGGCAGAGCCAAACACAGGTGCCATCATCGCGGAAGCATTGAATTCCAGAACACACACATCCTGTGTGTGTTCTGGAATTCTTGGTTGTATGCTAACCAAGAGCAGTCACAGTTTAATATCTATTGTTCTAATTTGATGGAATAGAATAAATATTGTAAAATGAATGATTTTCTACTTCCCAGTTTGTCTTGGCAATGTGACAATAACTCAGACTGGAAGTGATCTTAATGACAAATGAATTTTCAGACTTTCAGAGGTCATGTACAGTAACCACACTGACACCAAGAGGAGAAAAACAGAGAGATAAAAGATAATGAAGGTGACAGTTTGAATCTGTCATATTTCATTCAATACAGTGTTGTACTGAAAGATCCAGGATCAGTCCAAATCATCATCAGTTTGATCCACGTATGGATTGAAGTGTATTCGTGAAAATGTTAGACTGTTCCTTTATCAGTGTCTAATAGTATGTATATGAGAGCCATGTAATATCCATGTGTGCGTGCTAAAAGAGACTGTGCTGGTCTGACCCCCCCTCCTCCTTTCAGGGTGGAGCCTGCTGGAGTCCAATGGTTGAGACCAGGTCTGAGGAAGTGTAAGTGTGTTTTTAATGGGATTCATGAAAACAAAGCAGCACACATTCAACTATCTTCAAACTGTCACATCTAGGGATGGGTATTGATAAGATTTTCACGATTCCGATTCCATTTTCGATTCTGTTTAACGATTCGATTCTTTATCGATTCTCTTATCGATTCTTTTTTTAAAAAAAAGGAGAACACTAAGGTCGATTAGCTTAGAACTTTGTTTTATATCTTCTCTTTGAACAAGATAGAAATTTAGGAGTAACATGACCTTACAAACCCAACAGTGAGATCTTAAGAGATCCACAGCCTACGGCTCTTCAATGGGGTGTCACAGGGTCCCCAGGAAAAAAATTGTAAATGTAAAATAATAAAATAAATATTCTTCTGTAGCAATAACAAAGTATAACATAAATTATTCTGTAGCAATTACACAAGAATATCCAGTAATGTCCCTGCCTACAATTAAACACATTCACTTACTGAAAATCATCTGCTGTGGCAAATGGGTTCAAGCCTTTTACCACAAACTTAGTCACTGCTTGGTGACATTCGTCTATCCTGGCCTGAAAGGAGACGCTACCGGTAGACTGCAGCGAGAACTGCCAGCATCTGAGCCAGACTCTGTCTCTCATCATGGTCACTAAATGCACAGTGATGGCAGGTTTGTAATAAGGCAGATCGCGCTAACATAATATGCACTGTTAGTTGATTATTTACATGCCGCATTAACGGGAGAGGACGTGCAAACGTTACCGCTGCTGCTGGGTTGAGATTCACGAGTCCGGAGCGGAATTAAAAACACGACATTCATTTAAGGTCATCGCGTGTTTTGTGAGCAAATGCTTTTGATATTTGTAGTGTTTCCTCCCTTAAATAAAATATCTACTTTGCAAGTATTGCAAGTTGTCCTGTTGTCATCCGTTCTCGTAAAGTTTAACCAAGCTTTTGAGCATTTGAGCCATTTAGGCGCCGTGTTTCCTGCCAGGTAAATGACGCTCCGTAACGTGGTGACATCATTCGGGGCGACTGGAATCGATAAGGGAATCGTTTGCAAAAATGGCAAACAATTCCAAGGAATTGAAACAATGGGAACCGGTTCTCAACAAGAACCGGTTTTTGATACCCATCCCTAGTCACATCACTCTTCTCACATCTCATCATCAAAGTGTCAATCAATGAACAGATGATGGATCAATAACTGCAGCTGGATTGTGTTTGTTCTCTCCATCAGATTCCTGTCAACTCACAATCGACACAAACACAGTAAACAGGAAACTTAAACTGTCTGACAACAACAGGAAGGTGAGACATGTGGAGGAGGTTCAGTCATATCCTGATCATCCAGACAGATTTGATGTTCATCCTCAATTGCTGTGTAGCAATGGTCTGACTGGTCGTTGTTACTGGGAGGTCGAGTGGAGAGGAGATGTTTCTATATCAGTGAGTTACAGTAAAATTGGAAGAAAAGGAAACAGTGCTGACTGTTTGTTTGGATGGAATGATCAGTCCTGGAATCTGGAGTGCTCTGCTCTTGGTCCTCTTTATGTCAGGCACAATAACAGAAAAACATCCATCTATTCCTTCCTTTCCTACTTGTCCTCCTCTGTGCCCTCTGGGACCTCCATGCTCTCCTTGCACTCCACCTTATCCTTTGCCCTCTCCTTGCCCTCCTTGACCTCCTCCTTGACCTCCTCCTTGCCCTCCTCATTGCCCTCCTCTGTCTCTAACAGAGTTGCAATTTACGTGGACTGTCCTGCTGGCACTCTGTCCTTCTACAGTGTCTCCTCTGACACTCTGATCCACCTCCACACCTTCAACACCACATTCACTCAAACTCTTTATCCTGGGTTTGGATTTGGGATCAAAGTTGCATTACCTATGTATGGGCTAATTAATAGAGGTATTTCTCCTGGTTCGTCAGTAACTCTGTGCTGAGTGGAGTGTAAAGAGTGTCCTCCTGTTAGAGAAACACTCTGACTATTGAACAGATAGTTCAGTCTCTACATGTCTGTCTCCTTCACTCAGAAACACGTTTTCAGATTCATGGATTCAAACAGTTGATGTTTTAAACTGTTCTAAATGATTCCTTGTAAACTTCTTCCTCTTCAGTCCTTTAAAGATGGAAACTCCCATTATTCCAGGATCCACGTGTTGTTTTTCTGTCTTTTTCCACTCAAAGCTTCACAGTGAATCTCAGTATGTTGTGTTTCTCTGAAGCTCAGTTCACAACCAGCTCCTCTGCATTTTCAACAAGTCTAAGCTCATTAAATGAATCCAAATGTTTGATTTCTCTTTCTTAATGTGATTTTTCCAAACTCTCCACATGCTCTCACTGTTTCACTCATTGTTGCAAGCTCATCATTTGAAAATGTTTCAGTAATATAAGCTGAAAATATTGGCACAGTAGCTTTTAATTGAGTTGTAATCATAATATGATTGTATTGAGGTATCCTAATGCATGTGACTTATCTAATAAATAGCAAGACTGCATTAACCATTTGAAACTAGTCTTGTCTTTTTCACAGAAACACTTGAACAAGAATATCGTGCAGTATGTTGGCAACAGCACAGTTATAATTCTTAGAAATATTCAAATATGTCTGTATAACATTCCATATGTCATGTATCACTTAAGTTTGTATAAAACATGAAAACGAACCGTAATGATGAAGACCCTTGTGGATTCTTGCAGTTTATATTATTCATAGTTTTGTATCCATGATTTATTTTACAATATTTGAATTAAGTTTTCACTAAAAGACAACGTCAAATCAGGTGATTTTTGAATTACATGAGTTTAGTTTATTATTTAACCCTGTCAAATGTGATTTTAGCTGATCGATGGTGTTACATAACAGTTTGATATGATAGGCTCTATGCTGCTGGTGGTGGATTTCAGCATTTATTAAATAAAGTATAACACACACAGTTAGGTAAGTGGCCAATACAAAATATGTGGTTGTATTGTATTGTATAAATGCCTTTATTTGTCGGTTGCAGTTGCCTGCAGCTGAGATTACAGACCTTGCCTACCGTACATACAATGCACAAACATCACATTGGGGAGACAAGTCAGGCTAGGTAGCAAAAAGGAAAAAATAATGAAATGTGTAACATAGAAGGGCAGTTCAGGAGAAAAAAAGAATTTCTGCTCATACTTATCCCCAAAAGTGAGTCAGCATGACGAGAAGACAAAAACTCCATGGCAAATAAGAAGCACAGATATCATCACACCATAACACCATGAAACACAGACAAGCAACATGGGGGAGTATACCAATCTGCACAGCTGCATCTGGGACGCTGCAATCGTGCAATCGCGCCTTCGGCTGAGCTGCTGTCCACATCGAATGGGAGGTAAGCATGGGAGGAGGCATTGGATTTTTGGAGGGGAGGGTGGTGGTGAGGACATATCAATATCAGTGTACATGTGTCATGGTCCCTGTGCCTTCTCAGTTGACTCAGTATGGCCACAAGTGTTTTCTGTTCTGTTGTGTCTCTACCGGGGCGGAGTCATGGCGACTCCAGCCCCTGTCTCTGACACCTGCAAACGATCATCTCATCATCACGCTCACTACTTAAGGCGGCTGCTGAGAATGCTTCGTCACTGGATTATTGTGTAACACTCGTCAGTGTCATCACTAGACTCTAGCTATCTTCAGAGTTTCATTCGTGCCGTGACTTACCTGCTCTTTTCTCCCTGTGCCAGACTCAACTTACCAGCCTGAGGACTGCCGCTATGGTAAGCTTTAAAGCCGGAGTGTGAGAGCTAACCTGAGCGTCAGAGGAGGATTATTGTACATAGCCCTGTGTGTTTCCCGGAGACCCCCTTCCAGTGACCTTGACCTGTATATATCTGCACTTGGTGTCAGTTTGTCAATAAATTGTGAACTTTTGAGACGGTCTGCTTCTGAGTCTCTCCTGAGCCTGACAGAATAATCCAGCCATCATTATGGACTCAGCAGACTGCACCAATGTCTCTGGAAGAGCTTCTGCACCGACATTAACAATAGTACGGCTCAGTTGAGAGGTAGCATCACTTTTTTTTTTCCTTCTTTTTTGTTTCCCCGTTTGGATCTTTAGCGATCAGAATTGTTGTCTTAAGGCCAACAAAGATGCCAAGCGGATTTATTTTACCAAGTGGATCATCATGGCCTTGCCATATTGGTCCATTTGATTGACCTCTATTATAATTATGTATTTATTTTATTTTATTTTCGGTTGCTACAAACGGGACAGACATGACTGGAGGATAGGACAGGGAGAAAGAATAAAAGAAAGAGAGGGAGAGAAAGAAAAACAGAGGGGAGAAGAGACGTGAGAAAGGGGGGAAGAAAGAAAAAAAAAAACAAACAAAACACCTGGATCACCTGTATGGAGAAAAAAAACCAGAAGAGAAAACAAACAAAAAAGAGCAACATAATAAAAAAACAGCACCATCACAATAAACTAGCTAGCAGTAGATAACAGTAGATACTAAATATTAAACGCTATTGTGCAGCACGCAAGATAGTGTCATGGTCCTGAGCCTGCCGACTCAGTGTTTTGTGTTTCCTTATGCTTTTGTTCATTCCGAGTATGTATTCTGTTGTGATTTGCCATTTGTTAGGTTTCTGTTCTTTGCCTGCCTGCTCCCACTTCTCTGTGTTCCCTCCGTCTGTCCATGGTGTCACACTGTCTGCTTGTGAATCTGTCTGTTTAGTTCTGTGTCTTGTCTGGTTCTGTGTCTGTGAGTTTCCTGTTTTATTGTGAAGGTCTCCGTCTGATGTGAGTGTGTTCAGTTTACGTTTCCCATGTCCTGTCAGCTCTGATTTCTCCCAGCTGTGTTGCCCTCCTGTCTCTCATCCCCTGATTACTGGTGTGTGTATTTAAGCCCTGTGTGTTCTCCTGCCTGTTGCCGGTTCGTCTGCGTCACTCGGTGTCCCTCGGTGTCCCTCGGTGTCCCTCGGTGTCCCTCAGTGTCCCTCGGTGTCCCACGGTGTCCTGTTCCTCATCTGCGTCTCTCTGTCTCTCATCCCTTTTGGTATCTTCTCAGGTTAGTTATTTAGTTTTCCCAGTTTAGGTTTCTTTAGTTTATTGTCCTCCTTCATTGCCTGTTTTGCCTCCACTTTGTAAATAAACATCACTAGCATTTTCATCCACTGCTTGCATTTTGGGTCCTTTCTCCCTCCAACACCACAGACAGACAGCGCACAATGTGCTTTGAGGCAGCAGCCACGAAAGGTGTAGTTCGCGTCTGTGAACACCCGTGTGTACACCTGTGTGCATACCTGTGTGGATCAGCATGCTTGTATTCCAATGGTTTCTCCATGTAACGATCTGCTAGGGAGTGTGGGGAGCCATAGCCCCGTCCTCCAGGGCATGAAGCAGGTATGGAGGAGATCCAGGCCCCAGACATCCAGAGGCCCCAGAGTACGAGGACCTGAGGAAGACCACCAAAAAGGGGGGGGGGGGGGAACCGTGCCACCCTCCTGGGAAGAGCTGAGTAGAGCCCCAAATGAGAGGTCACCGAGCAGCTACAGAGCAGAGAGGGTTGCAGTGGCATGCCCGCGGGCTCTGCCGGCAGCCAGCTGTGCCAGAGAGGACCAAGCTTCAGGCCCAGAGGCCGGAGGCCTGAGGGCACCCCACCCCCCGGAAGGGGCCCAGCCAGGCCACAGGCGCCAGGCCCCGCCAATCAGCCACCAGGAGTGAGCCGGTACATACATGAGCACCCAGCCCCAGTCGACAAGAACCACCAGCACACCAACATCTGAGGGCATCAGCCACCGGCAGGGAGTGTGGTGAGGTGACATAGGCCTCCGTACTTTGGAGGGCCTGAGATGTACCCAGAGAGGTTGAGTCTAATACCCAACCTGACATATAGACACAGACAAACAGGCGCACGCGGACACAAACGTGCATTCCCACCCCCATATACACAACCAAATACTCGGCACTCACCCAACGTGTAGACAGACACAAATAGATACTGCACAGACAGTCGCACTCCCCAAACATACTCTATATCCCAGGTCCAGGTACCCCCGCCCCCAGAGGGGCAAGCCGCACCTAGACCCAGGAGATGTAACCCTTCTCTCTGGGGTGGAGGCAAGCGGACCACCTCCTTATCTGCAGTAGCAGGGAGGCCCCGCATCCCAGACCCCAATCTGACGGCCAGCACCTCCTCCCAGCCCCCCAGCCCTGACGGCTAACAGAACTGGGATGAGTGAAGACCCCAAACCTCCCTACGCCCGCTCATATGTAGTGTTGCTGTGTGCTGTTCTAAGGTGCATTTAAAACACAGGAGAGCATGGTTCATGCTTCCTATCAGAGAGCAGCACGGCTACTCCCGAAAACCCTCAGTGTCTATATGCATTTAAAATTTAGGGTAGGGCACCAGCGCCAGAGGTGGGTTGGAGTACACCGACCATCCTCTGGATGCTGTAAAATGTGCCCACCCCCAAGGCCCTATATGTATGTGTTATGTGAGAGTGTGAGTAATGTGGATGTCTAGGTTGCAGAATAAAATTGAGGCACAGGCGGCCAGAAGGGGACAGAGGGGGAGTGCCTCCCCTGCACCCTGGTGACATACCTGCACCCCAAGCCCTGCGTGTGTGGGTGTGGTAGAGCGGGAATAGGGAGGCAGCTGAGGATGGGGAGGGAAGAAATAATAATAATAATAATAATGATGGATTGGATTTCTTCTCTCTTGGCTCTCGGTGAAGGCGGTCGCACTTTTTCTCCTCTCCTCCTTCCCCTTATCTTCCCTGCTTAGCCTCTTGTGTCTTTGTCCTGTCTCGTGTGCATTACTTTTCCCTGGAACAGTCTCTCACTGTCGTTCTCTAAAACCTAAAAGAGAATTATGGATTTGATCAACTGGTCTCTGAATGCTATTGACACCCTCTTCTCAACGAGAAGTCTGGGTTCGGGAGAGCCTGAGTGCCCTGGAGGGACTTTCCCTGCCGGATACACGATGGATGGGTGGCAGAACTGGAGGATCTTGTGCCTGGCGGGACTGTCTATCGAGGACGCTGAAGACATCTACCTATTCGGAACCATGATAGCAGGGTTCTTGCTGATCGGAGCTGGCCTGGCCCTGACCTATCGGAGAAATAAGAGAGCGGAACCAGCTGTTCAACCCCCCCCCAAGGCTGACCGCTGGAATTGAAGCGACGGGACGAGGCGCGACCTCTCACACTGAACGCAGCATGGTTAACACCTTGGAGACGCTTACAGCTGCCGTGAAGACTCAAACTAACACCATTGAGCGTATAATAATAATAATAATAATAATAATAATAATGGATACTTTATATGATGGGATACATCAGAGAGGGGCCTGCTCACAATGTCACCCTTGAGCGAAAGTTGGAACACATCGCAGAACGGCTCACTGCAGCTGTGGGGTCTCAGAATCAAAAGAATGACAACACCACGGAACAGAAGTTTGATACCATCATGGGGAGGCTCGCGGCTCTCCAACGGGAGATCGAGAGACCAGTGTCAGAGTGCTAAATTCGGAGCTGCTCCAACATATGGACACCACGGCGCCAGCTGCTTAGGCCCAAGGCTGGAGCCCACCAAAACAACTCCCTGATAACGACTGTTTGATGACTATTCTTCCCATCCCATGCAAGGCCACCTGAGTTGGCTGGCGGACTGTTTACTTAGCCTGATAGGGCGAAGGACACTGTCTCTGCTGAACTCTGGACACGCACACACATACACTCACACTGATGAGCACGCACTCATCCCCCTCCCTTTCCAAACGCCTTCGATGCTTGTTTCCTGCGGGGGAAGACGGCGGGTCTGTGTGCCGCGCTGAAATGGTAGCGCTGTATAGGACGACTGCTGTGTTCCTTCGGATTACCCCCCACCCCCCTATCCACCCCTGTGGCTAGTCACGTGCTCTAATGTTGTGATGTGGACATTAATGTGCTCTCTGTGCAGAGGAGTTTTTTTTTGTTTCCTGTTCATGCTGTCCTCCCATAGGTGCCCAGCCTGAGAAGAGGTCTCTTTTTTTCCTCTTGTACTTTTTCCCATTGTTGTGTAATTTTTCAGTGTTTTCTCTGCAACGCTGCCGATCTCCGACTGTATTCCCATGTGATGTCTTTGTTGTGTGTGTAAGGGGGGGGGGGGGTCCTATTCCTCTGCGGGGCAACCTGCATATGGCCAATAAAGCAATCAATCAATCAATCAATCAATTTATATAGCGCTTTTCAAGGCACCCAAAGTGCTTTACAATTCCACTATTCATTCACTCTCACATTCACACACTGGTGGAGGCAGCTACAGTTGTAGCCACAGCTGCCCTGGGGCAGACTGACAGAAGCGAGGCTGCCATATCGTGCCATCGGCCCCTCTGGCCAACACCAGTAGGCGGTATGGTAAAGTGTCTTGCCCAAGGACACAACGACCAGGACAGAGAGCCCGGGGATCGAACCGGCGACCTTCTGGTTACAGATGAGCTTCCCAACCCGCTGAGCCACGGTCACGGGGCAAGCGGCCCCTCCCTGGGGCCAGCTGACCCCAGTAGGCACCCCCACACTCTGGAACCCACCAGGACAAGGGGGCCCAGGCCCATCCGGACCGGGGCCCGCAGCAGCAGCACCGCCCGGCCCCACAGAGTCTGGGGCAGCCCACCCGACTCCACCCCAGAGAAAACTGCACCCACCACATCATCCAATCATCTCCCAAACTACACAAGACAATGGACACCCAGGTTATAATCAAGTGTGCCTTATATTCTAACCAAGTATGCCTTATATTTTGTGTGTTCATATATTTTCACATAACCAAGCCTATTGTTGAAGAATCACCTAACCAAGTCTATTGTTAAAGGAAAACATGATGCATTCCTTACCTCAGTGTCTGAGATGTTTGACAAGCATGATATAATGATGCATTCTTTACTTCAGTGTCTGTGATGTCAGATAAAGCATGATATACTTCTGTATTCTTATCCCAGTGTGTGAAAGATCAGATAAGCTGATTTAATGTTTAACCTCTCTTCAACTTCTGTTAAAAAAGGAAGTACTATGTAACCTGCTTTGCCCTATAAATAAAGGAAGCAAGCCTGCCCTCGGTGTGTGTGTCTTCTCAGAGACATTCACACCCGTGCGCACGCTCTTATACACTCTGAGTCGGTCTGCAGTTGTCTCATTTCTCTTACTTGTGTTTGAACAAATGTCTACCCCTGACAGAGTTTGAAGAAAGCGTGGCTAAATAATTCATGTTTAATAACAGGCAGGATGAAAATCTGGTCTTAGTCACTTTGAGTGTAAAAAGGAAACAAACTGCATCCATTTGTGCTTCTTGCACCAGGATCCTCCTCGTATCTTCCACAGCCAGGAAGTTCAGTTCTGCTCTCATGAAGCAGCAGGAAGATGTGAGGCTCAGAGTGAGGACTGAATATAGGCTGATGGCACACACTCAGCCTTTTGCAACTGCATGCACAGCTTTGAGTCATGTGACACTCGTGCCATCATGTTGATCACACCTCTCATTGTATATTCAATTTAATTCATCCATCCATCCATCTTCATCTGCTTTATCCGGCGCCCAGGATGCATCCTTGTCAGATGCCCGAACCACCTCAGCTGGCTCCTTTCGATGTGGAGGAGCAGCGGCTCTACTCTGAGCCCCTCCCGGATGGCCGAACTTCTCACCCTATCTTTAAGGGAGAGGCCAGCCACCCTTCGGAGGAAGCTCATTTCTGTCGCTTGTATCCGCGATCTCGTCCTTTCGGTCACTACCCACAGCTCGTGGCCATAGGTGAGGGTAGGGACATAGATCGACCGATAAATTGAGAGCTTCGCTTTTACACTCAGCTCCCTCTTCACCACGACCGGTGCAGCGTCCGCATCACTGTAGCCGCAGCACCAATCCGTCTGTCCATCTCCGGCTCCCTTCTCCCATCAGTTGCGAACAAGACCCCGAGATACTTGAACTCCTCCACTTGGTGCAGGAACTCATCCCCGACCTGGAGTGAGCACTCCACCCTTTTCCTGCTGAGAACCATGGCCTCAGATTTGGAGGCGCTGATCCTCATTCCTGCTGCTTCACACTCGGCTGCGAACCGTTCCAGTGCAAGCTGGAGGCCTTCACCCGATGAAGCCAACAGAACCACATCATCCGCAAAAAGCAGAGATGAGATTCTGAGGCCACTGAAGTGAAAGCCCTCCTCCACTTGGCTGCGCCTAGAAATCCTGTCCATAAAAATTATGAACAGAACCGGTGACAAAGGGCAGCCCTGGAGGAGCCCATCACCCACCGGGAACGAGTCCGACTTATTGCTGGCAATGCGAACCAAGCTCTTGCAACGGTTGTATAGGGATCGAATGTCGCGTAGCAATGGGCCAGACACCCCCATACTCCCGCAACACCTCCCACAGGACACCCCGAGGGACACGGTCGAATGCCTTCTCCAAGTCCACAAAACACATGTAGACTGGTTGGGCAACCTTCCATGCACCCGCAAGTATCCTTGAGAGGATAAAGAGCTGGTCCAGTGTTCCGCGACAAGGACGAAAATCGCGTTGTTCCTCCTGTTTCCGAGGTTCGACTAGCGGACGAACTCTCCTTTCCAGCACTCTGGCATAGACTTTCCCAGGGAGGCTGAGGAGTGTGATCCCCTTGTAGTTGGAACACACCCTCCGGTCTCCCTTCTTAAAGATGGGGACCACCACCCCGGTCTGCCAGTCCAGGGGTACTGCCCCTGATCTCCACGCAACATTGTAGAGGCGTGTCAACCAGGACAGCCCTACAACGTCCAGAGCCTTCAGGAACTCGGGGCGGACCTCATCAACACCAGGGGCTCTGCCAACAAGGAGTTGTTTAACTGTCTCAGTGACCTCGCCCCCGGAAATTGGCGGGTTATTCCCCTCATCCCCAGACTCTGCTTCCTCCTCGGAAGACGTGTCAGTGGGATTAAGGAGGTCCTCGAAGTATTCCTTCCACCGCCTAACAATTTTCAGGCAGTGCAAGGAAGCTTTGTACTTTTAAGCTTTTAAGCTTGTACTTAAGTAACTCCTCATTAATCTGTAACTATGGATTAAACTGTAAAACTGAAAAAATGTAAGAGAAGAGCTTCAGGTCCCCAGTGAGTGAGGGCAGAGAAGAATCAGCTTTATTTCAGATTTGAGAGATAAACTTTATATTTCAGTTTGTGATGATTCTGTTGTCTTTGTGATTACAGGAGCTGCCCTCAGATTCAGACCTCAGCACCACCCAGTGACAGCAGACAGATCATCCAACAAGTTCACATGTTAACTGCAAAATTAACTGATGAAAACAGTACAAAGATTAAAGTACCACATGTGCTTTCAGTGAAAGCTGCAATTGTTTTATTGATAAAGTTAAAGGCAAAAAATCAAAAGCATTAATCACCCCTGTAACTGTGTCACTATATATCAGCATTAACAGGACCTCAGTTTGGTGTTTCACAGAGCTGTTGATCTCAGACCTGCACAGCTTGTTTAAAACACTTAAACATACTCAGCTGCATGAAGAGCACGTTTGAGTGTCTCTGACACAATTAAATAAAACTATATTTAACTATAAACTTGTGATCTGGAATTCCTTTACAGTTTTTGCAGATAGTGTTTTATTTATCATAAAGTGATTCAGTTATTCATGCCAGAGTAACCAGAGAGGATCATATATTTTTAAATATATAACTTTCTACATGACTGAATATAATATCTTTATGTAAAAGTCCGGAACCTCTGGGGAGTATCCGAGTATTTATAACATTACACAAACCAAAAGTCTCCATCACAGTGTTCATGAAATGCTGGGTTTCCATCTCGTGGGGTGGGCCTACGGTGGAGCTCTGAAAATTTCCCTGTGAGGGAGCTGCTGTTGAAGATGATGAGTCCTGCTTGATCAGTGCGTTGAGCTTCGGTCTTCTTGGTGTTTGTCAAATGATGCCTCTCTCAGTGGGTCAACAGAACTTATGGCACAGGACAGCTGTGATGAAAGAAAGGAAAGAAGATTCTCCAAACCTCTGGACCCAGAAACCCAGCTTAGTCCTCATGGTCTCCCTCCCTAGTTTCTCCCCAGGGTGAATGTAACTGTTGATACAATATTGAAAAGAACAAATTACACTACACTACTGAAACCTCTGTTTGCTGCTGTTTTTGAAATTTCCATGTTATCTGACTGTTGACGGCTCTGAAGATTTAAACCGTTTTAGATCAATTACACTCACAGTCTTAAATGTTAAAATCTCAAAGGACAGCATTACATTATTGATATTAACAGTAACTCTGGGCCTCTGTGGAGTGAGCAGCTGATCTCTCATTACTGTCTAAAAATGGATAACAAAACCGAAGGAGTGCTGAATCATTGAAAAATACAGAGTAACAGGTGTGTAGCATCGCTGACTAGGTAGCAACAAGCCCCCAACACATTGCGTATGCTAGCGGCTAATCTAGCAAACAAATTAACCAGAGTGATTTTAGATGTTTTAGAACTATAAGATGATAAGCTGTGGGTCTTTTTCATAACAGTGATGTGGTTGTATAGGACGAGCACAGAGATGAGTCCACTGTCAGATGCCATAAGAAGATCATTTGTAGCCAGTGTTGGGCAAGTTACTTTGAAAAAGTAATTAACTATAGTTACTAGTTACTTCTTCAAAAAAGTAACTGAGTTAGTTACTGAGTTACAATATTCTAAGTAATTAATTACTTGAAAAGTAACTATTGCGTTACTTTAAAAAAAATGTTTATCCCTCTGGGGTCCAAATGTTTAACCATCTGGGGTCCAGGGTATAGTGTGTGTGTGAATGTGTGTGTGTGAATGGGTGGATGACTGGTTGTGTAAAGTGCTTTGGGGTCCTTAGGGACTAGAAAAGCGCTATACAAATACAGGCCATTTACCATTTATAATTGGCCATTGTATTAACATAATTGATCTAAAATCAGACAAAAAACATGAAATCAGAGTAGAAAAAGTTATATTTTTACTGTAACAACCACAAACATGTTTAATGAATCATATTTCATTACTTTAATAGCAAATATAAATTGTCAATTTTAAAATCATATGCACAAGTTTTGCAAACAACAAAGTTATTTGCATCCATTTACCTTTTACCTTGATTTTTTAAATAACCATTTCAAACTATTTACAGAACAATCAGCTGTTCTTCAATAAGATGCCACACAAATTATTTGTGCCACCACAAAAATTATTTTCTGTCCACTATAAAGGAGAACATCACAGCCTGATACCTGCAGGTCTGACAGCAGCAGGTGTATCACTCCTTTTGCTACCTGGAGACAGCAGTCGCCTCATTGTTCTGACACACAACACAAAACTATCCACAACACTACACACCAACTACACAAGACAACACATTAACTACACACTGCAAACACGCTAAACGTCACAAATCTCTCACAACTGTATGGAACGCCAGGACTGCCATAATGAATTAATTAAATACACCATTAAATAATTAATTAAATGTGTCAATAATTAATTAAAATTGGAATTAATTAATTAATTAAATAGTTATGACACATGTAATTAATTAATTATTGACACATTTAATTAATTATTGATGTATTTCACATTTTAATTAATTATTGACACATTTAATTAATTATTGACACATTTAATTAATTATTTAATGATATATTTATTTATTTCATTTTGGCAGTCCTGGCGCCTGGCTCTCATCTTGAAATAATTTTATCTGTCAGCCTCACCCATCAAACTCAGGGGGCGGGGTTAACGCTGATCGAGTCAAAACCATTGCTTTGGCCTGGTGGCCATTGTTTCTAGCACACAACAACCGGCATGTGGAAGCTAACAGAACTGAACTTTGAAAAACCCTGTTTGTGTGTCACCAAATACCGTTTTAATATTTTTTTAGCCGAGAATGTAGTGGTTTAATCTTCATGTGTCTGGTCGGTTTGTCAAGATACAGCCTCTTTGCAAAAGTGCTTCGATGATTTCGGAGATGTCTGCCCAGTCTCACGGCAAAGCGTGGGATAGACCCGCTCGCCTCGCAAGCAATCCCACCAACAAAGCGCAGGCCCCGGTACACAGCTGTAGTAACCCCCGCTGACTTCTTTTACTGAGGTTATATTTATTGGTGCTTTATTTCCTGAAGTTCTTATGTGTCCTACGTGTTTCAGTCGCCAATTCTGAATTATAGCTAACATTAAAAACATGTTTAAGGAGGAGAGAGAGCAAATAAATCTGTTTAACATCTGATCTTTGGGTTTTTGTTCAGTAATCAGGGTGACCTGTGTATAAACGCATAAAAGAGATAACGTTGGTGTTTCCGTCATGTAGTAACTGCTGGCTTTAACTGTACAAAGGTTGTTCGACACTATGAAACACATACAGACTTCATGATGTTCGGCTAATATTTTTATAGTGAATATTAATCATGAGGGTAAACGGCCCTGTACACCACGGAGCGAGGTCAGCATATCCACGATATCCTCAGCTCCATGAGTTAACACAGAGTTTCCCAGCTGACTATCTAACTGCCAACTATTCCAGAGACGTGAAAATATACAGCATAAAGAAAAATGTAAGAGACTCAGCAGCAGATTAGAATAACAGTTATACATTTAATAAATCACCAAATGAATCCAAGAAACGAGCAAACCTGTTCCGACAATTTGAGTTTGTATTCCCTCAGCTGCAGACTCGCTGCTGTTTAAATGTTTGAAAAGGAAGATTAGATATAAACAAACGTCAAACATAGACTCAGTCTGCCTTCACATTTGATATGAGGCCAGCACGTATAGTGGCTGTGTCCTGTTTTAAGATCATATATGTAAAATTGTTGTCTGACCTCCGTCGATCCAGCCGCTCAGAGTCCGTGGTTACCATGGTTACTGCATAAGCAGCTATAATGTTAACAGCTGGCACTGAGGAAACCTACCGGCAGCATGGGTGTTTATGTTTTTCATTGCAAAAGAACTGTCTGAATGGTTAACTGAAGTTAACTTGGATAAATTATAGTTAAGGAGTTTCACAGATAACGCCTACGTGAGCTGTGCGACTGTTCACCACTACACTGAAATCAGCAGGCTATTACTGAAATACACGTGCTATATCATAAACTATGATATAAATAGGGAGGTCCTATTAACATGTTTAGTTTTATAGGACACCTTCCTGCCTTTAGTCTCCTTCATGAGCAGTATTACTTTTCTTCTAACATCCAGAAGTCTGCACGATGTGTTTCATAGTTTGTAACAAGCCTTTGACAGGTAAACATAACATGACCGAAAAAGCAAAAAGAAAGAAAAAAAAGAAAGAAAGAGAGAGAGTGTTGACATAAGAAGAGAAAATGCTCTCAATTATGGAGACAGGCAAATGGTTCATTTATGTTTGATGTGTGTTTATTCCTCCCTAAATATCGTCGGTGAAGTTTGCCATGCACGTCAGATTTTCCTGCGCATTTTTATACCTCTGCCAACAGAGAGAGAAAAAAAATCACATTCTAACAGACAGCTGGTGCTTAGAATACAGTTGAATAACTATTAAAAATCAGATGATATAATATTTCTGTCCAGGTTGCAGACTTCATGATGAACATGCTGTTGCAAATTCTGCTTCTCTCGGTGGAAATGCGCCTTCTCTTTCCTCTTTGTATAAAAACATTTTAAAAGTCAGTTTAATCTCAAAATTCACTGTTAAATCCAAAACACACCAGATAAAGAAAAGCGAATAGTTCAGTCTAACACATGTGCCAGTGAACCATTAAACGTCTGTGAAACTATGCAGTTATGAAACGTAACTTTAACCTCAGCCAAACCGATTTGCTCAGTTGTAAATAAAACAGCGAAGTAAACGTGACCCGACAGACAGAACCTGAGTGAATGAAGTCCAGCGTTTAACCACTGAGAGCTAAAACTCAGCTGAGGTTTCAAAGCTGTGTGCCGGTGATTGGACATCAGCCGCTGATGAAGCTGGTTCGCCTATAAAGTGCTCTGTAAGGAAACAAGCTCCAGCAGCTCTGCACTCGGGGAAAACACTATATTTACTTATCTTGTGCAGAAAAATGCGCTGACATTGCTTTATATCGAGCACCGGCTGCCCAGTTAAACTGTGACTATCACCAGGTAACGTAGGCATGTTTCTTGAATTAGCAGCAGGTGTTAAACAGCTGACAGATGAGGAGGAGGATGCATGCAGGTAAACTGAGGGTCTGTTGAGCTGATCGCTGGTTTCGTGAGAAAAATGTCAGCTCGTTCTTTATGTTACAGAAGCACAGAGACACAAGACCAGGCGGAAAGAGACGATCGTTCGGTGAAAATGAGAATCTGCGAATGCAACATGTGGAACACGGAGAGTGGAATATGTTTACCCGACCAGTGCAGGGGCCTCCCTACACCCCGGACTCTGCGTTGTGTTAATTTGTGTTGGATTGGGGTGCACCGCAGAGAGACCAGTCGGACACAGGCGTTCAATTTGTGGCTCGGACCGCGCCGTTTATTCGGAAGCAGGGGCAAACACCACTCCAACTCTGCTGCTGGCCCTTCGCAAATCACAGCAAACACTCCGTGACTATCAACATTGCAAAATACAACAACACATATACACAGAATACACATTAAGTAACAATAACCGTGCCTTCTACAACATTCCACGGTCTCGGCGATGAATACAACACAAAACTGATGCAGTTCGCCACTGGCAGTGCTTACCTTCGCAAATCACAGCAAACACTGACCCAAGATGGCGCCCGCGCGAACAAGAAATCTAAAGTACGGTGTCCTGCAGAGGACGAATGGCCAAAATTGCTAACATTTACACCATATATGCAGCTCAACAGCGACACCTTGTGACTTATTCCAGTCACTACCTTACATAAACAAACCAGTTAACGTAACCCCTGGGTGCACTCTGCATACTAATTGTTAGCAGAGCTAGTGAAATCTCTGAAAAAATCTGAGCACTTTTGCAAACATGTTCTATGTTGACAACCTGACCAGACATACGTCGCGACATTCGCGGCTAAAACACTGTTAAAAGTGTAGTTGGTGACAGAAAAACGGGGTATTTTAAAACTACACCACCACCATTGCTGCCTGTGATTTGATCTGCATTCTGGGATACCTGGCTGCCCCAAGTCTACACAAGCAATCGATTATCTAGGATCGACCTGTTTTGACTTACTTTGCACGGCAACCAATCAAATGTTAGAGAAGCTGCATGGGCAGCGTTAACCCCGCCCCCTGAGTTTGATGGGTGAGGCTGACAGATAAAATTATTTCAAGATGAGAGCCAGGCGCCAGGACTGCCAAAGTGAAATAAATAAATATATCATTAAATAATTAATTAAATGTGTCAATAATTAACTAAAATGTGAAATACATAAATAATTAATTAAATGTGTCAATAATTTATTAAAATGTGAAATACATAAATAATTAATTAAATGTGTCAATAATTAATTAATTACATGTGTCATAACTATTTATTTAATTAATTAATTCCAATTTTAATTAATTATTGCCACATTTAATTAATTATTTAATGGTGTATTTAATTAATTCATTATGGCAGTCCTGGCGCTCCATATTACGTGGCCTATCAACACAATATAAAGACTGGTACATATTACCTTGTTGCTTTGTCTTTAAGTGGTCAGGTGATTGGCTTACCACAACTACTTTATTCTTCCTCAGTCAAACAGCAGCACTCATGCGATTGTTTTGCCCCCTGAGCTCCAGGTGTTGTGCTAGACAGTGATCGTGATTACTGTCCGCGGGAGCGTGCAGCTGCTTAAAGCTGTAGCGTCCAGATTACTTATGTAGTCAGCTACTTCCGTGCAGCTGGTATAAGATGCGTTAAGCTGAACACAGCTTCAACCGTCTGTTTGTTGAAAAATAGTAACGGACCGCAAATTTTTTGTTAGTAACTGTAACGGCATTGTAGTGATAGGAATAGTAATTAGTTAGATTACTTGTTACTGAAAAAAGCAAAGCCGTTAGTAACGCCATTATTCCCACCACTATTTGTAACCTTCAGTAAAGCTGTTTCTGTGCTGTGATGAGCTCTGAAACCTGACTGAAACTCTTCAAATAAGCCATTCCTCTGCAGATGATCTGTTAGCTGTTTGACAACTACTTTTTCAAGGATTTTTGATATGAAAGGAAGGTTGGAGATTGGCCTATAATTAGCTAAGACTGCTGGGTCTAGAGATGGCTTTTTAAGTAAAGGTTTAATTACAGCCAGCTTGAAGGCCTTTGGTACACTCAGAAAAATTATGGTTCTTAAATGGTTCTTCAGATGTCTTCATGGTTCTTTAAAGAACCATCATATGTCAAAGAACCTTTTTATTTTGTGGATGGTTCTTCAGCTATTACAAATGGTTCTTTAAAGAACAAAAGGTTCTTCATCCTTAGCTATCTAAGTTTGATGGTGTAAATGGCATAAATATTTATTCACCATAACGAGGCTGTGAATTATACTGTGTGTTTTCTTTGTGTGCATGTGTGTGCGAAGGGGGAGGGCGGGTTACCTGGCAATTACCCTTTAAGAGAAGATGGTAGGAAACTGAATATTCAAATAAAAGTTAGAAATATTTGCTTAAAAATATACTGGTGGCAGGGGTGGGGGGGGAGCCTAAAGACCCTAACCCCGCCCCCCCCCCCCCCCCCACACACACACACCCCTAACCCCGCAAACCCAAATATGGTGAGTTAACAAACAGTAGAAACAATACACACATTCAAATAGTGTACATTCGTTTTAAATTTTGATAAAGCATTACTATTTTCTACTCCAAGGCATTACTTTTGAGATTATTATATATTTTTGAAAATATAGCATAATGATAATACTAGTTATTGTAAACTTTACAAACCACCCAGCAGTATGTAAAGTCAAATTATAAAATACAAGTAAATAACAATTGCAGAACAGAATGTCAGTGTAATGAACACACACTTCGTTTTGACAAAGCGCACTGCTTAGGTAAATGATCTGAGTAGTTGTTCATCACTGAGCAATTTGTTAATATGTGTTTCGAGCCAAATAAATGACAGGGAGAGAGAGAGAGTGACGTCAGAATACGTCATACTATAACCTCCCGGGAGCGGACGGAGGGGGTCAGTCGTTGGGATGCGCATGCGCAGACAGAGTGCGCGAGCGGCGGGCCTTGACCTTTCGGGGAAAAAAAAACTCTTTCTCACGGATGGTGACAACGAAACGGGTAACAGTCTTCAGTACCTGCTGGACTTTGAAGCTCTGGATTCTGGGACTGTTGGAAAAGGTAAAACATTTTCATTAAAACCTTATTACTGTTTTGTTTTTGTTACTCGCCATTGTAGCTTGCTGTTAATGTTGTGCTAACAGTAGCGATTAGCTAGATACGTTAGCCGTTGACGTCAGCGCAATTTAGTATCCGGTATACAGAAACTATTTTCCTAACAAAACCACTGTTATAATTAAGTGAAGGTGCTCCCAGCTAATTTGAACCTTAGGCTTCTAAAATATGTGGTTCAATTGCGTGCTGCGTACATAACCTAATGTCAGCTTGACCGAAATTAAAATTTTATATATTGTTAAAGTCACTAAAATGGCGCCTGAAGCCTGTTGTGATGTGAGCTCTGTGTCTGCTCTAGAAACTCTGAAATTCTGTAGATCTGAGCCGTACATTAAATACTCACATGAACCTGTACTTTGAATTTTGTATGAGCTGTATAAAATACAGCTATGAATAAGTGTTTTGAATGAATAATTAGATTAGATAACTCTTTATTGTCTAATCTAATTATATAGAAATGTGAATAGAAATGAATAGAAATGTGACATGAGAAGTAGGGGTGGGGGGAAAAGATCGATACTGTGTAGTATCGTGATATTTTGTTTGCTAATAATGTATCAATACAGGGACAGCAGAAATCGATATTTTGTTACAAAAAAGTTTTTGTGGACTGGAACTGACTTCAGAGCATGTTGATCCTTTTTCTGAGCAAGAATCCTGACATTCCTTCACTGTCCAAATGTGTTTAACTTTTTTTTGGCAGTAATAAACATGACAGTTTACTTATTTTAATTTAAGACACGTTTTATTTTAATTAAGTTTAAAACTTTTTTATTTAATGTAAAATTATATTTTGTTTTAATTTACTTTCAAATTCTTCAGTTGCTGAAGGGGCTGCATAGTTTTCATAAATTGCATAGTTCAGAATAGCTATAATTGTACCAGATGGTTGCATTCAGTTAAGTTGGACTAGACTGTAATACAAACCGTTCAGTTTGTCAACAATAAAACTGACTGAACTGAGAGAAAGACTGAGTGTGAGACTTTGATATTAGATAAAATGAATATTGATAAAGTTTACCTTTATGTACAGCAGGGGTGTCAAACTCAAATACACAGTGGGCCAAAATTCAAAACTGGAACAAAGTCGCGGGCTAACGTTAATATTTATTGAAATATATTTATTCCTCCAGATATAAGAATGAATCTTTTCTTATGGACTCAAACACGTTTTGCTGAAAAACTGAATATGGAACAAGCAAAGCTTAACCCTCTGTAGAACCTGGGACCATTTCGTGGCCTTTGCGTTTTTTAATTCCACGCCATTTCCACTGTGTTTAATGGAGTATAGCCAAATTTTCAAACATGTATTTTTTTCCCATTTTATTTTAAAATTTCAGTCTGAGTTTTTTAAATGAGCTTAAATGGCTGAATAAAAGGCATACATCCACTATCGAACCTCGTGGCCGATTTGTGCCCCATTGAAACCCATTATAAACGTTATTTTTCACGCCAGAAAAATTACGGTCAAAGGGATCGTCAGGTTTCCAGCTTAGGTTTCGTTTTGGACTACAGGCCTTAGAGTTGTAATTTTTTTATTTGTCCACCGGGTGGCGCCCTTGCTCCACATGTGACGCCTGCTGGAACATACACATGTTCTCCAGCGGCCTGCTCGAGACAGATACCCGGAAAAGGCAGACTAATTTCCCGCGTACAGCAGCAGCTTGGCCCGCTGCTCGTTCCAGACCATTTTCTGACCTTAGGTTCGTTTGAGGGTGCATTAATTTTTTTTAATCAACAGGAAATGATGTATTTGTTTTCACGTGGTAGCGGAAGTGTGTGCTGCAGACACGGGAACCGAACCATATGCTCCGGCGCTGCGCGAAACACACCCGCGGCAGAGGCACTCCTCCCCGGGGGAGCAGGAGCAGCAGCGCCGCCTGGGGACATTTTTGGCTTCTGCAAAAAAAATTAAAACCGGATCGAAATTAATGTTCGTGCCAATCTTTTGTCCATCTAAAGGCCTAATTATAATAACAATAAAATATTACTTCAAATGTTTTTTTTGGAAAATATTTTATGTTTTATGTTTTATGTTTTTGGGGCAAAAAAAGCAGTGCGCTCATGTGACGAAACCGGGATATAAAGGGTTAAAATCCGTGAAATGTAATTAAAACTTGACATGAATATTTCAAGGAGAAGTAGGTCTAAAAGATTGGCTAATTTAAAGTGGAATAAAATATTAATATATAAATTTTTTATAGCACTTTTTGGGCGTGGTCGATAGTGTGCATTTTATGAAATGCGCTCCTGGAAAAAAAATAAAAGGCGATCGAAATGACTGTTGGTGCCAATCTTTAGTCCATCTAAAGGCCTAATTATAATAACAAACAAATATTACTTCAAATGTTTTTTTTGGAAAATATTTAGTTTTTTTGTTTTTTGGGGCTAAAAAAACAGGGCGCTCATGTAATAAAACTGGGATTTAAAGGGTTAAAACAATGAAAATATAATTAAAACTTGACATGGATATTTTAAGCAGAAGTAGTTTTAAAAGATTGACTAATTTAAAGTAGAAAAAAATATTGATATATAACATTTTTAGAGCACTTTTGGGGCGGGACCATTTTTTGGTCCCGAGGTTCACGAAAGGATGGGATTTTGAGGTCCTACCACTAAACAATATATATATTAGCTGTATAATACCAGTAGGCCAGCTGTAATAGTCATTTGGTATGGCTTCGCGGGCCAAATGTAATTAGGCTGCGGGCCAAATTTGGCCCGCGGGCCAGAGTTTGACACCTATGATGTACAGAATCTGAATATCGCAAAATATTTTAAAAAATTGCAATAATATCGTATCGTGCGTTAAGTATTGTGATAATATCGTATCGTGGGATGTATGGTGATTCCCACCTCTAATGAGAAGGTGTGTCTTTGACTGTTCCTGTATAACTTATTTTCGGACTAGTTGACAAGTTATGCTCCGGTCATTTGATGTTTCCAAGATAGATGTTCTTTTGTAAAATAGTTAAATTTTCTTTGTATATTTCATTTATCCACCATCATACATACAAGCTAAGAAGAGGTCGTTATACTAACAAGAGGTATCAACGCTGGGCCAAAGTTCAGCACATGTTAAAGTTTGTAATCCAGCCAGGGTGTAAATATCACTCAGCAGCCAGAGCTGAAGCAGGCAGCATCAACACATAAATCTACTCTACCCGGCTTAAATCACAAGAGCACCTCTGACCAAAAAGCTGTAGATTTTTCTTGTTTGCACAAATTAATCCAGATTCACATTAATTGTGTTCACAGCTCCAACAAAATGAGGAAGAGGAGGGGGAGAAACACAATTAGGTTGAATTACAATTGGATGGAAGGCGAGGACAAGGAGAAGGAAGCTTAGGATGAGGAGGAAGAGAAGCAGCAGGAGCATCTTTAGGGATCCCTATGATGTCATTGAGGTTTGTTTCATTAATATGGTCCTCTCACAAAGAAAGATGAGTTGTTTTAGTTCACCTACTTCCTGTATTAAATAGTGATGTGCAAAACCTTGTGGAAAACCATGGAGCAGGCACGTATAGGACATCTGCAGGTAAATAAACATCAAATCTCTAAGACTGAAATCTGTATATTTATCACCCTTACGATAAAACCCATGTCAGCCATTGATTTATGGACTTTTGTATTTTGAAGCCTCAACATTTGCTTTATTGCTGTTGCTATGTTGGGACCATATTAGGATGAGGGATCAGAATCTGGAGTCATGCACACTATTGTTTCATTTAGTGTGTATCCATAAGATTCGTACAGCAGATCCAAGTTGTGCCTTGAAAACAGGAAAGTCGTCTGCATAGAGGAGAACTGTAATAGCAGGCTTGTACAAAGTGAGGCTTTGTGCTCACATTTGCTGCAAACACTCGTTTTACCCTGTTTTGATGCAGAATTCAGTTGAAATCGGGCAAGAACTGGACTTGTTTTTTATAATGTGTTCTTGTGAATTGATTGTGTATCGCATATGTTTGATTTGACTTTCTGCAAGACAACAGTCGTCCGCTGGCCAAATACGTTTTCCAAATACCTCCACGTGATCTAGCCTGGATTTAGAAAAGAATAGCAAAAAAATCTGCACCTCCTGCTTCAGATGCAATTTGTGTTTCTGTGTTCAGAGGCAGCGGCGAGAGGGGAGACCTCGGCTCATCCAGTTGGAGAGCCTGACCAGGAGGAGTCGAACATTAACTCAGCTCTTCCAGGGCACCTTGCAGACTCGGCTACTGGCAACAGCAAGGGATGACGTGAACGCCAAACTGGAGTCCATCACAGGTCAACTGCAGGTATGCGAGTCAGACCTTCTGAGGAGGGTTTCACTTTTCTCTCTTCTTTATAATTGACTCTTTTCTCTCTCTTTCAGCTCCTTGTCTCAGAGTGGGAGGGATTTGAAGCACAAAGGGAGGAACTTGTCGTTTGGTTGGCTGATATGGATGTCCGCCTGAGTGAGGTTGACCAGCTGACAGGAAACACCAGTGAAAAACTGAAACAACTGCAGGTGTGGGCTTGTTTTGATATGACATATATTTGATATGATATATACGTCAGAGACATTATCCTAAACTGGACTAACAAAGGACCATGAGTACAACATGAAACGTACATTACATAGCGTAAGGCTGAAGTTCATTGATCATTTTAATCATAAACTTGTTGTTGAAATATTTTTACTGAACATGCAAACATCTGCTGATGAAAATGTGTTGATTTATTGGTCTGTTATGAAGCTATTGCTATTTCTAATGTGTTTTATCACTTTCTGATGTTTTCTTAATTAAACAATACATGTATTAATTGTTGTGTTATCTGTAGATATAGTATTTTTATATATATATTTATTTATAGTATAGCCAATATATTTAATTATTACTGTTTAAAACACTAATATGTGACATGTATTAGTATTGATGTTGTGCTGAGGGTTAAAATGCCTTTTTGTCTTTTGGTATACTACAAAATGACAATAAACTATTAATATATGTCTATGCTGTGCTCGTATTTATTTTACCCTGCTCAAATTCAATTTATGATACATTTTATTTCGAAAGATTTAAAGTGGTTCTTTAAAGAACCACTCAAAAGAGGTTCTTTAAAATGGTTTTTTTAAAGAACCATTTGAAGGATCTTTTTAAAAATGGTTCTTTAAAGAACCATTTTTAAAAAGGTTCTTTGAAAAACCATTAAAGGTGCCCCAAAGAACCATTTCTTGATGGTTCTTTGGGGCACCTTTAAAGGTTCTTCAATGAACCACTGAAAGAAATGGTTCTTCAAAGAACCATTGTTTGAAAGGTTCTTTGTGGCACCAAAAAAGGTTCTTCTACGGCATCAGTCTAAAGAACCACTTTTGGTTCCAGTTGGCACCTTTATTTTTCTGAGTGTACATAGCCGATTATTAGAGATCCTAGAGATCCACATACATATATAATACACACTAATGATGAAGGAACTGATCTCACAGTCCATTGTCCATTCCGTAAACTACTAAATTTACTTTGAGCCTCAGAAATGCTCACTCTGTTTGTACATCACTTATTGTCAGCAATAGAGCTCATTCTGCTGTGTGGACATAAACACATGTAACATCACTTCCTCTTTGTTTTTGATGCAGCGTTTTATCAAATTAGAGCTGCATGAAAAACAATGAAACAGCTTCTAAAAGTTTGACATCAAAGCAAATCTAATGTCTGTCAACAAATTCCAGCAGATTCTTCACCAGGACCCTTTGTGATAATTTTCATGTTTCATACAAACTAAAGTGATACACAACATATGCAGTGCTATACACAGATATTTACGTTTCTAAGAGTTTGATAACCAAGCTGTTATCAACATCCTGAACCATGTTCTTGTTGTTCAACATGGGAAAAAAACAAGACTAGTTTCAAATGAGGATTGAAGCCTTTGCTGTTTATTAGATTAGCCCAAGGGCGTAGATTTGGCATGGACGGAAGGGACATGTCCCCACCAATATCCAGCGATTATTGAATTGTCCCCACCAATAATTTGATCTCTTCGAGTAAAGAAAAACAAAACCGATAGAAAGAAAAAAAAAAAGATCTGTCTACGTCTCATTCACCCAGCGGTGCAGAAAGAGTTAAATTACGTTCTCTGCTGGAGTCCTCATGTGACAAATATGACCAATGTGATTAGCTGTGCCTTTCAGGGAGCTCTGTTTAATTTTAGCAGCGCAGCGGCAGTGAGGGCTCACTTGACCGCGGTCGCTGCGATGACCTGCAGGGAGGAGAGGAGGATGGTAGCAAAAAAGGAAGAACCTGGATAAAAAAAATATTTTTCAAAGAAACCTGTAAGTCACATCAATCTAAAATTGTATGTAACTATGAATAACGTGTTGCCATGTCCATCAGGAGAGACTGGACAGTATAGATGTAAAACGAATGTCAGCAGTTTATCTCAGTTAATGAGAGGAGCAGGCATGTGTTTGGCTCCTTCACATAGTGGGCATTGGTTGTAGTGTGGGGCACCAGTAGTCCATGTCTGTTGCTGTAACAGTAGTTCATGTTTAGAATAAGAAATCCCAGCTCACTGAGTTGACAGGGACAATAATGTGCCTAAAATGTTGCATAATTTTGCTGAGAGATCTTTTACTTTGTGGTAATCTTAGATGAGTAGTTTATGGACAAAACCCACCAGGTCATTTAGTGTTCCCTTAGTGCTAATGTGTAAGCTATATTGGTGTAGTAAACTGAAGTAATGTTGTTAAGTCCTTAAAGTCATATTCTTTTATTGTAATGACCTATTTGAATCTATTTTTATTTTTACATGATACCTAATATATATGGAATATGGCTGAAGTAAACTAAAGTCTAAAATACTTAGTCATTTGTTTAATAGTAATATAACATTATATAATTCACATATAAAACTATGAATTGTAATTTTAAATGGTTTAAAAGCAGGTAGAATGGCATATGTAAGCAAGTATGTTTCTCCTTTTTCTTTTTATATCAAGAAGCAAAAAGAAAAAAAAAGAAACAGGGCAGGGTTTGGTGGCTGAATCATTTGTTCCCACCAATGCCAAAATCAAATCTACGCCCTTGGATTAGCCACATGCATTATGATCCCTCAATACAATCAGATTCTGCTTAGAACTGCATTCAAAACTATTGAGCCAACATTTTCAGCTTCTATGGCTGAAACTTTTTCAAATGATGAGCTTCCAACATTGAGTGAAACAGTAAGAGCATGTGGAGAGTTTGGAAACATCCCATTAAGAAAGAGAAATCAAACATTTGGATTCATTTTAATGAGCTCAGACTTGTTGAAAATGCAGAGGAGCTGGTTGTGAACTGAGCTTCAGAGAAACACAGCATACTGATATTCAATGTGAAGCTTTGAGTGGAAAAAGACAGAAAAACAACATGTAGATCCTGGAATAATGAAAGCTCCTGGATTTTAAATGAACCTTAGAACACACATGCATCAACACTACATATGAGCGGGTGGAGGGAGGTTTTGGAGTCTTCTCACACCCCCGTTCTCTGCGACCTGCTGGAGCGGGGGGCCAGGAGGAGGAGTTGGCCGTCCGACTGGGGTCTGGAATGTGGGGCCTCCCTGCTGCTGCGGAGTCGGGGTGGTCTGCTTCTCCCCACCGCAGGGAAAAGGGTAACACCACCTGGGTCTGGGTGCAGTTCCCCCCTCCAGGGGCAAAGGTACCTAGACCCGGTTCTTAGAGTACGCTTGGGGAGTGTGATTGTGTGTACAGTGTCTCTCTATGTCTGTCTCCAAGTTGGTTGAGTGCTGAGTAATTGCATATGAGAGCATGAGGGTGGGAATGGATGTTTGTATCTGTGTGTGCCTGTATGTCTGTCTATATGTCAGGTTGGGTATCAGACGCCACTTCTCTTGGGGACATCTCAGGCCCTCTAAGGTATGGAGGCCTATCTCCCCCCACCACTTCCCCTGCCAGTGGCAGACGCCCTCAGACATCGGTCCGTTGGTGGTTCTTTGTGTCTGGGGATGAGCGCCCAGGTACACACCAGCTCACTCCTTGGTGGCTGCTTATCGGGGCCTGGAGCCTGGGGCTCGCTCGGGCCACTTCGGGGGTGGGGTGCCCTTGGCTTCTCGGCCTGGGGCTCGGTCACTCTGGCGCAGCTGGCTGCCGGCGGAGCTCACGGGCACGTCACTGCAACCCCCCCTGGCTTCTGCTCCGCGGCTGCTGAGTGACTCTCCTCAGCTCTTTCTGGGATAGTGGCGCGGCTGCCCCTCTGTTGGTCTTCCTTGGTCTCTTGTGTTCTGGGGGCCTCTGGATGTCTGGAGTTTTGATCTCCTCCATACCTGCTTCATGCCCTGGAGGACGGGGCTGTGGCCCCCCCACACCCTCTAGCAGATCATTACATGAAGGAACCTTTTAAAAACAAACATGTCCATGCTCACAGGTGTACACACGGGTGCTCACACACACAAACTGCACCCTTTTTGGCTCCTACCTCAAAGCACACTGTGCGCTGTCGATATTACGTGCTGCACAATAATGTTTAATATTTAGTATTTACTGTTATATTCCCATATATCATCGTGATGTTGTTTATTGTATTGCTCTCGTTTTCTTCTGCTTGTTTTCTTTTTTCTTTCTCCACAGATGATCCAGGTGATTGATATATGTATTTTTTTTGTCTGCTTATTTAGTTGGTTTTTGTTTTTTTGCCTTTTATGCCGTCCCTCTTCCCTGCTGTTTTTCCCCCTCTTCCTTTCTCCCTTTTCTTTTCCTCATTCTAGTCTGTCCTGTATCTAGCAAGTGAAAATAAAAAAATAAATAAAATAAACAATAAAAGGTGAATCAAATAGACCATTACGACAAGGCTGGGATGGTCAATTTCGTAAAGTAAATCCGTTGGGCATCTTTCCTCGCCTTTAGACAATAATTCTGAGGGCAAAAGAACCAAACGGGACAGGCAAAAAAAAAAAGAAAAAAGGAATAATTAGACCTTCATCTTCAAAGGACTGAAGAGGAAGAAGTTTACAAGGAATCACTTAGAACAGTTTCAAACATCAACTGATTGAATCCATGAATCTGAAAACGTGTTTGTGAGTGAAAGAGACAGACATGACATGTACAGACTGAACTATCTGTTCAACAGTCAGAGTGTTTCTCTAACAGGAGGACACTCTTTACACTCCACTCAGCATAGGGACACGGAGGAACCAGGAGACCTAAACCTAAATCCAGGATAAAGAGGTTCAGTGAATGTGGTGTTGAAGGTGTGGAGGTGGATCAGAGTGTCAGAGGAGACTCTGTAGAAGGACAGAGTGCCAGCAGGACAGTCCACATACACTGCTACTCTGTTAGAAAGAGAGGAGAAGGGGGAGAGCGGTGTTTCTCTCTTATTGTGCCAGACAGATTGAGGACCATCATTAGAGAAACTCAGAGTCCAGGACTGATCATTCCATCCAAACACAGTCATCACTGCCTCCTTTCCTTCTGATTCTTCTGTAACTCATTGATATACAAACAATTCCTCCATATTCGACCTCCCAGTAACAGCGACCAGTCAGACCATTTCTACACAGTAACTGAGGACGAACATCAAATCTGTCTGGATGATCAGGATATGACTGAACCTCCTCCACACGTGTCACCTTCCTGTTGTTGTCAGATAAGTCTTCTATATACTGTGTTTGTGTCGATTGTGAGTTGACAGGAATCTGATGGAGAGAACAAACACAATCCAGCTGCAGTTATTGATCCATCATCTGTTCATTGATTGACACTTTGATGATGACTCCTGACATGATGAAGATGGTTGAATGTGTGCTGCTTTGTTTTCAGGAATCCCATTAAAAACACACTTACACTTCCTCAGACCTGGTCTCAACCATCGGACTCCAGCAGGCTCCACCCTGAAAGGAGGAGGGGGGTCAGAGCAGCACAGTCTCTTTCAGTATCCACACATGGACATTACATGGCTCTCATACATATACTGTTAGACACTGATAAAGAAACAGTCCAACATTTTCACAAATACACTTCAATCCATATGTGGATCAAACTGCTGATGATTTGGACTGATCCTGGATCTGCCAGTATACCACTGTATTGAATGAAATATGACTGATTCAAGTTGTCACCTTCATTGGGTGAATGCCACAGGCCATGGACCTATTGAGTTTGTGTTTCTATTTACTGGGTGAATGTCGAAGCTATATTTTTTGGTATTTATTTCTTTTATACTAGTTTTAATATTAAGCCTTTTCATGATTTTTTTCCCATTCAAATGAATGGAAAACTTCCAAAATTCTGGACCCTAAAAACAGCTTTTTTATATGATTTACTAATTTCATTTAATCCTTGTTTAAATTTTCAGTCGCATCATTATAATTTTTCAGAAGATGCATGCATTGTTATGGTCGCTGCATAGCATACTCACTGGACCTTTCTGAATCTTTTCTTCATGTCTGAACAATTTCTTCCTACTTGGTGAATTCTCACTCTATCAATACAAATTATACATCAAAACGTAGGTATTTGTGCTGGCTTTCAAAAAATTATCACTGTCATTATTTTGGGAGTTACAGATTTCTGGAAAATTGCCTCAGAGCAACACAAAATCTGAAAACTCTCCATAGAAAGAGAAATGGAATTTTCTACAGGGATGCATTTTCCAATTGTTCCTAAAGACACAAACCTTTTACCAATATATTGTCAGACACTCCTGATGCTCATGATTCAAGAATTTTTTTCATAACTTTTACTGTTGTCCCATGAATTACGTTTGAGGAGAGGAAATACAGAGAATTTGATGAATTTATGGATAATTAAAGTCAGTCATATATCCACAAACACGACAAGCTGAAAGTCAGTGAATGCTGTTCGGTTTCCAGTCCTGAATATCACGGCACAAGCAGGATTTACTTCACTGTTAATGTTAGCTATGTTATATTGCTGTCTGTGTTCGGTGGTGTCGAGCCAAATGGACATATTAAAACCATTGTGACTTTATTTGTTGTGGATACAAGTAATTAATTATATCATCAATCAATCAATCAATTAATAAAGGTATATAATTATGCCATAGTAATAAGGGAACATTGAAAGTGTACAACTCGTTGAGGGGACGGATGACCTAATGGGTTGGGCAATTGAAAGGTTACATTTTTGATATGATTTCTTTTGTTATATTTTAGCTATTATTCTCAAATGAAAGTAAACGTAATGGGATAAATAAGGAATTATGTTGTGTTTCTTGGAAAACTCGAACAGGGGAAAACTGTTGGGATTTAAATATATATTTTTAATGCTATTTGCTGATTACATTGTTTTATGAGAGGCCCAGCCTTGACTAGGTCACAGGCTGATAGGAAACTGCTTGTTTTTGCAGAATATGAGGTGCAGACAGAGTGAAACTAACTGGCAGACCGGGGTGGTGGCTTTCACTTAGGTGGCCTCAGAATCTCATCTCTGCTTTTCGCGGATGATGTGGTTGGCTTCATCGGGTGATGGCTTCCAGCTCGCTCTGGAATGGGTTGCATCCGTGTGAAGCAGCGGGAATGAGGATCAGCATCTCCAAATCTGAGGCCATGGTTCTCAGCCTGAAAAGGGTGCAGTGCCCACTCTGGGTCGGGGACAAGTTCTTGCCCCAAGTGGAGCAGTTTAAGTATCTCGGGATCTTGTTCGCAAGTGATGGGAGAAGGGAGCCAGAGATCAACAGACGAATTGGTGCTGCGGTGCTGGAGTGATGCGGACGCTATGCCGGTCCATCATGGTGAAGAGAGAGCTTAGCGTAAAGGTGAAGCTCTCAATTTAATGGTCGATCTACATCCCTACCCTCACCTATGGTCATGAACTTCATGCGAAGGGTGGCTGGTCTCTCCCTTAGAGATAGGGTGAGAGGTGCAGCCATCCGGGAGGGGCTCAGAGCCGGTTCTCCTCTACATCGAAAGGAGCCAGTTGAGGTGGCATGTCCAACTGGGAGGAGGCCCTGGGGCAGACCCAGGACACGCTGGAGAGATGATCTTTCTCGGCTGGCCTGGGAACACCTTGGTGTTCCCTCGGACAAGCTGGAAGAGGTGGCTGGGGAGAGGGAGGTCTGGGCTTCTCTGCTTAGGCTGCTGCCTGCACGATCAAGCCCCAGATAAGCGGGAGAAGATGGATGGATATAAGCATTGGGCCAAATTTAGTAATGAATGGACATAAAAATAAATGCAACTTAAAATCTTTACTGAAGCTCAGTATTTGACACAGAGTTCCAGTTCACTCCTGTAAATAACAATGATAAATATAAAAACTTTAATATTGGTCATATTATATTTACATTACCATAGTGAGATGACTTTAGTTTCATGAAAAACATTTGCTAACTATTAATTACTAGCTAATTTTAAAATTAGTTGGTTACAAAGATGAAGCCCAACAATCATGCTTTTACAGTCTCATGGTCTCAGCCTCAGATACTTCTTTTAAATCAAGAAAAGCTCACAAACAAACAAATGAACAAAAGGATTTTCTTGTTTATTTTTGGTAAACAATGCTGTATAAAACGTTTTAGCAGTCAGTATCATGGTTTATAGGCAACCTGAGCAGCGCAACGGAGGCTAGACCGTCCTATTTCACAAGCCTCGACCTTCCGTCCTACTCTGTCTTCGAGGAAGCCGTCCATGTAGACCACGAAGGCCGTGTCCTTCAAGGCTGCAGACCCTGAATTGGGACACAGCAATTCTCTCCATACCTGAGAGTGTCCAGTCTCCAGCGTGGGTCCTTCAGTCCAGCCGACAGCAGCTTCTTTCCTGAGTCACCTGGGTGATTGTAGCTCAGGTCAAGCTCTCTCAGATGGGAGGGGCTGGAGCTCAGAACTGAGGCCGGAGAAGTACAGCCTTCCTCTGTGATCAGACAGCCTGACAGACTGCAGACACACAAAACAACAATCCATCTGTCAACGATGATTTTCTGTTTGTCAGATTCAATAACATCTATCCATTTACATCAATTCAATTTAATTTCACTTCATTTCTAAGTGACAATTTCAAAAACTCATCTCAAGCATTTTATCAGTGTAATGAAACATGATATAGTATGATAGAGAGAAAGCCCCAACCATCAGACAGTCAGTCCACTGTGAGCTGCAATTGGTGATGATGGGATGGAAGAACTCCCTTTTACAAAAAGATACTACCAGGCTGAAAATCTACCAAGGCTTGTGAGGGGAAAGAGAATCATGAGCACAAAGAGATAAGAATTAAACAAACTAAGGAGAAAGAAATCAAAAGTTAAAAACATGCAGTAGTGATATATAAAAACATCAGGAGTGAAAAGACGGAAAGAGACCAGAGAGATATAATCTCTCGGGATTTTGACACGGTATGTCAAAATGTAAAAATGCTAACATGTGAGGTTATGCTGAACCCCCCACCCCCAACGGAAAACAAGGCAAGGTAAACTGTTTTTAAAGGTGAAATATAGAGGTATATTCAAAAGTAGTCAAAAACGACGAATTATATTGTGGACCCCAGAGGGTTAAATTTTATCTTTGAGTGAGGCAAATATGTCATGACTCTTAATATGTGCAAATGTAATTTTCCACAACAGAAATTTGATCTTGATCTTTCAATCACATTCTGATACATGAAAAAACATGTCTGTTAAAAACTTCAGATTACAGGGATAAAACTGGAAGGCTTGGTGGATGAAAGTGGTGCTGATATACCTCAGAGGATCAGTTGTGATAGTTCATTGCAAATGAAAAAAAGTGAACAAATATCATGAACAATCCCATCCATCCATCCATCCATCTTCATCTGCTTTATCTGAGGCCGGGTCGCGGGGGCAGCAGCCTAAGCAGAGAAGCCCAGACCTCTCTCTCCCCAGCCACCTCCTCCAGCTTATCTGAGGGAACACCAAGGTGTTCCCAGGCCAGCCGGGAGATATAATCTCTCCAGCGTGTCCTGGGTCCGCCCCTGGGCCTCCTCCCGGTGGGACATGCCTGGAACACCTCACCCAGGAGGCGCCCAGGAGGCATCCTTGTCAGATGCCCGAACCACCTCAGCTGGCTCCTTTCGATGTGGAGGAGCAGCGGCTCCACTCTGAGCCCCTCCCGGATGGCCAAACTTCTCACCCTATCTTTAAGGGAGAGGCCAGCCACCCTTCGGAGGAAGCTCATTTCTGCCACTTGCATCCGCGATCTCGTTCTTTCGGTCACTACCCACAGCTCGTGGCCATAGGTGAGGGTAGGGACGTAGATCGACCGGTAAATTAAGAGCTTCGCTTTTACACTCAGCTCCCTCTTCACCACGACGGACCGGTGCAGCGTCCGCATCACTGCAGCCGCAGCCCAAATCCATCTGTCCATCTCCGGCTCCCTTCTCCCATCACTCGCAAACAAGACCCCGAGATACTTGAACTCCTCCACTTGGGGCAGGAACTCATCCCCGACCCGGAGAGAGCACTCCACCCTTTTCCCGCTGAGAACCATGGCCTCAGATTTGGAGGTGCTGATCCTCAATCCCGCTGCTTCACACTCGGCTGCAAACCGTTCCAGTGCGAGCTGGAGGCCTTCACCCGATGAAGCCAACAGAACTACATCATCTGCAAAAAGCAGAGATGAGATTCTGAGGCCACCGAAGGGAAAGCCCTCCGCCACTTGGCTGCGCCTAGAAATCCTGTCCATAAAAATTATGAACAGAACCGGTGACAAAGGGCAGCCCTGGCGGAGCCCATCACCCACCGGGAACGAGTCCGACTTATTGCTGGCAATGCGAACCAAGCTCTTGCAACGGTTGTATAGGGATCGAATGTCGCGTAGCAATGGGCCAGACACCCCATACTCCCGCAACACCTCCCACAGGACACCCCGAGAGACACGGTCAAATGCCTTCTCCAAGTCCACAAAACACATGTAGACTGGTTGGGCAAACTCCCATGCACCCTCAAGTATCCTCGAGAGGATAAAGAGCTGGTCCAGTGTTCCGCGACCAGGAAGAAAACCACATTGTTCCTCCTGTATCCAAGGTTTGACTAGTGGACGAACTCTCCTTTCCAGCACCCTGGCATAGACTTTCCCAGGGAGGCTGAGGAGTGTAATCCCCCTGTAGTTGGAACACACCCTCCGGTCTCCCTTCTTAAAAATGGGGACCACCACCCCAGTCTGCCAGTCCAGGGGTACTGCCCCTGATCTCCACGCAACATTGTAGAGGCGTGTCAACCAGGACAGCCCTACAACGTCCAGAGCCTTCAGGAACTCGGGGCGGACCTCATCAACACCAGGGGCTCTGCCAACAAGGAGTTGTTTAACTGCCTCAGTGACCTCGCCCCCAGAAATTGGCGGGTTATTCCCCTCATCCCCAGACTCTGCTTCCTCCTCGGAAGACGTGTCAGTGGGATTAAGGAGGTCCTTGAAGTATTCCTTCCACCGCCCGACAATTTTCTCAGTCGATGTCAACAGCACTTCGCCAGCACTATACACAGTGCAGGTAGAGCACCGCTTTCTCCTCCTGAGATGCCTGACTGTTTGCCAGAATCTCTTCGAGGCAGTCTGAAAGTCTTTTTCCATGGCCTCTCCTCCCACACCCGAGTTTTTGCTTCAGCCACTGCCCGAGCCGCATTCCGCTTGGCCTGTCGATACCTGTCGGCTGCCTCTAGAGTCCCACAGGCTAACCAAGCCCGATAGGACTCCTTCTTCAGCCTGGTGGCTCCCTTCACCTCTGGTGTCCACCATTTGGTTTGGGGATTACCACCACGGCAGGCACCAACCACCTTGCGGCCACAGCTCAATGCAGCAGCTTCGGCAATGGAGACGCTGAACATGGTCCATTCGGACTCAATGTCCACAGTCTCCCTCGGAATGCTGTTTAAGATCTCGCGGACTGGGGCCTCTGCTAGACGTTCCCAGCACACCCTCACTACGTGGTGCACCGGGTCTGTCCAGCATCCTCCGCCGCCACCTGATCCAACTCACCACCAGGTGGTCAGTTGACAGCTCAGCCCCTCTCTTTACCCGAGGGTCCAGAACACATGGTCGCAGGTCTGGTGATACGATTACAAAATCGATCATCGACCTGCGGCCTAGAGCGTCCTGGTGCCACATGCACTTATGGACACTCTTATGTTCCAACAAGGTGTTTGTTATGGCCAAACTGTGATTTGCACGGAAGTCCAATAACAAAACACCGCTCGGGTTCCGATCAGGTAGGCCCAATCACGGTCCCTATTTCTGGTTTGGCAGCTGGGGATCAGTCCACCAGGGCCTCCGCTTCTGGCCGCCGCCCGGCACACAATGCACCCGACCCCTATGGCGCCTCCTGTGGGTAGTGGGCCTGCGGGAGGATGGGCTCATGTCTCCTCGTCGGGCTGTGCCCGGCCGGGCCCCATGGACTAAGGCCCGGCCACCAGACGCTCGCCCTGGGGCACCCTCCCCGGGCCTGGCTCCAGGACTGGGCCCCGGTAACCCTATTCCGGGCAGGGTAAACTGTTCCCTTGATGTTCTCTTGATAAGGGTCTTCTTAATCGCTCTTTGTCTGGTACCTCACCCAGGACCAATTTGCCATGAGAGACCCTACCAGGGGGCAAAAGCCCCCCGACAACATAGCCCCTGGGATCCCTGGGACACACAAACCCCTCCACCATGATAAGGTAGCGATTCACAGAGAGGGAAACTGATAATTTAAATGAAGAATTCCCTATCAAGATACTGTTTATGCAATAATATAAAACATGTTTGAAATGATCATCAGTAGAAAAAATTTCAATTCTGACCTGAGAGTTTCCATATTACAATGTTGACTCTTCAATCCAACAGACAAGAGCTTCACGCCTGAATCCTGCAGGTCAGAGTTACTCAGGTCCAGCTCTCTCAGAGTAGAGGGCTGTGAACTGAGAACAGATCTTCACAGCCTCTCTCTGAGAACTGACAATGACTTAGTCTGAAAAATGAAATATAAACATTAAACGAACACTGTTGAAGTGGAATGAGAGTGCACGGAAGAGTTAAGGTTTAGCAATATGTAACCCTGTTTTTTTTCTTTTTTTTTTCAGGAATCCTTCATGCCTTACTAACATACAATAGATGGATGACACTGACATTTATTGGCTATATTACACTAGTCAAAAGAAGAAAAAAAACACAGCAAAAACAAAACACCAAGATGATACTTAGGACAACGGTGAATCAATTCTGGTTTTCTAAGGCAAATGCCAATTGGGCTCCATGTGCCGGGCAGTGAGGGCAGTGCATTAACACCGAAGTAGCTGACATTGATCAATACTTAAATGATCATAAAACTATTGCAGAAGTTTAACTGATGTTATATTTTAATTAAAAGGTGTTCCTTTATTTTTATTCTTTTTTAATAGTGTATTCATATTGCTTAATTCTGCCAATTGATGAAAAGCACAGTATCACTTGATTTCACCTCAGCATATTCAGTTTACAGTGTGGACTCCTCAGTCCTGCTGAAAGAAGCTTCACTGCTGAATCCCGCAGAGTGTTGTTACTCAGGTCCAGCTCTCTCAGACTAGAGGACTGGCAGTTCAGAACTGAAGACAGGGCTTCATAGCTCGTCTCTGACAAGTTACAGAGACTCAGTCTGGGGGAAAAGAACATTTTTAAAAATCTGTTGTCTTCTCATGTTAAAAGGTTAGAAATATAGAAGATTACCATAACTTCAAAAAAAAAAAATCTTTCTCTCCCTCTCTCAAATGTATTTCATAAAACACAACAATAAAAGTTGACCTTGATTTGCTTAGTACTTTAACTGATTTCTTATGTCAATTCATAAAGAATGAAAGAATGCAGAATATTAGATGAGCTGACCTGAGTGTTTTCAATGCACACTCTGGACTCTTCACTGAAGCAGACAGAAGATTCAGTGCTGAATCATGCAGAGTGTTGATACTCAGGTTCAGCTCTCTCAGACTAGAGGACCGGGAGCTGAGAACTGAGGACAGAGCTTCATAGCCTCTCTCTGAGAGTTTAGGGACACTCAGACTAAAAAGAACAAAAACAATTATCATTTAATCACAAACGGTTTGCGATTCATTCAAATCACTTCATATCTTGAACCTTTACAAGAAAGACAAATGTCAGTGTGCATTACTATTTATGGTTGACTTAATAACGTTAGATTTACACAGGGACAAAATATCAAAGACCTGGAACTTGCTCATTAAATCCAATGATCCTGGTGAGTGAGGGCTAATTAGACTCTAAGACTGCAAAAGTCCTTTGATCTCACTTAGGTTAACAAATGATTTAGAGATTCTGAGAGACTGAAACAGTAAAGTTTTTATAGAAATAATTTCTGCAAAAGCAGATACAGTAGTTAGAAAACACATCAGAGTTCTCCACAAAGCAGTGTGTAACAAGCAACCGAACATGCACGGGATTTCAGTGTCACTTGATCTGTTTATTTGGCTTTGTTGACTAAATTCTTCACTGTAAGCTACAGGTGTCTCCAGGAGCAGCTCCATTCTGTGCTACTCCACTAACATTACAAACTCCTCTCTCGCATGTCCCCACAGTCTCTACATATTTAGAGAAGAGAGAGCCATTAGTTCCCGCACACACCAGTTTCTCCCATCACTGTGATGCTGCCCTTAGAACTCACTATACTGGCCCTCCACAGGCAGACCAGTTATCACAACACCACCACATACTCCCACCGCCCGACTGAGGCCTGGGCCACATCCGACCGAGCCTACTCCATCTGAGGACACACCTGCCTGCCCTTCCCCCAAGTGGTACCCTAAATATTGTACCTTCATCCAACTGCACACACTTCTTCAGGTTTGCTGTGAGCCTCAAAGACTCCAGGACGCGACCACTTGCTGCACATGGTCCACCCAGGTATCACTGTGGATGATAACATCATCCAAGTAGGCAGCAGCATACACAGCATGCAGCTGCAGTATCCGGTCCATGAGGCACTGGAAGTTGGCAGGGGCTCCAAACAACCCGAACAGAAGTGTGACAGATTGGTACAAACCGTACAGATTGGAGAAAGCTATTTTTTCCCTGGAATCTGCAGATAAGGGAATCTGCCAGTAGCCCATGGTAAAATCCAATGTAGTGAAAAGGCGGGCAGTGCCCAAGGGGTCGTCAACCCGGGGCATGGGGTAGGCTTCAAGCTGTGACACTTCGTTCACCTTGCGATAGTCAACACAGAACCGTATAGACCCATCCTTCCTCACCACAGGAACTATGGGGCTACACCACACACTGTGAAACACTTCTATTACTCCCAACTTTAACATCTTAGCCAATTCCCTCTGAACAATTTGCCTTTTATGTTCAGGCAGAATGGTGCTCAATGAGTGAAGTATGACCAGGAACGGGGGAAAACACATCTGCTTGGATGTCTGGCCAATAAAATCGGGATGTTATTCTCTCCAGAGTTTTGTTTCATCCCACATGCCCTGCCATGGGGATATAATGAGCTGCCGGGAAATTATATTCCAGGCGGCATCGCAGCACCAACAGCTAGGTGTGTGTTTCTTCGGTGTGAGTGCCGTGACTCACTCAATACAGCCTGTCATTCCGCAACAGGAAATGCAGGTAAATCTGCACAGCAAACAATATGTGATATCATGCGAGCCTTCTTCTGATAGCCCAGGTCAAAGCCAACCATTCCATTCTGCAGTTTCTGGCCCAGGCAAACAGCCGCTCTCCTCCAGTCATCCGGCTGGCTGGATGGTCCTCCAGGGAGAGGCCCAGATGATCCACAACTGCAGCACACATCGAGTTAGGGCTGGGCGATATGTCGAGTTTTGTTTCTTTTTTTTTTTAAATATCGATATATTTTTATACGAGATATAAGATCCTAAAATCCTTTCATTTTCTCAAAAGTTGACAGTGCACCTTATGTATGAATTCTGGTTGTGCTTGATGACCGCGAACCGATTTTATGTGGGACACGGCGCTCAGCAATCTGTCAAAAAATGTTTTAGTACGACTTTGGTAAACTACGGGGCTGCACCACTTGATGGATTGTCTGAGCATTGCTGCTACCATAGTCTGGAGCCTTAGGGAGTGATATCTACTGTGCTTCAACGTAATATTACCATACTGTGTGCGTATAAGGACCATAAATTGCACCTGTTCAGCGATGTGGTTAAAAAGAGCATTTCAAACTCCAGGCCGTTGTCATGAAATCAATATCCTTAGTATCCTTATTTTCCTATTATATTGTTTTATGTACTTTAATAATGAAGGCTTGTAGAGCAAGGCCACACAACTAAGTGCTCAGCCAGACTGAAAAACAGGAAGTTTTAGTGCACAGGCATATTAATAGATAAGATACAGAAAAGAGGAACTTTCCATATAAGCAATGTTTGAAACTGTGTGTGACGTGTGTGACGTCTGAAGTACAGAAATAACACCATATAAGACACATGTTGAGCTAAAAATGTTAGAACTCTTGCAGCTGGCGTTTTAGCTGTGCAGGGTCTCTCTCTCTTCCGGAAGATGATTGAATAAAAAGACATATAAATTTTTTAACACACTATGAGTCGGTTTTCTCTGTTCTATCATGGGGACAAAAGAATCGGGGTTAATACTGTCAGTCACGTAGTAGAACTTGGGAACAGAGCAGCTGTGAAATCTGTCTGTCTTTGTTATTACGCTCAGCGTCTGTTAGTTTACATGTTGACTGCACAATTGCGAACTTTTTGTTATGCACAAAAACAACATTGTTTTCTTTTATTTATAGAGCATTATTATTTATTAAATGCTAATTATTTATTTGAGTAATTTTTTCATGTACATCTACATTGTATGTTAATAAAAGTGCCTGTGTGACATCTGGGACACAGCTTTGACTAAGAACTCTCTTTTTGTTCTTACTTTATGGCTTTAAAAAAAATTGAGATATATATCGTATATCGCCATCCAGCTAAAAACTATCTAGATATGAATTTTGGGTCATATCGCCCAGTCCTAATTGCAGCCAGAGCCAGAGGCAGAGTTAGGGCCGCCATCTGGGCCTCCCCTGACAGTAGCAGCTGCAGCAGCAGTGCCCACTTCTCCTCTGGCCAACGACACACCAGTGCTTTGGCGCGGAAAGTCTCTGTAAAAATTTGCAAATCGTTGCCCTCCCCCATCCGATGCAATGCCACTGACAGCAAAAGGGAGGGGGCCGGCGCCAAAGCAGCCTCCACCTGTTTCCCCCGTCACTGCCCTGAGAGCTCACTGTACCTCCCCTCCACTGCAGCAGGCCAGAGACCAAACCCACGCCCCACAGTGACATAAAGTCTCATGCCTCCTTATCCACAGTGTAGATGTCAGTGTCCTCTGGGTCCTTACTGATCATTGCATTTCTGTCACAATTTGTCAAGGTTTACAGACTGTGTGCAGTCAAAGTGAAAGTGACTTTGATAAAAGCTGACACCCAGAAATGTTTAAGAAACTGACATTTCCTGCTGCTATGATTTTTTAAGGGTTCATCACACATTACACGGTTTGTGTTATAAATATAAGACTAATCACAGAGTTACTTACAGAGCTTTGTTGGAGGCGTTGACCACTGGCAGCAGCCCTAGAAGACCTTCCTCTGAAGCAGAGTATTTCTTCAGGTCAAACACATCCAGATCTTTTTCTGATGACAGTAAGATGAAGACTAGAGCTGACCACTGAGCAGGAGAAATTGTATCGTAGGACAGACGTCCTGATCTCATGGACTGTTGGATCTCCTCCACTAGAGAACGATCATTCAGTTCATTCAGACAGTGGAACAGATTGATGCTTTTTTCTGCAGACAGATTCTCATCGAGCTTCTCCTTGATGTACCGGACTGTTTCCTGATTGGTCTGTGAACTAATTCCTGTCTGTGTCAGCAGACCGCGTAGGAGATTATGATTGGTCTGCAGTGAAAGACCCAGGAGGAAGCGGAGGAACAAGTCCAGGTGTCCATTTGGACTCTGTAAGGCCTTGTACATAGCACTCTGGTGGAAGTGTTTCTCTGCAGATTTTCCTGTTTCAGACTTCCTGGAGGATGTTTGTTGTTCTTCCAGCAGATTGAGTCCACAGTTGATGAAGGTCAGATGGACATGAAGAGCAGCCAGAAACTCCTGAACACTCAGATGGATGAAGCAGAACACCATGTCCTGGTACAGTCCTCTCTCCTCTTTAAAGATCTGTGTGAACACTCCTGAGTACACTGAGGCTGCTCTGCTATCGATGCCACACTCTGTCAGGTCTGATTCATAGAAGATCAGGTTTCCTTTCTGCAGCTGATCAAAAGCCAGTTTTCCCAGAGACTCCATCATCTTCCTGCTCTCTGGACTCCAGTGTGGATCTGTCTCAGCTCCTCCATCATACTTGACCTTCTTCACTTTGGCCTGAACCACCAGGAAGTGGATGTACATCTCAGTCAGGGTCTTGGGCAGCTGTCCTCCCTCTCTGGTTTCCAGCACATCCTCCAGAACTGTAGCAGTGATCCAGCAGAAGACTGGAATGTGACACATGATGTGGAGGCTTCGTGAGGTCTTGATGTGGGAGATGATCCTGCTGGTCTGCTTCTTATTTCTGAATCTCTTCCTGAAGTACTCCTCCTTCTGTGGGTCAGTGAACCCTCTGACCTCTGTCACCATGGCAACACAGTCAGGAGGGATCTGATTGGCTGCTGCAGGTCGTGTGGTTATCCAGAAGTGAGCAGAGGGAAGCAGTTTCCCCCTGATGAGGTTTATCAGCAGCACATCCACTGAGGTGGACTTTCTAGGGTCAGTTATGATTGTAGTTTTGTGGAAGTCCAGAGGAAGTCGACACTCATCCAGACCATCAAAGATGAACACAACCTGGAAGTCTTCAAAGCTGCAGATTCCTGCTTCTTTGGTTTCAGTAAAGAAGTGATGAACAAGTCCCACCAAGCTGAACTTTTCCTCTTTCAGCACATTCAGCTCTCTGAAAGTGAATGGAAATATCAACTGGATGTCCTGGTTGGCTTTGTATTCAGCCCAGTCCAGGGTGTATTTCTGTGTTAAGACTGTTTTCCCAATGCCAGCCACTCCCTTTGTCAGCACTGTTCTGATTGGTTCATCTCTTCCAGGTGAGGCTTTAAAGAGGTCTTCTTGTCTGATTGTTGTTTCTGGTCTGGCTGGTTTCCTGGATGCTGTTTCAATCTGTCTGACCTCATGTTCCTCATTGACCTCTGCAGTCCCTCCCTCTGTGATGTAGAGCTCTGTGTAGATCTGATTCAGAAGGGTTGGGTTTCCTGCTTTAGCGATCCCCTCAAACACACACTGGAACTTCTTCTTCAGGGTGGATTTAAGGTTACGATGACAGACTGCAGCTAAAAGTTGTATTGTTATTATTACTATTCACAACTTCAACAATCATATTTTACAAAACGCTGATGATAATTTCTGACTAAATGAGAAATGACTGAACACACTGGTGTCATAAGTCCCTCATTTATCCAGCAGCTTAAGTCTTTATAGAAATCCTCTTACTGTTCTGCAGACGGTCAGCCAGTTCCTCCTGATTCATTCTCCTCAGGAAATCCACTGTGATCTTAACAAATGCCTCTCTGTTTCTCCTCTGTTCATCATCCTCCCTCTGAAACTCCAATGACTGGGGCTTATTTGGACTCAGAACCTTCTGGATCTTTTTCAGCTCGTTCTTCACAAAGGTTATGATGTTGTCCTCCAGCAGCTGGAACAGAATACTTTATGAATGACCCACCACTCTGAACTTCAGTCTACACAACATTCACTTCTTCAGTTCAGTTCATTTCAGTTCATTTTTATTTCAAACATATACAGTCACCAACATTTTATAATATCATTCCATGCAGTTGTTTGAAAAGGAGTAGGCAGAAGTATATACTTATTTAGCCCTACCCACTTATGTTTACATCTTAATCATTTCCTCATCATCTAAATTTGAACAACAAAAACTTATACAATGGTTCCAACTTAGAACATAACGTCACAATTTTTTTTTAACGTTCAACTAAAAATATGTTTAGATTGAATGATTTGCAAAAGAAAATAAACATCACTTTGACTGCTGTCTTGGGTTAATTTTCTTCATTCTCATAATTATTTAAAATTTATTTTTTGAGTTTTATTTTAAACTGGTTTATATCCCTACTGACCTTTATTTCTTCTTTTGCTCATTCCAGAATTTATATAAATTATTATTATATAAAATTATATATAAATAGATATCCTTTTCAAAGTTGTTCTTACTTTTTGTATTTTTAAATTCCACATCCCTCTAAAATTATACCCCCCTTCTCTTTCTAACAACCATTTACTTGTTTTTAAACTTCACCAGATCCTGGAATTTTATAGCTTGCGTCTTAATAAAGAGTGCATTTGTGTGAGCCCTATACCCCTTCTGATTTATTAATCTAATACCCCTTTTCTGCATTATGGTTATAGTCTGAATATTACTTTTATATGTATTTCCCCAAACCTCTACAAAATAACTCATGTATGGTAATAGCAAAGCACAATATAACGTGTACAATGTTTTCCTGTCCAGAAATTGTTTTGCTTTCCCCAAGACAGCAATGCCTCGAGCTAACTTTCCCCTCACATCACTTATGTGAGGGGAAAGACCCTATGAAAGGCCCAGGCCCTACGATCAATGATCACACCAAGAAATTTTATGGTATTAACTAGAGATGGACCGATCCGATATTACGTATCGGTATCAGTCCGATACTGACGTGAATTACTGGATTGGATATCGGAGAGAAATAAAAAATGTAATCCGATCCATTAAATATCAAAAAAGCACCTCACAAAACTTGTGACATGGCGTAAATCGGCTCATAACCGTAGCACAGTAGCAGTGTGCATCACGTGATAGAGCGGTCGTGTGTATTTGTAGCCTCGCTACCAAACCGGCATTTCATCTCTGAGGAAGTGATCCCAGAGAGAAGTAAAGTAAGTGTGTAAGTTCATCTCTGAATGTCTGTAAAGCATTCCCACATTAAGCTTAACAACCGATATATAGAGCGACTGCCTCTTCTCTCTCCCTCCCTCTCCTGCTGCTACTTCAATCGTGAAACTGATTAATGATCAGCTGATCAGCTTTTCTGTCGCGAGTCCATCTCACTTCTTTGTTTTTGGCCCACTTTGAACCAGAAAGAGGAAACCAGCAGCTGAACAACAGCAGCACGTGATAAGCTGTTGTTAGAATTTATTTAATATTACTTTCTAGACCAGGATCCTTTTCTATGCCGCTGACGGCTGGTAACTGTGCAGGAGCGGCTCTAGCAAAGTTTAGCCAGGGGGGCCGATAGGGCATTAACAGGGAAAAGGGGGCACAAAGACATACTTTTCTTTCTTATTCACATTTAAAATGTCGAGCTTTTAATAAATAATTATCTGAATCTTACACCCAAAGTTTTAATCTGCTGTAAAATGTATAGAAGTCCATTACTGTATATAGTAACTGTTAAGTCTAATATACCCTAGGAAGCTATGCTACTTTTTCATTTGGGAAGATACCATCTGTGCAGTCTGCAATTGTTTTGAAGAAAGATGTTGAATCTATTTAATTAGTTTCTGTGCATTTTTCCCACACTGCATCGAATTAAAGTTGATTACGTCGATTAAGCATCTTGAGGTGGAGGGTGGGGGGTGGTTCCCGTTTTTTTTTTTTTGCTTGTCTTTAGACAAGTGTTTTTGCACACCCTGGATCAAGCAAAAAGAGAGAAATGGGCAAACGAGGAGTCAAAGCGAAAGCTAGCAGTGACATGGTAGCTAGCAATTGCCCCGAAAATGAGACCATGTGCGAGGCTGAGGATGCACTAAGTACACTGCAGGATGACGTGATTGTGGACAAGGTGACTTCTAACATATCAAAAGTATTGGATAGTAAGATATCCGAAGTCATAAAGCCAATAAACAAGCTCACTGAGAAATTCGATAATCTGATAGAAAAAATGGGAACAGTGGAGCAGCGGGTCTCGGACTTGGAAGATGTTACGGCTACAAGTGAGCCACGTATTGCCGCTCTCGAGACCCAGCTTAAGAAGGCCATGAAGCGTCTGGAAGGCTTTGAGAATTAGAGCCGGCTGCAGAACATGAGGATTGGGTGGCTGTAGCTCAGGTGGCAGAGCAGGTCAGCCACTAATCAGAAGGTCGGTGGTTCGATCCCAGGCTGCCTCCTGGCTGCGTGCCAAATATCCTTGGACAAGATACTAACCCCGTGTTTGCCTACTGGTGGTGGTCAGAGGTGGCGCCAGTGTCCGGCAGCCTCGCCTCTGTCAGTGCGCCCCAGGGCAGCTGTGGCTACAATGTAGCTTGCCATCGCCAGTGTGTGAATGGGTGAATGACTGAATGTAGTGTGAAGCGCTTTGGGGTCCTTAAGGGACTAGAAAAGCGCTATACAAATGCAGACTATTTACGATTGTCGGGCTAAAAGAAGGCGCGGAGGGTAGAGCACCAGTGGACTTTTTTAAAAAGCGGGTACCAGAAGTCCTGGGCCTTCAGCAGAGTGCCATTACAGTCGATAGAGCTCATCGCACTGGAACACCTATGAGGCTTACCAGCACGGAGGGACCGCATGCAGTACTGGTCCGGCTTCATTACTACTCCGATACACAGAAGATTCTCCAGGCTGCCAGGGCTAAAAGTACCACAAACACAGAGACAGGGAGTGTGTCCTTCTATCAGGATTTCTCCGCTAAGGTGGCACGAAAGAGAAAGGAGTCGGTGAATGCGCGTAAAGCTCTCCGAGAGGCGGGGATCAAATATTCCTTCCTTTATCCAGCCATCATTAAAATATTTAACCCCGATGGCACTAGCAGCTCCCTTGCAACCATCCAGGATGTCAAGGACTACAGTATGTGAGCAAATTGCCAAGACCTAAATAAACTGTTGGTGCACGACAGTGTTATTGTAACGTAAGTTACAAACTCGAGGCTTACAGCATTACAGTATTGTTAACGAGCTAAGGTATAAAGTATTTTTATTAACATAGAGTGCCACACCATCTCCTTTTTTATTAGTCCTATCTAAGTGGAGGAATTCATATACCTCTATCTCAAAATCTTCTTCTTTTCCAGTGTTTTTCCTAGACTTTGATATTGTTATCACATCAAATGGTTGATTAACCCTTTAAGACCTACCATAGAACCAAGTCTGCCAGAGCTTATATTATATTTTTACATGCTGTAGTGACATTTTTGGGAGCTTTTCAAGTTGCTATACATCAATACAACCATTATAGCCTAACTTTTAATAATATGTATGCATTAAGTGCATAGTAATTACATAAATTGCAAAAAAGTGCAATGAACTACAAATAAATTGAAAATCGTTTGTTTTTTTTAACATCTATTTCTAGTTAGAGAAATTTAAGAGGCTTATCCCTCAAAACTGTAAATACAAAATACATTAGGAGCGTTCATGTGTTTGCAGTTAGACGAGGAGATGTTACCATCATGGACATGTTAACAAATCCTGCAGCATCACGTGGAACAAACACTTTGCGTTCCTGTCATCTGCAAGCAACAGGAAGTTCATTAATAAAGGCGGATAGAGACGTGACTGTGATCGTTCTCCTTCATCCAGCTGTTATACACATCTGGGCTCACACGATGAGCCTTTGTCTAAAAAAGCAGTTTGGATTATTGTAATGGTCTTTTTACTTGTCTCAACAAATCAGCTCTGGATCATCTTCACACTGTACAGAATCCAGCGGCAAGACTTTTAGCTGGCACAAAGAAGAGGTCACACATTACTCCAGTTTTAGCTTCTCTTCATTGGTTGCCACTAAATTTGAGCGTTCATTTTAAAATTTTAGTTGTAACTTTTAGAGCTCTGCACGGTGAAGCTCCTAAGTATATCTCTGACCTGTTGAAACCTCATGCTTCATCCCGTCACTTGGGTCATCAGGTCAGAGGTTACTGGTGGTCCCAATTACTAGGTTTAAAACACGTGGGGATTGGACTTTTCAGGCACTGGCACCAAGTGCTGTGGAACTCCCTGCTGTTGTCTTTTTTACGCTGTCTAGACTCCATTGAATCCTTTAAAAAGCAGCTGAAGACATTTTTATACAAACAAGCTTTTAATTAATTTTTTCACTGTTTTATATTATTTTATTTGTATTTTTGATTTTATTGTAAATGACTTTATGACTTTTATCTGTGAAATGTGCTATATAAATAAATTTTACTTACTTACTTACTTACATCAGTTTATCTTAATAACAGCTCACCTCTCTGCAGCAGACAGAGGCTGGACTTTAAAATAAATGGGTTTATCTTTAGACCGGTCACTCTGTAGGGAAACAGAGCTGGGTGGAGGTCCAGGTTGGTTCCTGTGAATAATGATGGGGCAGTGATGTGAGTGCTGAGCTGTGACATGGAGAAGAGTCATGGACAGTTAGAGATGGTCATCTCACCTCTGAGCTTTGGTCTGGCTCTCATGTTCCCCACACAGAGTGCTTTTAGAGGGAGGGACTCCCTCCTCTCTGTCCTCACACTGATCCATGCTGCTCAATTCACATCAGCTCACACACACTTTCTACCTTCACCTGCAGAGGAAACACAAATCATTCATGTGCACATCAGCTGAAATCCTCCTTTCCATCATGTGTGCTGTCCAGATATCAGCTGCTTCTTTCCTGCTTCATCTCAGTGTCAGCTGAGAGAATGACAAACCCACTATGTGTCAACATTTGATGGATGATGATACAGAAATGTGAAATGATATTGACCTAAATCTGTCCTGATGATAATGAGAAGCTTTGATGAGTTGTGACTCTCTGAGGTGTTACTAGGATGTAGAAACACTGGAGCTCAGCCCTGAAATCTTTGCTATTTTCACTTGATAACAGCAGCTGTTTAAAGTTCCCGAGTGTGTTTGATAGTAAATGAATGTAAATGTGAGACACTGTGTGCTCACAGCTAAAGGCTGCAGTCAGCTGTGTTAGAGCGTCTCTCACACAATGATCCTTTAATAAACACTCAGAGCTCCATGTTGTGTGCTGACATGTTGACAGTTTGACTTCAGCTTTTACTGAAGAAAATCCACAGAAGGCTGAAAGGGAAGCATCACTTCCTGTTTGAGGAGAGCCAACAGTCTGTTTACATGTCATGTCTAAGTTACAGCTGGAATAATAATTTGCAAAGTCTGCTGCTCTTTCTGTAACCATCTGACCATCAACTAACTCTGTGCTGTTGTTGCTGCTCTCATTCACAAAGTGCTCAATTACATTTTTAACTTGTATCTTTAAGAGCTCTTAGCGTTAGCTTAGCGTTAGCATGCTGTCTGGCTAGCTTAGCGTCAGAGCTCTGCAGGTGTCATATGTAAATATTAATCACAGTGACAGTAAAGGTGGAAAAAGTGAGAAAAACACTGCAGCTGAGTTGTGACGTCATCACGTACGCTGTGTTCTCTGTGCTCTGAGTGAACTCACAAAGTACAAACTATAAGTACACTAACACAAACGTAGCTCAGAGTGGAGAACACACTCGGCCTTGTTGGTCCAGCTGTGAGTCCGTTACCGTGAACTCTGGAGCGGCAGATTTGTGCTGGAACTAAGCTGCACACAGCTGATGTTAGCCAGGAAAAAATATGTTTTCCTAACCCTAACCCTGGCTAACCCTATTACACACTGACTTTAATGGAGAAACCGGAAATACAAACACACACAGTTGTGTGAAGAACTCAAACATGGGCTGAACAAACAGTAAAGTTCCTAAAGACAAACTGTTAAAGGAGGAAACAAAGAAAACTTACAGTTTCTTCACACACCAACAACAAGCTCCACTGCACGAAGTTCAGGAAAGCGAAAGTAAACTGAGCAGGTAGAAAACACCCAGAGAGGCGTTTGAGGACACTCGGGAGCAGTGGCGTGTCCAGCGGGGTGGCCTGGGGGGCACAGGCAACCCCCCCACCAGACTAGCCACCCCAGGTGCCACCCCGAAGCTAAAACAATAAAATTCTATCAAATATCAAATGTGCGATTATGTTTTCACAGTGAAGCTCAGATATCCGAGTGTAAGAGAATGCAGCATTGGCTTCTGCACTATGAAGTGTACTTCAAATGCATACTCCAAATGCGCCATCGATTTCCCCAAATATCAAGCGTGGTCCGGTGCACGCTTCGTGGTCCCATATATCCCACAATTGATAGCGCGGCGGTGGGTGTGGATGATTTTGCCGCAAAATACCAAGAGCACCTGGCTGCAGCCACTGTGGAGCTCCACAGTAACCGGAAACACGTGACCTCCACAGTAACCGGAAACACGTGACCTCCACAGTAACCGGAAACACATAACTTCAGTTAAATCGACTTTGACAGCGAAAACTAAATTGCGTTTTTGTTACTATTGATGCTGCTGAGAAATAAAAATGGTTTTAAGTGGGGGTTTTTTAACACTCTGGGTTTGTTCAAAAAAATTCACCATCCCCTAAATTGTTCGTGGCCAAAAGTGTACAGTGGTCCCTCGCTATAACGCGGCGCACCTTCCGCGACACTTGCTGTTTCGCTGATTTATTTATTTTTTTACAGTACATCGTGTTGTGCGTTCTGATTGCTGTAGACCATTGTCAATCCATCTAGTCCAGTGTCTCCTGTACAGGAGCGGTCCCTAATAGGCCCACGGACCGGGCCCGGTCCGTGAGTCTTTTGGTACCATTCCGCGAGAGTTGATCCTCCGGTGTGAAATGTATGTTTGTAGTTGTGTGTCTTATTTTGAAAGAACTATTTACGCGTTACCATAGCGACCAGAGAGTCTTACAGTTTTTTCTGATTGCTTAAGCACATTTTTTGTAACTATTGGCTAATTTTGCAAAACTCTTCACACAAATAAGAAAACCTGTCACCCAATAATCAAAACATTGTAGTTCTCTTGCAAAAGCGAACACAGCTAGATTAACTCTTCACACCTTCGTAAAAATGGTGTTTCCGTATCAAACAGTACACACAGGCCATCATCTACTAAGCACACAATGCGCCAACTGCACACTGATGGTATGAATACAAAACACATCTGGCTTTTGCTTTCTCTGTGCACAAGGTAGGCTATGCCAGTTTGAGCTCATACTTCTGTCATAGATCCATAAGCATAGAGGGATCCAAACTTCAAGTACATCAAAACAAACACAAGTGTTTATTTCCAAGTATAGGATTATTTGCAATCGCCATAATGACTATATGGGTTACTTGGTCTGCAGTGAACATGCTTCCTCTGCCCCCAGCATCTGGTCATCTAGCAATTCTGTAAAGTAACAATTTCAGTATTTTTACATCAATGGTATTGGTGTGTTTCTCATTGGCATATGGCAGTGCTACAAATCTTTGTGCGAAGTGACTGTACTAACCGATTCTCATTTCAAGATGTCCTTATGGTACTTGCTACAGTGTAGCGGCTCGAGTTAGGCTGGACCCGTTGGCCAGCTACCCTCAGGGTCATTCCACGGTTGATTACATGGTCCACTATTGTAGCTCTGATGTCATCAGCAATTCTATTTCTTACTCTTCCTACCCTTCCTCTCCCCCCTCCTCATCTTCCTCTCCCTCCTCCTCGTCTTCCTCTTGCTCCTCCTTGTCCTTGTCGTCCTCTTCATCCTATTTCTTCACCTCCACGTCCTCTTCCTCGGCCTCCTCTACTTCTCACTCTTTCTGCTCCCTCCATTGTACTCTGCACACACAGCTTACCTGTATTATAGTGCTTAGGCTGATTGCAAAGTGAACTAATTATCTAAAAAAGTTTTCACATGTGAAAGTGTGCCAGACAGTTGGCAAGTTAGTGTTAATGATAGCCATACATGTGTATACTTTTGCTAGGAGTGTGTTGGAAATTTGGTAATTGAGTGTTGTGCAGTGAATTGTGCCTACAGTTTTGCAAAGTGTGTGTTACAAAATTGCAAACTGAGTGCAAAGCAGTTTTTGTGCTTTTAGTTTTGCAAACTCAGTGAGTGGTTTTGCTATAAGTCTGAATAGTTTTAGAGATTGTGCTACAGGAATCACAGTTAGGGTTTAAGCATTCAGAAAAAACTGTAATAATACAGCAGTCCCTCGTTTATCGCTGGTGTTACGTTCAAAAAATAACCCGCGGTAGGTGAAATCCATGAAGTAGCCAACTTCATTTTTTACAATTATTATAGATGTTAAGACTGTAAAACCCCTCACTACATGCTTTATACACTTTTCTCAGACAGGCATGAACATTTTCACACTTTTCTCTTTTGTTTAAACACTCTTAGAGTTCAAACCTTCGTAGAAACATAAGTCCAGTATTATGGAATGAAACCAAAAGGTGCATTTGAGGGTGCAAAACGTTTCGTCAGCATTGTTGTGTTTGTTTGGGAGAAAACTTACAAACATACAGTACAGCACTTCAGAGTTACACTGCTAGCGATCGAAGATTTATGTAAATTCGACAAGCTAAACGCATTCTGTACTGTACAGCAGGAGTCCCCAACCTTTTTTGCACCGCAGACGACTTTAATGTCAGACAATATTTTCAGGGAACGACCTTTAAGGTGTCGCGGATAAATACAACAAAAGAATTAAAAAAAAGAAACTGTGGTATTTTGTAAATATAATAATAAACGTGACTTGAGCTGTGCGCCAACAACAATGACAGTGACATCCTCCTCTCTGCTTCTTACAGTTTTTTCTGAATGCTTAAACCCTAACTGTGATTCCTGTAGCACAATCTCTAAAACTATTCAGACTTATAGCAAAACCACTCACTGAGTTTGCAAAACTAAAAGCACAAAAACTGCTTTGCACTCAGTTTGCAATTTTGTAACACACACTTTGCAAAACTGTAGGCACAATTCACTGCACAACACTCAATTACCAAATTTCCAACACACTCCTAGCAAAAGTATACACATGTATGGCTATCATTAACACTAACTTGCCAACTGTCTGACACACTTTCACATGTGAAAACTTTTTTAGATAATTAGTTCACTTTGCAATCAGCCTAAGCACTATAATACAGGTAAGCTGTGTGTGCAGAGTACAATGGAGGGAGCAGAAAGAGTGAGAAGTAGAGGAGGCCGAGGAAGAGGACGTGGAGGTGAAGAAATAGGATGAAGAGGACGACAAGGACAAGGAGGAGCAAGAGGAAGACGAGGAGGAGGGAGAGGAAGATGAGGAGGGGGGAGAGGAAGGGTAGGAAGAGTAAGAAATAGAATTGCTGATGACATCAGAGCTACAATAGTGGACCATGTAATCAACCGTGGAATGACCCTGAGGTTAGCTGGCCAACGGGTCCAGCCTAACTCGAGCCGCTACACTGTAGCAAGTACCATAAGGACATCTTGAAATGAGAATCGGTTAGTACAGTCACTTCGCACAAAGATTTGTAGCACTGCCATATGCCAATGAGAAACACACCAATACCATTGATGTAAAAATACTGAAATTGTTACTTTACAGAATTGCTAGATGACCAGATGCTGGGGGCAGAGGAAGCATGTTCACTGCAGACCAAGTAACCCATATAGTCATTATGGCGATTGCAAATAATCCTATACTTGGAAATAAACACTTGTGTTTGTTTTGATGTGTTTGAATAAACACCAGTACTTGAAGTTTAGATCCCTCTATGCTTATGGATCTATGACAGAAGTATGAGCTCAAACTGACATAGCCTACCTTGTGCACAGAGAAAGCAAAAGCCAGATGTGTTTTGTATTCATACCATCAGTGTGCAGTTGGCGCATTGTGTGCTTAGTAGATGATGGCTTGTGTGTACTGTTTGATACGGAAACACCATTTTTACGAAGGTGTGAAGAGTTAATCTAGCTGTGTTTGCTTTTGCAAGAGAACTACAATGTTTTGATTATTGGGTGACAGGTTTTCTTATTTGTGTGAAGAGTTTTGCAAAATTAGCCAATAGTTACAAAAAATGTGCTTAAGCAATCAGAAAAAACTGTAATAGTAGTGTCTGGGACATCTAATTGATTAACATCAACATTGATTATTATGCACTATTATTTTTGTTCAAGGAGAGCAAAAAATATAAAACTCTCTCTCAGCTTGTTTGTTGCCAAAAATGGCCACTTTTTGTGTATGTTCACAAAATGCTATAAAATGTATATTTCTTAAAACATTTATCTACTTTTACCGACGTGACTCTTTAAAATAGCACCAGTCCTTTTCATCAAAATCAAAATTGTATCTAAATTTTCTACTCTTTATAGCCAGTTAGGTTATATATTACCATTAACTTTTCAGATAAAACGGTTATAAAGTCCTAATGTTTTCATGAAACTTCCTTTTTTTCCCCATCTGAGCATCGGGGAAAAGGCTGTCTTGCAATTGTTGAGGTCACTAGTGTGTGCCCCATTTCTTCCGGGATCACTCTCTTTATAGGTTTTAGTGGACTCCTAGTACTGCGAAGTGGTTTCATGGTACAAAGGGATTGTATTCCAAGAGCTGGGAGACTGTAGAAATCAGCAGTGATGCCCTTCCTACCATCTTTCCAGAAGAATAAGTGATCTGGAAGCTGTTAGGCTTACTTCAGCAGCAGCACTTTCTGCACCTGCATAAAATCCAGGACACATTTACTAACGGTGTTTGTTGCTGTATGTGCTGCAGCTTTGAATTTTTTAATAATATATATTTTGTTAATATTTTGGCTATGGTGTCTTGTTATGAAATGTACAAGAGTAAAAGTGTTTTTAGCATGTGCTTCAAAGTTAAGTTTGACTGGGAAACTCAAAGCTCAATAGTCTGTATCAACAGAAATTCACTGCAGCCTATGTAATATTTCATGCGTCATAATTTATTCTACTCTATCTTGCAAATACATATTTGTGTGGCAATGTCATGCACAACACACACAACTATTAGATCCTTAAGATCAAACCCGTGTCATTCTTTTGGTCCACTGCAGTGCAGTAGTCAAAAAAAAGAATAAGTGAAGTGTCCACAAATGGCCAGGATAGAGCCCAGAGTGTTAATGTTTAAAATGTATAAAAAATATTATTGATTACAATTCTTTACTGTTAATATGAACAATAAGCTTTTTATTTTGAAATTACAAGTTTAAAAAAAATGAAAATGCTGTTACATTTACATTGTCCACGGAAAAGTGCCTTATTTTGGACAACCCACTGCACAGCAGGACGCAGATCTTCAACAACTGCTGGCTCCTGTGTCAGGCAAATGGGGATGAAAACATAGTTATTTCTCTGTTGCAGAACAGTTTTTTAACAGTTATTCAAATGTCACTAAACATGTAATTACACTACTGTTTAAAGTGAATACTGACCTGACTGACTTCCTGGAACTTGCGTTTTTTCAGTCTGAAAATGGGCACGTGTTGTCCTTCAAGCACTGCTTTGGCTTCCTCTCTCCAGTGTGCAAATAGCTTGCCAGAGCTTAACAGAAAATGTTGATATTGTTAAGGTGTGTAAACTTTGACACGACATAGAACAGAAGTCAAAATATAAATACCTCCTGAGATCAAAGTTCTCCATCAACAGCAAGCACCACCATTTACGCAAGTAGGGCATGTCTGACTGTAAAATATTAATATGAAACATGTTTAACAACTTTCAAAAGATTCAAGACTCCATTGCTGTGAAAGTAAATAGAATACTTACTATAGTATAGTCAAATGAAGCATCCAGTGCCACGTACAGAGCAGACTATTTGGAAGAAAAAATAAAAATGTCATTTTTTTAGAAGCTTAAATTAGCTTCTGTATGAATCTCAAGAAGAGAAGAGAAAAATTACCATCAGCATGAAGATCCCACAGTCAACTCCATAGTCTTGGCTTGGAAAACCCTGTATTACATTGAAAATAAAGGCTCGTTAATAAAATCCCTTAAAAGAAGACTAGTGTAATTCATATTATTCACCATTCACTTAAACTAGCACATACCTTCAAGTCAAAGCTCTTTTTTTCTGACCACTGCCCGGGAATGATCTTCACTGCAAGATTCCTTTTTTTTTAAAGACAGTTACATTCACAAGTTAACAGATGTCATCATGATGGGTGTGAAATGTTTATTGCTAATAGCACCAACTGTAACTACAGGCCTCAGGAACACGACCTCAACAAAACAGCATAACAAAATGAAAAAGTACAGTCACATGCTCACAGTTGGTCAAAATAAAGCATTAACAGCTTTAAGTTAAGGTTGGCATATTTTACAAACTAATTTTTAATGGTGTTTTATGTTAAACTAGAACATTTGAAGACCCTATTTATGTCTGAAACTCATCTAAAGACAGCATCACTGACTTGATCATAATTTGAAGATGAGAAATAGAATAAAATGTTGAAGCATCATGCTGATATATCCATCCATCCATTCATTTCCGCTTATCCTTTTCAGGGTCGCGGGGGGCGCTGGAGCCTATCCCAGCTGTCATAGGGCGACAGACTGGACAGGTCGCCAGTCTGTCGCAGGGCCAACACACAGGGACAGACAACCATTCGCACTCACATTCATTCACACAGTGACACCTAGTGGCAATTTGGATTATCCAATTAACCTATCCCCACAAGCTGCATGTCTTTGGACGGTGGGAGGAAGCCGGAGTACCCGGAGGGAACCCACGCAAACACGGGGAGAACATGCAAACTCCACACAGAAACTTGCTGATATAGTTTATAAAAAAAAGCATGCGAGTGTACTGTATGTGTGAACACTCAAGATCAGCAGAACATGATCTGGGATGCACTTAAGCTGGAACACTGAACAGGTTCCTGAAAACTCCGGAACAAACCAAAAATGCTTATAAAAATGTGACCTCAAAAGTGAAACATATTGTTGGCCACCAAATCCTGCCTTGGTGTATAATGGGTCAAGAAAGAGGATTTCTCTTTTAGGTGGCTTCAGTACCTAAAAGACAGTTAGCCATGACTTCAAACCTGAAAACAATGTCATTGCAAGCGATCACAATCAAAGACTTTTGAAACTGCGTCATAAAAGCTTGAATACATCTCAGACACATAGCAAAATTCTAACAGTTTGTATGTGTCAAAAAACAAGACTTACACACAACTGGAAATGACCAGGTGTCCAGAGAGGGAGAACTATGATGTCCATCCTCTGAGCATCAGTCTGAAACAGAATTGTATTTTTAAGTATCCTGTATGTGAACTCGCACCAAAGTTATAAAAAAAATCTTTTTGATTACTTGCTTGTTTCTTTAAAGGACGGTACACTTACAGGAAAGGACTGCAATGGATCACAGCCATAGGGTGCAAGCCAAGTCCGGGTGACATACAGATTTTCTATGTAAATGCTTATCCCCTAGAATGTAAAAAAAAAAACATTTAAAACAACAACTCTTTAAATTATAGCTTGACAATCATCATATACAACATACAGTACCTTTGACTGAACAATTTTAGTGATAAGCTCAAAACAGCCATTTCCAATCTGAAACAGAAAAAATCATGATAACAATGAATGTACACTTTATTTTTTCATATTCGTAGAAAACAAAAATACTTACAGTCGATTCCATTTCTTTGTTTAAACCCAGTGTCCAAAAATCTGACCGCATGAGGCATCCAGAAGACGTTTCAACAATCAGCTCATCTTTGGGTCTGCTGATGTCCAGAACATAGTTGAGCTAAAAAAAAACAGATAGGTGTCATAGACTGTGGATGACCAAATCAGATAAGCACTAAAAGTTGCACTTTGCGACATCTGAAAACTTTAACATACAAGCTGTTGTTGGCCAGGGTGCGGTACAAAACACCATGATGAACGGCTGGCCAAAATGTTCTCAGGCTTTGTCAGAGCTTCGCACGGTGATCCACACAGGTCAGGAAAAGTTGCATCTGTTGACCTTCTATTGGCTTTCTTGTTGTCAACTCTTTTCTGAGGTTCTATAGGGATTTTAACAGGTTTCAGACAAAACACTACATAGAATGTATATTAAATGCATACAAATGCAAGAAAAATAAGCACTATTTATAGAAGGAAATTCATTTGAAACAGCATGTAACAAATTCGTTTATGAGCCATCAACTACAACAAGATAATGAATGCAAGCTTATTATTTCACCTATATATGACAATCACTATTCAAAATAAGAAATTTTACCAGTGTCACCAGACATTGAAGGTGCCGGGTTCAACACCGTTTCTGTGATTTCTCTGAGTTTATTGCACACCTGTGGGGCTAGGTACACAAAGAAAAGAATATACACACACAGATAGGAACAAATCTAACATGTAAACAATGGTAGCGTTCTGGTCATGAGACAATGCATGTACTTACCTACGACAGCTTGACCCAGTGCCGACAATGAGATATTGATCTTTCCAAGTCGACCATGTCTTAGCTGCCTCTCCAGAAGTTTCTTGTTGGTGACAGTGTTATAATGATGATTTATATTTCTCATCAGAAACACATGTGTGGATGGACTCATATTACTTAAAAAGTAATTGCTTTTCCTCATGTTTGCAAAGAACTGTTCAACAACTTGACTGTTCAGCCAGCCTTTCAGCTCCGGGACAAGTTGAATTCTGCGTAATATGTCCTTGGTATCTTTTGTATTTCCCTCATGAAATCTGTCCTACAGGACATAATGGTCAGATGATCCAGTGACAGGATGAGGATTTTCATTTACACTATCCATCCTTTCATGTAGCCATGGAAGATTCACTTTCAGGCTTCCATCCTGTGCAGCCTTGACATTTTCCTCAGTGGGCTCAGCCAGTCGACCTTCATGTGGATGAAATGGCAGTTTATCAGGAACCCGCAAATTGGTGTGTGCTGCCAAACCCCTCGCAAAATCGTAAACACAGACGTTTGGCATGTGCTTCCAGGACAGGAGAAGGTCAGCAAAATCCCGGGGACTTTCAGCACGAAGATTAAATTTAACACTGTATACAATGCCATGTGGACATAGTATTACAGACCATCCTCCTGCAAGCAAAGATTTAAAAAGTTGTTTGTGATTGTAATTACATATTTTAATGCTACTTCTAATAATCGCTAAGTGATGCTTACCAGAGGCACCCCATATGCTTTGAAAGACCTTATCATATGTCTGCCTGCTCTTCATCTTCTCCCTCAGTCTGGTGATGAGATCAAAGCGGGAGCCTTTGGAGTCGATGTTGCATGCTTTACACAATTTTCTTACCACTCCAACCTGACAGTAATTAGGGAAAACTGCAAATGGAACAACCCCAGAACTTTATGTCACATATTCTGAAAACTTCAAAGCAATGTTACCTTTTGTTTGGCGAGTTCATCCAACAGACGGTCTTCTGTGACACTGCTAAGCTTTGCTTCATGTGAAGAGCTTGTTCCTACTTTTTTAAACTCTGTGTTAAGCACAATGTCACTTGTTCGAGTTTCACTCCCGATCCATGGTGCCCAGTGTGTGTAACTTGGTGGAACGGAAAATGGATTCTTCACACCGCCTACAGAAAATGACATGTTTTTAATTACAATCTAAATTACTTTAAAACACTGAATGACTTTCAAAAAGTTTTTGCCATCACTCACTTGGAAAAAACCCACGGCTTATCATTTCCAGGTGAATAGAGTTCCAAAAACCTTCAATGTCATGTTCACCATTGAAGTCTTCCGGGGCTTTGAGGTCACTCACTATAATAAATTGACTCATAAGGACATGCACATAATGTACACAATGAACTATATACACAAATGTACATTAAACTTACCTGCTAACTTGAACACCCCTTTTCTGTGTAAGTCCATAACTACCACAGGGGGGTGAAACCCACAGTTTATGCAGGAGTACATGTATTCTGCGTCAGTCAAAGCCTCAAAATGGCAATAAGCATGAAAAATGGTATCCCTAGAAGGAAACTTCACTCTTCTTAAGCCCTCCAATGAGTCAATGACCCTTGAAGCGGATACATGGTTCTGTAATATGACAATAGGGTGAAGAAGACTATGATTACACAGATATTTAAATTTGGGCACCAAAATATCATAATGACACAAACACATTTTTAAAGCAATCTTCAGATGAGTATATTTTATTTTTGTGATCCTCACCTGCAGATTTTCTCTCAAAAAAAGGCAGAGTTCAAGAGACAAAACAACGTGGTTGTCAAAGATGTGAAGCCCATCTGTCCACTCCTGGTACCTGTAGACCATGTGGCACCGAGGACACGATCTATGGTGTGTTGAAACATCTGTTAAAGACAAATCACATTAATGTCAAAACATTAGTATAGGAACAATTATAACTAATTATTTCACAATGATGTTTAATCTTATTCATTAAAACTTACTCTCAATCACTCCCATCATGCTGACAATCCTCGCTTTATTGGTAACTAGAACAGCCTCATCAAGTTTGGGTGCTCTGGGCACACCTGGCACAGCGTTTCACATGGAAAGAGCTGTTTCTGATGATCCATTTTCTGTGAGATGACATTTTCTGGAAGAGATCCAGGTATTTTTTTCTCTTTAAAAATATAGCGTATACTCCTTTCGACGGCAGCATTGTCCTCAAAGGAAGAACTCTCCTGAGTCATCTGTGATGGGGTGCCTGATGATAGTGGTACAGTTGATTTGAAGATGTCTCTCTGTGTCTGGAAGAGATGCCATTTAGCTATGTTTTTATGAGGACATGATATTCGAGGCTTTGCACAAGCACAATGCCAGGTGTTCCTCAGAGCATTGTAAGTCACAAATATTCTGCCAAGACGGCAGAAACTGTGTATTTCCGGCTCAAATACAGACAAACAGATCTGTGTTGAGGATCCACCAAAATCCACCCTCACACAAAGTGGAGCATGTCCCATCTGGGCAGCTTTCTGCCTCTTTATGCATGTAGCAGCTTTGGCCTCTCCAAAAAATTTAAGGTCCACCATTTCCATCACGATGTGCTCTTGAAGAAAAACTTCCTTTACAGTTTCTCGGCAGTAATCTAGTGAGCGAAGGTGCTCACATCAACTGAAGCCTAGTCCGCTCCGCTGGGCCAGCAACTGGTATTGCTGACATTCCTCCAGCTCACATCTGATATTGTGAGACATCCCCCATGTTTTCCTCTGAACGTGAACTGGCACAGAAAACCCATGGCCAGTTCTCTGCACAGCAAATAACCCTGTAGTTTCATCTACACAAACACACTGCAGATGACTGTCCAGGCAAACATCTATTGATTGGTTGGAGTGCTTCCTCATCATGTGAGCCTTGTAGTTTTTGGTACGAAGAGTAAGGCCACAGTGAGGGCATGTCATTTTCATGGACTTTCCATCAGCTGCAGTTTTATTGAACACAGAGGATAGAGCATATGAATGTTCTAACAAAGACTCAGAAAATGGTTCAGATACCGAAGACAAAACCTTGGGGGGGAGACGGGGCTCCTCGAAGAGTACTGCCGGAGGAATACGGGTCTCCTCGGAGAGTTCAGCAGAGAGCAGTCCTGATAATGGTGGCTGACTTGGCATTGAAGAATGCTGACAAGACAGTAAATGCCTTGCCATATCCCCACGCCGTATGATTGTAATCTTACAAACAGGGCAGTGAAAGTGTCCTGTTGTCCTACAAGGCAGCCTGCACCGGCATATCATTTTATCTGTAAGAGAAAAAAACAAACAAACAAACAAACAGACGTAATTTAAATGTAGTTGTATAGAATGCAATCAATTTGTCTAACAATCAGATTGTACATGTTAACAAAAACATCCAAGCCAACCTCAATAATGAAAGCAAAATGGTATGGATCACAAAAGTTATGTCAAGAAAAGTGGTGAAAAGTAAATAAAAATATATTTTATAAAAACACTATTTTTGTTGCAGATGAATGAACTGAACTGTACAATATCAACAGCAACTTTTAAGTCAACAAAGATACTGCAGAAATGCTTAAAAAAGTGCATATTTATAACTATAAAGTATATTTAATACAAACATACCTTTGAAAGGCAAAGCATTTTTTATATGCACACTTAGATGCTCCTCAATCTTTGCCCTGACAGTAGGGCTGAAAGTGGGGCACAGAGGGCAGTGAGAGTCCTCTGCAACACGTGTTGCATTCCTGCAATTCTGGCTTTAAGCCCGAATTCCAGATTGATATGTGCATCTAAAACAGAGAGAGAAACAGATAAACACCATATACACATTTAAGTTAAGGTTTTAGCAGAAATAACAATTTACAGTTGGCATGTAATAGATTTGGGAAGAAAATTCTTGAAAAAAACCCACAAATATTTTACAAGACACTTTAATTTGTGAGACATGTTTCTATTGACATATAACAGTCAATTGAACAGGGGCTAACTAAAATCTAGGCAATAAAAAAGCTGTACAGAATAGAATAACGAATAGAAGTATTGATAAATATATAAATCTGTTTGTGACGAAATTTACAGTGTTGACGCTAACCAAAGGTGTCACAAGTACACACGTTCCTTACTACAGTTTAGATACCTCTGTTTAAAAAGCACCCACTCGACTTTTTAGTCAAGTCGAAGTAAGAAGTACAGGGTCTAAAATATAATTTATGTACAAATTTTTGAAGTAATCTTGCGTCCAAAGCACGCGTGCGGGGGGCTGATTTACAAATGTACGGATTACAAAGTACAGATACGCGTGCTAAAATGTGAGAAGTTGAAGTATAAAGAAGTATACAGTAGGCACAAAAAAGTACAGCAGTAAAGTAAAGATACCAGAAAATTCTACTTAAGTACAGTATTGAAGTATTCGTTATTTTGCATCTCTGACGCCAACAATAAATCATACTCTAATGCAAAATGTGTTTTTTGCTTCTTCTCGCCCACAGAAGCCGTTAATCCAGCTCTCTTACTTAAACCAGGCCCAGGAAAAAGGATATTTGTGTGTTTCTCTGCCATGGAGCACGATGGAAAAAACATTAAAATAAGGAGGAATGTTGTTGTAACGCAAAAAAAAGTGGCAACATGATCATTGTAAGAAAACTAGACGATTCCTAGAATTATGAAATCACTAACGGCAAATTTATTTAAGAAAGACTTAACCAACCTTTGCGATCAACTTGCAAGACTTCCACGGTATCCATGCGTGCTTCCGGCTACTGTGGAGGTCACGTGTATCCGGTTACTGTGGAGCTCCACAGTGGCTGCAGCCAGACCCTTCTCCAAAATACGGCAGAAGGGAGCGGCGAAGAGGTTTTTTCTTTTTTCTTTTCCAAACTTTATTGAAATTATAAAGCAAACAGTCAGTCATTCCAGTTCAGTTTGTACAGTAGACATACAAGGCAAATAAGAGTAACAATATACAGTACAATGAAATAAGAAGGATAAATAAATAAAGGATAAAAAAGAAAAAAAAGGGGGGGAATGTGACAGACTTCATAACAACTTTGTACTTGAAAGTTGTGACAGCTCATTCGTTAAACATTTCTGAATGAATTTCAATCAATGATAAACCTTTTATATTGGAAGTTAATTTAAGAGAGTTCGAGTAATATTCAATTTCAATCAAAAACAAATTAAATGATGGGGTTGAGTCTTGAAATTGACATTTATGTATATGGAATTTCCCTAATAAGATGGAGCGGCTGAAGAGTGAACTGTCAAAAGTACTGAATATGACGTCACTTATTTATGTGCGAATGTTTAATAATTAAAGTCAGTCATATATCCACAAACACAACAAGCTGAAAGTCATATATATATATATATATATATATATATATATATATATATATATATATATATATATATATATATCATAATAATCTGACAATACTATAATATTGGCCATATTATATTTACATTACCACAGTGAGATGGCTTTAGTCTCATGAACAACATTAACTAATTGTTATTTAATAACTAATCTTGAAATGACTGTTCAGTACAGAAATGAAGCCCAACAATCATGTTTCACAGTCCTGTGGTCTCAGCCTCAGATACTCAGCTAATCAAAGTGATGTCATGACAAAAATGAATGACCAACAAAACATTTTTCTCCTTCATTTCTGTCACACAAAGCTGTATGTAACGTGTCTCGCGGTTAGTATCATGGTTGCTAGGCAACCTGAACAGCGCGACGAAGCGTATACCGTCCCATTTTACAAGTCTCTCACTTCCACACTTCTCGTACTCATAGTACGCACCGTACGTAGTACGCGTAGTGCGCGTACTTCAAGCGTGCAGACCCCTGAGTAGTAATATACCTGTACTTTTTTGAATGGATGTTTGTACAGTATTTGTGTGTGCCTGTATGTCTGTGTCTATATGTCAGGTTGGGTGTCAGACGCCACCTCTCTGGGGACATCTCAGGCCCTCCAAGGTTTGGAGGCCTATCTCCCCCCACCACCACTTCCCCTGCCAGTGGCGGACTCCCTCAGACATCGATGCGTTGGTGGTTCTTTGTGTCTGGGGATGGGCGTCCAGGTACACACCGGCTCACTCCTTGGCGGCCGCTTGTCGGGGCCTGGAGCCTGGGGCTTGCTCGGGCCACTTCGGAGGTGGGGTGCCCCCGGCCTCTCGGCCTGGGGCTCGGTCACTCTGGCACAGCTGGCTGCCGGCGGAGCTCACGGGCGCGTCACTGCAACTCCCCCTGGCTTCTGCTCCACGGCTGCTGAGTGAGCCCTCATCTGGGACTCTCCTCAGCTCTTTCTGGGACAGTGGCGCGGCTGCCCCTCTGTTGGTCTTCCTTGGTCTCTTGTGTTCTGGGGGCCTCTGGATGTCTGGAGTTTTGATCTCCTCCATACCTGCTTCATGCCCTGGAGGATGGGGCTGTGGCCCCCCCACACCCTCTAGCAGATCATTACATGAAGGAACCTTTTAAAAAAAACAAGCGCGTCCATGCTCACAGGTGTACACACGGGTGATCACACCCACAAACTACACCCTTTTTGGCTCCTACCTCAAAGCACACTGTGTGCTGTTGATCTTATGTGCTGCACAATAATGTTTAATATTTAGTATTTACTGTCATATTCCCATATATCATTGTGATGTTGTTTATTCTATTACTCTTGTTCTCTTCTGCTTGTTTTCTTTTTTCTTTCTCAGCAGGTGATCCAGGTGATCGATATATGCATTTTTTTTCTTTTTTTTTCTGCCCGTTCTGTTGGTTTTTGTCTTTTGCCCTTCTCCCCCATCCCTCTTCTCAGCTGTTTCTCTTTCCCTCTTTCTTTCTCCCCTTCTTTCCCCCAGTCAAGTCTGTCCCGTATTCAGTAAGTGAAAAAAAAACAAACAATAAAAGGTGAATCAAATGGACCATTATGGCAAGGCTGGGATGGTCAATTTGGTAAAGTAAATCCGTTGGGCATCTTTCTTTGCCTTTAGACAACAATTCTGATGGCAAAAGAGCCAAACGGGACAGGCAAAAAAAAAAAAAAGAAAAAAAGAAAGAAACTGTGATACTTCTAAAAGTACATATTCACACTAGCGCTGTATCAACCCCAATGTGGCTTTAATGCTACTAGTCTTATAATTATCTACTAGTCTGCAACAGTTAGACTCGATGATTACACATAGATGATTTAACTACTTTAGGGGCATTTCACTTTTCTAAAAGTTTCACAGGCCAATAGCACCGCAAACAACATGTATTCTTTTAGAAATAAACTGTGATACTTCTAAAAAACACATATTCACACCTAGTCACACTCTGTAACAGTTAGACAGAGGGGGTGCTGTTAGGCTCCCAACAGTCTGCAAAAAGGTATGAAGCAACAAAAGAGGCTCCCTTATCAAAAGCATCCCAGCCCAAAGGTGTTTCTTCACAAACAGTTAATTCCATTATCTTATCATGTATCTACCAGTCTGCAACCGTTAGGCTCCCAAATGTCTGCAAAAGAAGTCATGTAATGTAATGACACCTCCTACTGGGCTGGGCTAACACATACACATATAAAACGGACTCCTTCACCATTTGGAGCATCAACAGAGTGACCTAAGGAACACAGACACCTCTAACTAAGGAGTGCAGGATGACATCTGTATCAACCATGACGAGCAGCCAGGACATCGCCCAAGCCACAGCCGTACTAGGTACTGTGACGAGGGGCCCTCATCGCAAAAAGCAGCGCTGTGAAAACGCCGTAGATGGGACTGAATTTAAGCTAGAATATCGAGGCAGTAATGGGTATGTGTATACCGTTGATCAGGAGATACTTTATTTTGTATTCTTATAATCAGTTATCATTGATTAATCATTTACCATTGTTGAATCTGTTCACAGAATAATCTTTGAATCACATCTATGTTACTTTGACCAAATATTAATGCACACAGATGATCAGTACTTGGACACCGGCCTGTCTGCGTTCAGTTCTGCACGTACGCCGGCCTGTAATCACATGCACGGACTTATATAACACACGCACGTTTACACTCACACTTAGTAATAATAGGAGGGTCGTCTGAGGACAGTTTTTCTGATAGATACACTTTCACAAAATGCACAATGTAATACACACTTGTTTTTCTTTAAGAGTAGCAGTTGATGTCTATATTAGGACAAGGTTTTGAAGAGGAGGGCAATTGTTATCATTTCCAGTAAAGATCCAACTGTGATGTCATAATGGTAATATAAGGAGACGGGACGGTCCAGTCGACGAAGGATTGTATTGCAAATTGTCTTTCCCACACTGACTGCGCAAAGTGTGTAATAAAGATCACTATTTTTGACACCTACTTCGGCCTGGGCTTGCTTTCTTCTCTTACCTGAATCGAACGGACCGTAACAATTCCTGGTGCTCGAAACCCGGTTGGGGAGGAGTAGAATCCGCAGCTTGTCGTGGAGGTGACAAAGGGGCGAAGGCCAGCAGCTTATCTGAGTGACGCCAGGCGGAATAAGAAAGGTGAGTAGTGCCACCTGTTGATGTTTATCCAAAGGCGCTATATTGGAAGTTAAAACTAAATTTAATTAAACAATATTCACTCAGTATAGGCTTCTGGCGTTGGTCCATAGTGATCTTGAGTAATTAGTTTTAAAATTAAAATAGGGCATATTAGTCTGACTAAATTCATTGCTGTTTATTTTGGGGGTGAATTTTGAGCTAAGAGGTTATATGTGTTTAAGACAATACAGTTTAAAGTGTTTGATGCCAGACAGTAAATCGGTAGTGTAGGAAATTTGGTTTTTATTGGGTAGCAAAAACGCGGTTTTGGGCCTCAGATAATTAAACTGGGGAGGGCAGAGTGCCCACAGTGAGGCTTTTAAAATAATTAAAGGTTTTTTAGGACGGGGGGCGCAGGATCCCCTAAGAGCGCAGCTGCTCAGCACCGTGGCGGTGACTCCTGATCGCGGACGCGTGGTTAGGCTATTTGCTCGGTTGGTTGCCGGGGAAGTTCGAGCATCCCAAACAAACCAAAGCGGTCGACGAAGACCACTTTCTTACTGCGCTTGATTGATTGACAGGGTCGGGGACCCGGCCGGGACCACTCAACGTCGTTGGCCTGTGAGCTTTAAGTAAAGCTGAAGGCGTGGGTTTGATACTAGCGCCAGAGGTGGAGCTCCTTTCCAGCTGCGGGAAACGGTTATAAATTAATTAGTATTTAGAAATTAGACCGCGGCCGGCGAGGGCGGTCCCGACGCGTGTAATTGACCAGCAAGGCGCGGCCTGGGCTATAGATGCTTTTAAATTGGTCTAAAAATTAGAAATACCGGTATAGAAATAAGAAGTGAAATGAAATAAAAAGATAGGCTGTTCTGGCATATAGTGTTTTCTTATGTCTATGTGGGCCCGTGTGTATATAGAATATAAATTACCCGTGTGTGTGAATTTAAAAGTGTAAACTGTATAAACTGTCTTTTGTTGAATTTTTTCTGTGTGGATCCAGAGTGTGAAAAAACGAAAACGCCTTTCTCTTCTCTTGCTGGTAGAGAAGAGGACAGTGAGTGTGTGTGTGTATTTCTCCTTAGGAGAAAGGAGGGGCTGTGCTGTGCTGTGCGGTAGCGGGCACACGCGCGCGAGTACGAGCGGGCGTGTGTGTGTGTACAGCTGCGGCCTTGGTTTCATCTCCCTATTTCTCTATTTCTGTGCTTCTGAGTTTCGTTTGCTTAGGTGAAAGTGGGTTTCAGAAGTGTGGTTAGAAGATTTTAGTATATTAAATAAACTAAACCTTGTAGTCTTGTGTTTGTGATCTCCTAATGTGACTATGGTTTAATGGAATTTTATGAGTAATGATCTCTTGTGTAAAACTCTCGTAAGGTAGGAGTGTGGTGATAAATATATTGACAAAATTTGAGAACTTTGTGTGATTGCTGGGAGATTTTCTAGTTGGGTCGTATTTCCTTCTCTACCTGGAAAAGGCAGAGATCTGTGCTTTATTTGATGTGGTGTATATAAAGTCTTTTAAAGGTTGGTTGAGTCTCTCGTTATAAGGAGGGAAAACGGTGCATGGTAGATTGTCTGGATTATTTTCGCATGTAAAAACTTTGTAGTTGTTAGGGAAGTGAATGTGAGAGTGAATTTTCGCTGGCTTTGCGTGCTTAAAACTGTTGTATTAGACGTTTGTGAAGCTTGTAGCTTGAAAGGAGGATTAGAGAGTGTGTGTGTGAGTGTATGTGTGTCTGTGGGCGGTCTCTCTCTCTCAGGCTGGAGCCTAGCGGAAGTTCGGCTTGACCAGCTTGTGAGACTCTGACTGCCGAAAGGGAAATACAGCGAGGCAACCCCAAAGGGAGGAGCCTAAGACCGGCCATTTTGGTAAGGTAAGTGAGGTCAAAAAGCAAAATGGCTGAAGAGGAAAAGGCGACCCCTGGTGGGGGAAAGAGATACAAGCCACTGAAGGAGCAAATACAGCAATTGAAGAAAGCCATTAAAATGACTGAAGGGACTTCTTCAAAAGAGATTGCTCGTCAGTGTCAAGATTTAGAAAAAGAAGTGAAGGAATTATGTGAAAATCAACAGAAGACATTGGAGGACAGAATCCCTCTGCATTCCATCTTTCAACTGGAAGGTGAGAAATGTGAGAAGAGGATCAAGGAGCTTGAAGAGGAATCCTTAGGACGTTTTAAGGGGAGAAAAATAAAGGCTGAAAAGAAACTTATGATGGAAAAACAAAGTAAGTATTGCAAGCTTATGATTGTCTCCCAAGGTGTTTCTCACTGGATGCAAGAGGAAGTGAACGACATCAAGCCAGCCTTAAAAAAGGAAGCTGAGGCTGAGGGAAAGCTATATCCCAGCCTGAAGGACTTCCTGAGTGCCCCACCCCCACCTTATATCTGTCCAGTGGTGACTTTGGAGGGTGGCAACATGTGGGGGCCGGAAGGAAAAACAGGAAAAGTGACAGGTGGAATTGTCAATTTACAGGAGAATCCCACACCATCGACATCTGCTCCGGCCACAGTGGAGGCAGGCACAGGAGTAGTGCAGTCTCAATCAGGGGTACCTGCACAGAAAGCGATGCAGCCTCAATCAGCGGCAGCTGCATCAGAGGTAAGTCAGCCCCACCCAGTTGCTGGGACATCACAAGGAATCACTACACGGGGGTTGATCTTGATCCCTCCCTCTCTTTTTAGCCCAGATAGAGCTACAGAAGAAGCTCAACCTGTGGCATCTACAAGTACCGGTCAATTGACATCGCAACAGCCCAGCCAGGAAAATCCATCCCAGGAGGTCTGGACTTCAGAGGAAGACTCACCTTCAATGCAGTATCAGAGGGCGCCATCAAAGGCGACCCATAAAACCAATCAGAGGTCAACGGTTGACAATCCTGAGAAAGAACAGTGGCAAGGCCACGTTTTTGGGAAAGAATCTGACAATCGGGAGGCCGTGATACAGCTGGAACGCCTCTTGAGAAAACTGGAGGAGGAAGGCGTAGCAACACCACGTAGCGTAGCACAAACGCTTTATGCATTGGAAAAGGACTTGGCGGCCTCAGTAAAAAGCAACACACGAAAATCCAGAGAAGTGTCAAACCTGGAAAGGGGAGGATTCGCCCCAAATTTTCAGGCTCCCACAGGAATGACGACCCTTCGCTCTGGGAGAGTTCTGGAGGAACCAAGAGATATAAGACCGTCCATCTTTGAAAAGAATCGGAGGAAGACTGTTGCATTGCCAACTGGAGAAGGGCAGTGTGACGCAGAGGAGGAATTACCCCTCACAATGCCTTTATTGACGGGTGTACGGGGTGAACCAGTCTACCACCCCTATAACATCAGAGATCTTGAGGCTCTGGTGAAGCAGCTGCCCCCAATCACGGAGGGAGGAGCCGCTTGGTTGAGGAGACTAGGAAGTCTTACAGAAGGAGAGGAATTGGCCCTGGGGGATTTCCGAGCTATCGGCGGGAGGACCTTCAGAGGAGGAGGCCTCGCAGATGTAGAAGAGATAGCAAGAACTGTATGCCAACCAAACGACGTCCCCTATGCAAGGGTGCGAAATGCTCTCTCTGACGCAGTGCGTGAGAAGTATCCGACCCATAACATTGGCACTACACCTAGGATTGTTTGGAGCCCAGAACATTCCCCTAGAGAGTTTATGGAGCATGCAAAAGAACAGTGGATTCTTCAAACTGGTGAACATCCTGGGCATGAAGGAGAACCAAGGGCGTGGTTCCGATCTGCAGTGTTAGCAGGTCTCCCAGAACGAGTAAGAACAGATTTACAAAAGAATCCTGACTTTGCAGTGGCGGACTCAGCAAAATGGGAGAGGCACATTATACATCGACTTGAGCTGGAGAAAGACGAGGTGAACAAGAAAAAACAGGAGCTGGAGGAGGCGCAAGGGCAGTTAGTGAAATTGAAATTGGCTGAGGCGAGAGAAAAACTAAACGAAAAGAAAAAGGAAAACAAAGATGCACCTAAGAAGATGCTGGTGGCGCAGCCACGGGGCGATCCGGGGCCTGACTGGCCAGATTTGAATCCAGTTCTGTACCCTGATGACCGATGGCCCGTCAATGGATTCCCAAGGCAAGAAAGACCCGCGGGGAATTGGGGGACTACTAGGTCGTTGAGGGGACGTGGTGGATCCCAAAGGGGAGGTGGACCAAGGGGCCATGGTCTGGGGGGACCTATGCTGGACCCAAATGTATGCCGAAGGTGTGGAGGACGAGGACATTGGGCTCGTAATTGTCCTACGCCATGGCCACCAGAAACAGGTTATCCATCATCACCCCAGGAACAGGGAACTTTTCGAGGCAGAGTGGTCCAGACAAGGGGACATCAAGCTCCAAACCCAGGCATGGTGCCAGCGGCTCAGTATCCCCTGGGCTACTGGGGCGGAGAGGAGGAGCTGTACTGACGGGACCCACAGAGACCAGACAACATGGGAGTGGCAGATCCAATGTTGTCAATGAGTGTGGAAGGAGATGAAATGACCTTCCTTGTGGACACTGGGGCTACCTATTCAACACTGAAACAAAAACCAAGCAGTGCCACACTTTCCAACCATGTGGTCAGTGTTGTGGGGTTCTCTGGGGTACCAATGACGCTGCCAACAACCAATCCAGCCCTGACGGTGCTGGGAAAACAGACATTGAAGCACAGCTATGTGGTGTCTCCCCATGTGCCTGTGAACTTGATGGGCAGGGATCTGCTCATTAAACTGGGGGCCACTATCATGTGTTCAGCTGATGGACTAACAGTTACACTTCCAGGAGGAAAAGAGTTTCCGTGCCTGGGGACATTTTCAAAGAACCAGTACTTGCTGAAAGACTGTGAACAAACGACCGCTGACATCTATTGGGGTCGTCTGGTGGAAGAAGGCATACTAAGACAATATCAGTTGTGGAAACCTTGGATTATGGCCTTGGCAGTCTTCTCTCTCCCCAGGGATCCGTTCCATGTCACCCTCTATTATGATAGAAATGATGATGAAATTTACAGGGACCTGTTCCAGTCTGACCTTGAAGGCCAGACTTGGAATGTGTGTTCTCAAAACATCTATGTCGGCCCGGAGGGCGTCACGGCAGCAGTAAAATTAACCGACGAACAACGGCCTTGGTTCAAAATGGGACCTGATTCAGTGCCCCACATAACATTGGCGGTCCATGAGAGTCATCAGGCGAAGGAGCTGGGAACAATGGTCAAGAGAGCCCTCGAGGAACCTGGCTGGCAAGCTACTCAGATTCCAGACGTTTGGTACTCGCCAAAATGCAAAATTTATCGTATCACTTGTCAATCAGAGGACACAGTGATGTTGGAGCATGAACAAATCTCAAGAATCCATGGGAGAGAAAGAACAGACCATGCGGATGCAGTTGCCGCACTTGCGACTCTTCCTGACACCTTGTGGTCAGCAGGGCCTACGGATGTGGGCCAGGCAACGTGTTCGCCTGTTTTATTCCAGCTGAAGTCTGAAACGCCAATTTGGAAACCACAGTATAGGCAAAAGAGAGAAGCTGAGGAGGGAATTGCAGAAACCATTGAGGGGCTATTGAAAGTAGGGGTGCTTGAGCCCTCTCAATCCTACTGGAATACTCCTATTTTGCCAGTAGAGAAGCATGGGACAGGAAAGTACAGAATGGCACATGACTTAAGAGCCATCAATGCCATTTTACGTACTGACACGGTGCCAGTCCCAAATCCATACACAGCATTGACGGCATTAACCCCAGACCAGAAGTGGTTTACATGTATTGATCTAGCGAATGCATTTTTCTGTCTCCCATTGCATGAGTCTCTGAGGGACATTTTTTCATTCACATATGGGGGACAACAGTACAGATACACAAGGTTGCCACAAGGGTTTGCACTTTCCCCTGGCATTTTCAACCAAGTGTTGAAAGAAGCTTTATCGCCATGCCATCTCCCAGAGGGGTGTTCACTGGTGCAATATGTTGATGATTTGCTCATTGCAGCTCCGTCTGCTTCGGCATGCACGGCAGCTTCACTTACCATACTGAAGAGACTCGCTGAGTGCGGTTTCAAGGTCAGTAAAGAAAAGTTGCAGTTGGTCCGACCAGAAGTAACATTTCTGGGCTGTGTCATTGCTCACAAATCAGTGGGTCTGCTAAACACTCATCGTGATCAGATTTTGACACATCCAAAACCGCGTACGGTTAAGGAGCTGCTCTCATTCTTAGGGTTAACAGGATACAGCCGGCACTTCATTCCAAATTATGCAGGCAAAACAGCCCTGTTGAGGGATTTGGTAAAAACGGCAGGTGTCAGAAATCTTAAGGCTGAACTGCCATGGACATCGGCCACTGAGTCTGCATTTATTGCATTAAAACAGGACTTGTCGAGATCGGCTGATCTTGCTATCCCTAATTATGAACAACCCTTCTATCTTGATGTTTCAGAAACACACGGGATAGCTAATGGGGTGTTGTTTCAGAAAAAAGGGGGAGGAAGAGATGTACTTATGTACGTCAGCATCAGGCTGAATCCATTAGAGACAAGGCACCCGAGATGCACTCAGCATGCCATTGGGGTGTCAAAAATTATACAAAAGACAGCACATATAGTGAGGGACCATCCGTTGAAGGTGCTGACCACCCACAGTGTGGTGGCATATGTTAACTTACAAGCCTTCACCATGACACCTCTCACACAACAGAGAGTGTGTAAAGTTTTAGACGCTCCTAACTTGACCTTCACACATGAAGGGATTAACATGGCAGATTTAATGGAGTCAGGAGGAGAACCTCATGACTGCGCAAAGGGAGCTGAAGTGGACGAGAAGATAAGAGAAGACTTGAAAGCAGAACCTCTGACAGGAGCTGAAGATTGGTTCACGGATGGATGCTGCTACAGGGATGACGAAGGATTAAAAGCAGGCTACGCGGTAGTTTGCAGGAAAGGGGCTGCATTTGAAGTGAAGGAGGCTGGAAGACTTGAAGGGCAGCAGTCAGCCCAAAGAGCAGAAGTAATTGCTCTAAGTCGAGCTTTGAGACTTGCAAAAGGAAAAAGAGTCAACATTTACACGGACTCAGCTTATGCCTTTGGAGCAGCTCATGTGGAGCTGGCCCAATGGAGGAGAGCAGGATTCAGGACAGCAGATAACGCACCAATCTGCCACAAAAAGGAAATGGAGGAACTTGAGCAGGCCTTGGGAGATCCAGAGGAGGTGAGCATCATAAAATGCAAAGGCCACTCCTCAGGGACCGGCCTGATGGCCAGAGGAAATCAAGTTCAAGTTCAAGTTCAACTTTATTGTCACTTCAACCATATACAGTTTAAAAATACACAGTGAGGCGAAACAACGTTCCTCCAGGAACCAAGGTGCTACAAGACAAGTTAGTGCAAAAAAAATATATATATATAATATATCTAGTAATAATATTGTGCAAAAGAGCATTTACAGGTTGGTGTGTGCGATGGTTTGGTGGTGTAGGTCAGTGTGTTTGCGCTTGTGTTGGTTAGTCAGTCCAGGAAGCCGATCGAGCTGCAAAAGAGGCAGCGGGTTATAAAGCATCACGACAGATGGTACAAATAACGGTGGAGGAAGAATTAGGAGTTAACATGCTAGAGGAAGCCAGGAAGGCCCAAGGGGAGGCCGCCCCAGAAGAAAAGGGGATCTGGAAGAGTCGAGGAGCCTGGGAAGAAGGAGGTCTCTGGCGAGGACCTGACGGTCGACCAGTGTTGACAGCCAACTTGGCAAAACAGAAGATTGCCGAAGCGCACGGCCTTGGACATGTAGGTGTCGCCCAGATGGGGAGACATCTGTGCCATTGGTGGCATCCCTTTTTGAAGGATATGATCAAGGAGAAGGCCAGGACGTGTCTGATCTGTGGGAGGCACAATCCGAAGCCAGTGATTAAACCAGAGGCAGGTAAGTTCCCCATTCCAGAAAGACCAGGTGAAGAGATTGTTATTGACTTCACTGACATGATTGATCCAGGCCCAGGAGGAGTTCGATATCTACTGGTAAGTGTAGATGCTTTGACGGGCTGGCCTGAGGCATGGCCAACCAAGAGTGTGTTGCCCTTAAGGCGTTTCTCTGAATAATTAGGTTCATAAATTTGAAATAAATAATTCTAAAAAGATTTGCCATTAAAAAATTAATGTGTTGTTAAAATGAATAATTCATGCTTTACATACGTTTTAGTTAAAAGGAAAATATCGCTAAAATGTATTTCCCGTTCTGGCGGGGCACTTCCGGTTCCGGTCGAGCACTTCCGGTTTGGGTCAAGCGCTCGGTTTTGCTGAGAAACAGGCTCATGCTAAAGGCAGTATGGAGATGTAATCTAATGCCATCTACTCCGAATTATCAGGCCGGAACGCCGTAAGTTACTTTATATGACAGTTTGTACAGATAACTTTGGATATTAATGTGTATTTGCTAACATGAATGTTTTAGTGAGAGTAATGCACTTTATTGATGTAAACATGCTTCTGCCTGTTGAGATGGAGTTTATTTTCTGTCATTTCAGTTTTCACCACATGTTCATGGAGACAATTAAACAAGCTGCAACTAAACTCCAGGGTCTTCATTTGTGGTTTAACTCGGTGTCACCAACATCCTCGTTGAAAACACTACAGTGAAAAGGCGGCTACTGGTGATTCATCACGGTCAAAATGGCATCCAGTAACAAGTCTGCACGCAGTTTAAGGACCAGCCGCTCATCTGGATCAGCAGTAAGCGCTGCCCATGCTCGAGCTAAAGCAGAGGCTGCCAAGGTGAGAGCATGCTATGCAACAAAAGAAGCACAGTTGAAGGTTGAAAAAGCTCAAAGCGAACTGGAAAAGGCAAAAATAGATGCAGAATTAGAAGTGTTAACATTACAGAGGGAAGCTGATGCTGCTGTAGCTGAAGCAGAAGTGCTAGAGGAAGCTGAAGCTATACAAGAAGAACCTGAGAGTAGAAAATCTCCATCAGAAAGCGTAAAATTAGAACGTACAAATGAATATGTACGATCTCAAATGGAGACCAAGCTATCTCCCAGTCCACAAAAATTACCAACCACTTCTTGCCCCCAAGCAAGTTCACCCAACACATTTGTAACGTGGCATCCCTCTGAAGAAGGCAATTTAGAGCCACAACCCATCAACTTTGAAACAAGACTTACCAAAGATAATATTGCTGCTCTAAATAAGCCCAGCCAGCTGAAAGGTGAAACAAAACCTAAAGTGGAGAAACAAAATACCTCTCTCAACCCATACGGCTCACCATTCGTACCTCAGCATAACTATAACACCACGGCCAGCATTTTAAATCCAGCAGAGCCCTTTGCCCAATACATGGCACGTCGAGATTTAATAATCTCAGGCCTTTACCAGTTCGACGATAGGCCAGAGAACTACAGAGCATGGTGCTCTTCATTTACCAGTGCAACAGCTGAAGTCCAACTCACCCCCATTCAAGAGCTAGATCTCATGACAAAGTGGTTAGGGAGAGAGTCAAGTGATCAGGTGAAACGCATACGTTCAGTATATGTCAACAACCCCACATTAGCTCTATGCAAAGCATGGGAAAGACTGAATGAATGTTATGCAGCATCAGAAATAATCGAAAGGTCACTTTTCCAACGGTTGGACAGTTTCCCCAAAATAACAGTCAAAGATCATGTCAAGCTTCGTGAACTAGGAGATTTACTGCAAGAGATTCAAGGCGCTAAGGAAGACGGCCATCTGCCTGGTCTACTCTATCTGGACACTTCTCGTGGAATCAGCCCAATCGTAGACAAACTCCCATATGGACTTCAGGAGAGGTGGATGTCACACGGCTCTCAATATAAAGAGAACAACCAAGGCTGTTTCCCACCTTTTGAGTACTTCTGTGAATTCATATGTAAAGAGGCAAAGAAACGCAATGATCCAAGTTTCCAACAGCAAAACTTAAAACCAGAAAAACCTTTTGCAAAAAACTTAAATTCCAGCAAGCCAATTACTGTACACAAAACCTATATTTCTCCCCCTAACAAGGACTTTAACCGGAACTGCCCACTACATAACAAGCCACACCCACTCAAAAGATGCAGAACATTTAGGAATAAAGCACTGGACGAAAGGAAGGCCTTCCTCAAAGAGAAAGGATTGTGCTTCAGATGCTGTTCTTCAGATACTCATCTTGCGAAGGAATGCAAATCTTCGGTAAAGTGTTCTGAATGTGACAGCACAAGTCACGATGCAGCCATGCATCCCGGTCCTCCACCACAGACCAACAAGGCTCCACCTCCGGCACAAGAGAATGGCGGGGAGAGAGAAAACAGTCATGACATGGTTGATGTCACAACAAGCTGCACAGACGTGTGCGGTCCAGGTCAGTGGGGACGTTCATGTTCCAAGATATGTCTCACATGGGTGTACCCTAAAGGTGACAAAGACAGAGCTGTTAAGGCATATGTAATACTAGACGATCAGAGCAATCGTTCTTTAGCCAAGCCTGAGTTCTTCGAACTTTTTGACATTAAAAGTGAACCTTTCTCCTACAATCTTAGAACATGCTCTGGTGTTGTAGAAACATGGGGTAAAATAGCTGAAGGCTTCCATATCGAGTCACTGGATAGGTCAGTGGTGATCCCTCTACCATCGCTCATAGAGTGTCAGGACATCCCTAACAATAGGAATGAAATCCCAACTCCCAGCGCAGTGCTACACCAGCCGCACCTCCGTACCATAGCAAAGTACATCCCAGAGCTAGACCCTAAAGCCGAAATACTCCTGCTACTAGGGAGAGACATTTTACAGGCACACAAGGTCAGGCAGAGAATTAACGGCCCCCATAATGCCCCCTTCGCCCAGCGCCTAGACCTAGGGTGGGTTGTAGTTGGGGAGGTCTGTCTGGGTAATGTCCATAGGCCTACAGTCAGCACCCTGAAGACAGTCGTTCTGGAAAATGGCCGCCCTACAGTTTTCAAACCATGCAGTAGCCTCCTGCGACTCAAAGAAATGCCACACACAAACAGGCCAGGTAAAGCGCCCGAACAAACTCTGGGTCAAACAGTTTTTAACCGGACAGATAACGACAACAAACCAGCTCACTCAATACAGGACACTCTCGTTCTAAAAATGATGGACAATACTATGTACAGAGACGTGGACAACAGTTGGGTCGCCCCACTTCCATTTAAGGAACCCCGCCAGCAATTACCAAACAACAGACAGCAGGCAGCCACGAGGTTCTCCTCCTTAAAACGCACCCTTAATAGGAAACCTGAAATGCGGGAGCATTATGTGGCCTTCATGGAAAAAATCCTCTCCAATGGTCACGCTGAGGTGGCCCCCCCACTGGAAAAGGGAGAAGAGTGTTGGTATCTTCCAACATTTGGAGTCTACCACCCCCAAAAACCCAATCAGATCAGGGTTGTCTTCGATTCTAGCGCCCAGTACTTGGGTGTCTCTCTTAACAGTGTCCTCCTTACTGGCCCTGATTTAAACAACACACTTGTCGGAGTTCTTCTCCGCTTCCGGACAGAAAGTGTTGCAATCATGGCAGATATACAGCAAATGTTTCACTGTTTTATGGTACGCGAAGACCACCGCAACTTCCTCCGTTTTCTGTGGCATAGGGACAACAACCCAAACAACGAAGTTGTCGAGTACCGGATGAAAGTCCACGTGTTTGGCAACTCAACATCCCCCGCTGTTGCCATTTATGGACTACGCAAGGCCATCAGAGCAGGTTCGAAAGACTATGGTGCAGATACAGTAAAGTTCGTGGAGAGGCACTTTTACGTAGATGACGGCTTGATCTCTGTCCCCTCTCCTGCTGAGGCTATAGACTTGCTTCAAAGAACACAAGCCTCACTCGCTGAATCCAACCTACACCTGCATAAGTTCGTTTCCAACTCTCAGGCAGTTATGCAGGCCTTCTGCCCAGAAGATTGTGCTCCTGTCATTAAAAACTTAGATTTAAGTGGTGAAGAGACACAATCCCAGCGAAGCCTTGGACTCATTTGGGAAATAACAAGAGACACATTCACTTACTCAGTGGCCACCTCAAGCAAGCCATTCACTCGCCGTGGCGTATTGTCCTCTGTCAATAGCGTCTTCGATCCCCTGGGCCTATTGGCACCCATTACAATCCAAGGAAGGGCCCTACTCAGAGAGCTTACTTCAGAATGTTCAGATTGGGACGTACCCCTTCCAGAGGACAAACGAAGCAGATGGGAAACATGGAGAAATTCCCTTCAGGATCTAAGAGAACTACATGTTCCCAGAACCTACACATCCACCTCACTAAGTCGAGCAAAGCGAAAGGAACTGTGTTTGTTCTCAGATGCATCTACTAAGGCCATAGGAGCTGTGGCCTACTTAAAGGCAGTTCAAACAGATGGGAAGGTCGAGGTTGGGTTCATAATGGGCAAAGCAAAACTAGCCCCCCTGTCAGAACCTACAATACCAAGACTTGAACTATGTGCAGCCGTCTTGGCAGCAGAAATGGCTGACCTCATCCAAGATGAGTTAGACTTAGACTTTGATGCAGTGCATTTCTATACGGACAGTAAAGTAGTGCTTGGCTACATCTGTAATGAGTCAAAAAGGTTTTACACATACGTTCACAACAGAGTACAGCGCATTCGCCAGTCATCAAAGCCAGAACAGTGGCATTATGTGCGCACAGAGGAAAATCCAGCAGACCATGCGTCTAGGTCACTGTCGGCATTCCAACTAAAAAAGTCCACCTGGTTCACCGGACCACCCTTCATCCACCGTCCTGCCGCAGAGACAACACAACTGAGTGGAAGGTTTGACCTGATTGAACCAGATAAAGACTCAGAAATTAGACCAGAAGTAAAAACTTACGTCACTCACCTCCAAGTACTCATCTGTAAGCGTTTTGAGCACTTTTCTACTTTTCAGTCTTTAGTCAGAGCCATAGCAAATCTTATCCACATTGCAAAGTCCTTCAATGGGACTAATCCAAACAAAAAATGCAAAGGCTGGCACAAATGTCATCTGCCTCAAACTCCAGAGGAGATTGCTCAAGCAAAAACTGTCATCTTCAAAGAGACACAGAAGGCATACTTTGAGAAGGAACTTTCTGCCCTTGATGCTGGCAAGCCAATCTCAAAACAGAGCCCCCTCAAGAAGCTCAGCCCAATGTTACAGGACAGTCTCATTTCTGTTGGAGGCCGACTCAAACACGCAGAAATTGAGAGTGTGGAAAAGAGCCCAGTAATTCTTCCAAAAAACAGTCACATCTCCCTTCTGCTCACTCGCCATTATCACGAGCTAACAAGGCACCAAGGTCGTCATCTGACGGAAGGAGCAATCAGAGCTGCTGGGCTGTGGGTTTTAGGCGGCAAAAAACTAGTCAATTCAGTAATCCACAAATGTTTAACCTGCCGCAAACTACGTGGAAAACAAGAACAACAACTCATGGCGGACCTACCACCTGAACGCCTAAAAACTTGTCCTCCTTTCACCTACGTCGGCCTTGATGTCTTTGGACCGTGGTCCATAACAACCAGGCGTACCAGGGGCGGAGTAGCTGAAAGTAAGCGGTGGGCCATCATGTTTACCTGCATGAGTTCGAGAGCTGTGCATATTGAGGTAATCGAATCTCTGGACACATCCAGCTGCATAAACGCCCTCCGCCGCTTCTTCGCCCTGAGAGGCCCCGCCAAACAGCTGCTATCTGACCGTGGCACCAATTTTATTAGCACTTCAAAGGAACTTGGAATGGATAAATCACTCCAACAGTGCCTAACTGTCCAAGGCTGCAGTTGGGAGTTTAATCCACCACACGCATCCCACATGGGAGGCTCTTGGGAGCGCATGATCGGAGTCGCCCGCAGAATCCTGGACTCCATGCTACTACAAAATAAGGTTCAACTGACTCACGACGTGTTATGCACACTCATGGCTGAGGTTACAGCCATAATAAATGCAAGGCCGCTCGTCCCAGTATCCTCTGATCCAGAGAACCCCTTCGTCCTATCCCCTTCAATGCTCCTTACGCAGAAATCTTGCCTCCTATCCCCACCTGGAGACTTTTCGGATAAAGACCTCTACAACAAACAATGGAGACGGGTCCAAGCCCTTTCCAACCAGTTCTGGACACGCTGGAGGCGAGAGTATCTACCCACATTGCAGCAAAGGCAGAAATGGACCGGGTCGCGCAGAAACCTCCAAGTTGGTGACCTGGTTCTGCTCAAGGACAAGCAGGTTGCACGAAACAGCTGGCCCATGGCCAGGGTCACTGCCACATTCCCAAGCAAGGACGATCGAGTAAGGAAAATTGAGGTAAAGATATGTACTGAAGGGTGCATAAAGACATTTTTGCGACCAGTTACAGAAGTTATCCTCCTCATGCCAAAGGACTGAATGCATAATGTTCGTTTAGCATAGTGGCCTCGAGAGGCCAGGCGGGGAGTGTGTTGCCCTTAAGGCGTTTCTCTGAATAATTAGGTTCATAAATTTGAAATAAATAATTCTAAAAAGATTTGCCATTAAAAAATTAATGTGTTGTTAAAATGAATAATTCATGCTTTACATACGTTTTAGTTAAAAGGAAAATATCGCTAAAATGTATTTCCCGTTCTGGCGGGGCACTTCCGGTTCCGGTCGAGCACTTCCGGTTTGGGTCAAGCGCTCGGTTTTGCTGAGAAACAGGCTCATGCTAAAGGCAGTATGGAGATGTAATCTAATGCCATCTACTCCGAATTATCAGGCCGGAACGCCGTAAGTTACTTTATATGACAGTTTGTACAGATAACTTTGGATATTAATGTGTATTTGCTAACATGAATGTTTTAGTGAGAGTAATGCACTTTATTGATGTAAACATGCTTCTGCCTGTTGAGATGGAGTTTATTTTCTGTCATTTCAGTTTTCACCACATGTTCATGGAGACAATTAAACAAGCTGCAACTAAACTCCAGGGTCTTCATTTGTGGTTTAACTCGGTGTCACCAACATCCTCGTTGAAAACACTACAAAGAGGGAGGATGCAAAAAGTGTGATTAAGTGTTTAATCAATCATTACATCCCCCGCCATGGTTTCCCGAAGCGGATCAGGTCCGACAATGGGACTCATTTCAAAAACAAAGATTTGGCAGAGGTAGAACAGAAGCTGGGGTTGCAACATAGATTTGGCACGGTATATCACCCCCAGTCGCAGGGAAAGGTAGAAAGAATGAATCTAAACCTGAAGAATAAAATTGCTAAAATTTCTGCTCACACGGGGCTAAATTGGGTAGCAGCCCTGCCAATTGCATTGATGATAATAAGATGTTGTGTTAATCAATCCACAGGTTTCACACCATATGAGCTGTTGACAGGACGACAGTTTCCAGGTCCTTGGACGACAGTTCCGGCGGAAGAAAATGTAAAAAGTAACAGAAAACATATTGAATGTTGGAAAGAATTAAAAGCTCTTGTGTCTAGTTTCACACAACAGGTTGGAGAAGGGGTGAAAGCGGAGGACAGGTCCATCCCCGATGCCAAGGCGGTGTGGCTGAAGGTCATTAAGCGAAAGTGGAGAGACCCGAGGTGGACCGGACCCTTCGAAGTAACTGCCCGAACCACCAGTGCTGTCCGTCTGAAGGGGAAAGGGGAGACCTGGTTCCATTGGTCTCAGTGTGCAGTCGCGGACGAGAGCTTGCTGGAGCTAAGCTCCACCCCAACTAACCCAGGGGGAATATAGAGGCAGAATAATCCTCTCCCCCTGGCCACGGTCCTCCTCAGTAGTCTAACCTGAGTTGAGGCGAAGAAAAGAAGAGGAGCGGCACACGTCAGTTAATTCATTTGAGGCTCCTAAATAGGCTAGGGCTCTAGTCTGAAGTAATTGATAGTTTAAAGGAATCTTAATAGTTTTGTACGTTAATCACATACTTTTATACTTATAACTTTATATTCTTATTACGTAGCTTAGAGTAAAAGTAAAACGAGCCTGGGAGCATCATGAAATTGTGGGAAAATTGGAAAATAACGGGGGTGTTGGGGTTAATAAGTGTTATAACGTGTTTCTTTGTTTTTTGGCAGACAGGTGAATTGCCCAGACGCAGAGGTCTATCCGCTCCAGAGCCCGAACCGATCAAATCGTCGAAAAAAGTCAAGCGTGCGGTTGGTTCAGGTGGGGATGATGGGTGTCTCAAAGCCAGTGGCGGAGTCGAGTTTGGGTATGTTAATGGGTCCACGACGGCGTTCATATTCGATTTGTGTGAGGTAATTAAATGCTCGGGTGACGGTAATAGCTGGAGAACATATAATCTGTGGGTTTGTTATCATCCAATGATGTGTTACCCTAAGTCGGTGTGGGGCCCATCATGGGATAGTGACATCTACACCTATGTAACGGATCAGTGGTGTTCTTGGCAGGATGTGGTCGCGTGGACAGGAGTAGGATGGCAGCCAACAGTGCCACCGGCCCTTGAAGGAATAGCTATTCAGAGAGATTATTCTGTTACAAATAACCCTATTACTCTTTCCCTAGGACCATGGAATGAACTCCCTGAACCTGGGTTTGATGGAGGTGCGTTTTATCTAGTAGTAGGGGTAGATAAGGTAGGGACAGATCCATTCGGGTTAATTCGGGTGAATTTATTCAATCCCAGGTCTAAACCGCTGGGGAATGACTCTGCACTGAATCTCACGGAGCAAATGGATCCCTTAGAGACAGTTACTTACAAGGACTCAGAAGAGAAATGGTTTGTTGCCACTGATTATACTAGGTTAAAACCTCAGGAGTTGATAGAGCGTGCCACAGGTTTCGGAGATAGGAATCTTTGGTTAGATTGGGTGGCTCAAAATGCTAAAGAGCAGGAAGTGGTTGATTGTGTTGCTTGTGCTACCGCTCGACCTCATTTGTTTACTGAACCCGCTCCTCTGTATCCAGAGGATGAGTGGGGTTATAATTGCATGCTGAGATTAACTAGAGGGGCGGTGGACACAGGTAACTGCACCACTTTGTCAGGTTTATATCCGCCAATTGATAAACGTACACAACCAGGTTCATTCACACCAAAACGAGATAATTATACATGTTTTGAGTTCTCTACCGACAGAGTGAGATTTAGGGTAGGGAGGATTGATCCAAGCTGGTGTCAGAGGACAATCACAGGTAGGACTACCAATCAGCCTTTGCTTACACAGGTTGCGTCTGATTGGTTGGAGCGGAGCGCATCCAAAACTAACAGGAGTGGTGGATGAATCTATAAATGTTTTTTACGTGTGAAATGAAAATAATAAACCTAACAAAGGATTATGTACGTTAAATCTGCGCACTTTCAGATCGTGAATCAGTTTGGAAAACACTGTGTGATGGCCACAACATGAAGCGATTTTATTGTTGAATTATCAGTGATACTTTCACGTGTTTTTGTTGAGAAATGTTAACGATGTCATTAAAAGAAAGCATTAAATTAGGGAGAAAAACCCGTTCGCGGAGAGGGTCCCCGGTTCTCCAGTTAGATTGTGCTTCACGGCGTCATGTTTCGCCGTGACGGGGTTATTATTGGAGTAAATGGATGGCTGGAGCCTCTGCTAGAAGCGTCTCTGATCACCGCGAGCGGCTTCATATTGGAATGAATTGACAACCCACAGCGTCGCATAAAAACGTGGAAGGGTACCTTAGGCGTCAGCATGAGAAGTTAAGGGACGTGACAAATCGTCAGTATTTTACGTGTCGGGAGTGAGAACGGGTTGATCACACCCTATATTATGATAAAACCAACCGTAAATCAAATGTAGCTGCCTATATTATTGAACTGAACCAAGAGTCACTTAAAAATCTTATAAATCCTGCTTCACACCACAAAACTGAAACAAATCACCCCCGTATTTATCACTCAATCTTACCCTGCCGACTGAAGTGCCGGTCTAAATCATGCATGATTTGTCTCTTCTATATCAAAACCCAGCCATATATCAAACATTCACCGTAATCATTCAAAACTTTATTTGTAATATTATAATCAGCAAAATCAGCGTCTTATTTACAGGTCTTTAACAGTATTTGCAAATCATAATTATAAAACTCAATAACAGGCTAAACAGGAAGCAAAAGTCCTCTTTGCGCTTCACAGCAGCCACCTCATTTGCATGTTCACACACCGTCTAAAAATAGCTCGCAGCGCTGCAGCTGCACGTCACACACAGCCTCGTTTCACACACAGCTCTATTATTTTATATTACAAAGACGTCTTATATTTACAATCACTCTCAGGTCTGACAGCTTTAGCGCCTACACAATTTTGACAAATTTAAGTTAACGGGTCCAACCGAAGAAAGTCCAACTTTTTTGTGATCAATTAACCAGTATCAGACTCTAACTGTTTCTGGCCTAATCTCTAAAATCCCTAACTCAATTTAACAGTGTCCAAAAAAGCGCAGATACCGTTCCAAACGGTAAGTGGTGAAACCACTAGTTATTCTGGAGTGCCCCAAGCTCCACAGTGACCAACTGACTATCCCTCAAAGAGGACAAGGCCTAGGCGTCCCCGGCCTTGGCAAGTGTTACCTCTGGGCACTGCGCTTCTTAGCGGTTCCACCGCCGTTCTAGGATAATTTCAACCCCCCAAAACAAGGGTATGACTGAGGCAGGTGCAACCTAGTGGTCAATGGAGACCCTAACTCACAAAATGACCACTCAGGTCCACTCTTATGACCAATTGGGACTTTAACCCACAAAATGACCAATTCCCTATCAAACTACTTGGGACTTTAACCCAATTTCACTGTTTTACTTTACCTTGGGACTCTAACCCAGTATTTTTCCTTTACCTTGGGACTCTAACCCAGTATTATAACTTACTTCAACTTTCAAACCTCATGAGATTTTCATTAAAATCAAAACAGGCCTTCACCAGTAACTTCAGTGAGTAGACTTTTAATTTTATCATGTCCAATTTGGCACACTTTGGAAATAGATTCAACAGGTAGTGCCTTACCTTTGTATAAGCCGGTTTATGCCCACTCGCGTCAGACCACTGGCTTGTGCCTGTCCGTTCGACAACCTCGGACCGTCCAAACCTCCAACTTCCACCCCAATACCACAGGACGAGCCCCCAAACTGTTACGGATTCAAATATTGGGGATGGAGACAAGAGAAAAACCACAATAACAACACTGGTCCGGCCGGGTTGAGTCAAACGATGATTTTAATGATCACACACGTGGGAGATGGACACCGTACGCAGACAGCATCAGATCTCAAAATGGTGGAGCATTGATCAAACTCTTATAGCCTCTAGTGGCCCCCACCTTATCATAAAAGCCTAAACATTCACATGCTTTTCTCTCACACGGCGCCTAAGCTACGACCTTGGCTCCCTGCTTATCTGCTCCTGCTGAGATGGGGCAGAAAACTCCAGCATGCTCTGTTCTCTTCTAATCAGACAAATAAGGCGATGACTTTCTGCGAACAGTATTTCTTATAACTCAGCAGTATAATGCATCATAAAACAATATCATTCATTCACAATAAATCAGCAGTCTAATGTAATGCAAATCAGTTTAACAAATGCAATAGTTATCACCTTCTTCTAATTCAGGAGAATAATGCAAACTAAAACTACATAATAATTCACAATCTTTAATTAGGGGTCTAACATGGCATAAAATAATATTATAATCCCACAACAACAACATGTTGGACTGTGTCTGCATAATGTCAGTGACATGTTACTGTCTCACAACCACTTTACTGAGTCACCATGAGAGGAGCAGCAGAATAAAGCTCACACTCACAACATTAGAACATCATTAGAACAACAGTAGAACAACGTGACAGAAACACATGTATTTGTGGAGAACAGAGTTTAGTTTGTCACATCAGAGAGGCAGGGAGCTGTTGACTCACACTGTTAGGGTGAACATTAAATAGCAGGGGGCGTCCTCACTGCATTTACAGCACAGCCGGCAGCTCATACCTGCTCTGCTCTGCATAATAACTCACTGGGGGTTTATGTAGTAATATTTGTCATGAGCTGTTACATAAGTACAAATATCTGTATTTTAATAGAGAAAAAGCAATAACTCAAAGTATTTTATATAAATGAGAAATTATATATTTGTTTTATTAACTGGATAAAATGTGTAAGCATAAATTATGTTCCCATCTTAGAAAGAGGCCCTTATCCACACATCAAAAATCAATTCCTATCAGCCACCATAAAAAACAAAATAATATTACCACATGAGTAAAAGCTCTGTCCATGAGACCTTTGAAGGAAAAGTCATCATGTTTCACTGATAAATCATTTCATGCTATGTTTAAAGTATATCAGTTCAATTCTCATATATTTGGAAAATTCTTTAATAACATTTTTTTTATACAAAGATAATTTTGGAAGTAATTGAGTTTTTTTTTCTGCAGGGATCACCAGAGCACACAGAGCCACATGTTGTGTTTGGTACAGATTTGAAGTCACTAAGCCACAGTAACTTCTTAGTACCAAAAAAATTGCTAAACAAACTGACTGCTCTCTAAGTAGAGAAGTGAGTGCTGATCAATACTCAATAAGTAATTCATTTCTAATAGGCTTTTTTAATAGTAATATGCCATCTGTCAGCTAAACAAAAAAACAAAAACACACAAAAAAAAAACCCGGTGTAGATCTGAACGTGTAGTATAGAGCAGTATCAAAAAAAAACCAAAAAAACATCTGCACAGCTCCCTGATGCTTTTTTACATTTTTCACTTATACCAGGGGAATGATCTCCCAATGTTTTTGATAGCTGATGGTATTTGAGCCCACTTGTACAAATATGCTGCTTTGGTTTTTTCATCCACTCTGTTTCTCATCTCCTTCAGCTTCTGGACCTTCTCTGTGTCTTCTTTCTCATTCATTTTCTCAATCAGGAAGTCCAAGTGGTCAATAGTGGATGCTGAATCAGCTTTCAGAGCAATCTGCTCCAGGTTGACAAGATGCTGGTAGGACTCATCCAGTAACTGTGACTTCTCTGCTGTCAGCTTGCTCATTTCCTTTTCAACATTTTCTAACAGGCTCGACTTCTTCTCACCTTCTTTTTGATATTCATCATATTGCTGCTGCATTTCTTCTTTGTTCACTGATGAATCAGCTGCCTTTTTCATTGTTTCCTTCATTTCATTTGTAAGATTTTTTAACTCATGCCTCTTTAACTCATACTCTAACACAGTTTTTTTATACTCCTTTTTCATTTGTTCATTGGTCTTCATTACCCTCCTTGTCTTGGTCACATATGTCCACTTTTCTTTCACATGATCTGATGCTGGACACTTGTTAGTACAAACAGTGCAGCAACCTCCTTTCATAACCTCACAGTGTTCAGGTTTCCAGGCCATTGTGCATCCAGGATAGTGACAGTTCTCCTCACAGACTGTACAGCAGACAGCTGCTTCATAAAAAACTAAACCCCACATCCCACTATCAATGGCTTCTTTCACTTTGTAGGGCTCATCAACTTCTACAGTGAACTTCTCCTTCCTCTTCATCTCTTCTTCACGTTCCTTTATAGTTTGTTGGATTTTCAGAGCTTGTTCACTTTTCTGTTTTCCTTGGCTCTTTAGAGTTTCATGGGTTTTTTTAGCTGTTTCAAGCTTTTTCTTTTCTTCTCTCTGATTTTCTTCGTGTTCCTCCACAGCTATTCGGATCTGTCTGATTTCCATCTGCTTTAAATGAATATTCTTGATTCTCTCTTCCAAGTTTTGGATGCAGGCTGTCAGTCTGATTCGTTCATGAAGCACTTCGCCAGGTTTCATCTGTTTTTGAGAATTAGATTTTCCCATGAAGTCTATCAATTGATCCATGTTTTCCTGTGTGAATTTCCATAAATGTTTTGAAGACTCATTTTCTTGTGTTTGGTCTTCATACTGTGAGTTATTAAAGAGGAAGTAAACAGGTTGATTCTTCTCATTTTTGGCACATTTAATTTTTGCAATTTCAAGAGCATGAAGAGGGTTTTTAGGTCTGTTTCCATCTGAGTGTGTGAATAGAGGTACGATTTTTTTCTCCATGTCCTTTCCAAACAGAGACATCACTGAATCAAAGATGTACAACAGTCGGTCACTCAGTCGATTATCACTCGCCTTCATCACCAGACCAACTGCACTAATTTCATGAACTCCATCCTTTGATCCAAACAAGTCCAATAACCTTTGACTGATGATGTTATCATATTCAAACCCTCTGGTGTCTCCATATCCAGGAGTATCGATGATAGTCAGAGAGTAAGGCAGAGTTTTATCTTCAAAACCAAAGATCTCGTACAAGATCACATCTGATGTCTGACTTTCTGTCTGTCCTTCTGTTTGACTTTCTGTCTGACTTTCTGTCTGTGCTTCTGTTTGACGTTTCTTCTTCTTCTCATCTACGATCATAAACCAGACTTCATCCTCCCACTTCACTCCCATGGTGTAGTTGAGCAGAGCGTTGATCAGAGTAGATTTTCCTGCTCCTGTTTCTCCCACCAGTAAGATGGTTTTATTTGTCTTGTTTGGATGTTTTTCTCCAACAGTGATTCTTGTCAGAGTTCCAATCTTCTCTTTCTTTGCTCTCAGCTGATAGACAGCAGGAGGTCCTGAACTGATGAGAAAACTGTTGGAGATGTTGTCTTCATGTGGTGATGAGATCAAACTGATCCTGCAGAGTAAAGAATAGAATGTCTTCAGTACACATGTAAACATTATGAACATGCTCCAATTGTTTAACACTGAAACCTGAACCGATCTCTTTTGATCATTTATATTCTTATTTTTGTCTGTCTGCTCTCCCAAAGCATTTGTGGTCACACTTCTGCTTTTATTAAACTTTATATGTTTCTGAGACTAAAGTGACTGTGGAGGCTGACTGTACACTGCCCACATGATCAGAAGACAGCTTCTTTTTTATTTCTTTATTTGTAATTCACAGGCTGAACAAATATACTTTTTTCCCTCAACCCTACATTTGGCTGGCATGACATTATCTGTGTGGGTCATAGCTGTTGCTGGCCTGGATTATCTGGGCAGATTAATTGTCACAGTACAAAAGGGACACTTTCCAAAAGCAGTTAAAAGACAAGTTAACATCACAAAATGATTTCAGTTGATTTTAATTTTAATTTTGATTCAGAAATTGGCATTACTGTTTCAGTTATCATCTATATAAAAATATTTAACATTTATTTTCCATTAACTATAATAGTTAGTCCATGACTGATCAATGATCCCCAGCTGTAACCTTCTCTCTTTAGTGATAAGGATAAGAATCAGCATTGCTGAGTCTGAAGCCATGGTTTCAAGCTGGAAATGGTTGAAGTGCCTATCATGGTCTGGGAATAAGGTGCTGGTCCAATTTGTTTTTTTGCACACTGTTGTAGTTTTAGTTCACTATAAGAAGGTTTGTTTAATTCCCCCTCCTTTAACCAGATGTTAATTTCTCTTCGTAGTTTTTTCATGTTCTCACACTAAACACTGATTGGTTCCAGTCTCTTTACCATAAACAATGTGTTTCTACAACAAATGTAGTTCATTAGTGTTGTATCATGCTGCATGCTGACAGGAGAAAAACTTTGAATGCTGAGAGTGAAATAAACTCAGGACATACTTTCACTGATTTTTTTCATCCTCCATCTTAATCTGTACACTTTTCTCTGATAATTATCATATACCTTTGAAAATAAATTTGTTATTAATTATAATAATTACAATTAAAATGTATATGTATTAATTAATGTATTAATAACAATTGTAAACGACAGTCACTGTTCTGTAAATGATGTAGTTTGACATACCTCGGTGCTTCTCTGGTTCCTCCATCCTCTCTCTTTCTCATCTCCTTCAGCTTCTGGACCTTCTCTGTGTCTTCTTTCTCCTTCATTTTCTCAATCAGGAAGTCCAAGTGGTCAATAGTGGATGCTGAATCAGCTTTCAGAGCAATCTGCTCAAGGTTGACAAGATGCTGGTAGGACTCATCCAGTAACTGTGACTTCTGTTGGATTATTTCCTTTTCAATTAAATAAACATCCTTCTCTTTTGTTGGTGGTTCGTTCTTCTGACCTTTCCTTATCCTGGTCACATATCTCCACTTGTCTTTCACATGATCTGATGCAGAACACTTCTTGGTACATGATGTGCAAAAACCATCTACAAAGACCTCACACTGATTTAAGGACACTGTGCATCCAGGATAGTGACAGTTCTCTTCACAGACTGTACAGCTGACAGCTGTTTTTAAACCCAGCCCACATGTCTCTGCTCTGATAGGTTCTTTATGTTTAAAAACTTCAGCAACAAATGAAGTGACCTCTTCATTCTCCATGTTGTCATGTTTCTCCAGAGCTTCCTGACTCTGTTTCATCTCTCTTTGTTTCACTTCAGTGAATTTGATTCTTTCTTGCAGGTTTTGGATGCAGGCTGTCAGTCTGATACTTTCCTTTAACACTTTAAATGCTGCCTCTGGCTTTAGGGGTGTAGTTTCTTTCAGGAAGGCTGTGAACTCACTCATTCCTCTCTTTGATCGTTCAAAATTTTGTTTCAGAAATTCTTCTTCCTCGTCTTCATGCTGGCAGTTATTGAACAGAAAGTGAACTGGCTGATTCTGCTTATTTTTGGCACATTTAACTTTTGCATCTTCGAAGGCTTGAAGAACACTTTTAGGTCTTCTTCCATCTGAGTGTGTGATCAAAGCTACGGTGTTTTTCTCCAAGTTTTTTCCAAACAGAGACCTTACCAATTCAAAGATGTATTTCAGTCGGTCACTCTGTGGATTATTACTCGCCTTTATTACCACACCAACTGCACTAATTTCATGAACTCCATCCTTTGATCCAAACAAGTCCAATAACCTTTGACTGATTATGTCATCATGTTCATCTCCTCTGGTGTCTCCATATCCAGGAGTATCGATGATGGTCAGAGAGTAGGGCAGAGTTTTATCTTCAAAACCAAAGATCTCGTACACGATCACATCTGATGTCTGACTTTTCTCCTCCTCTACAATCGTAATCCAGACTTCATCTTCCCACTTCACTCCCATGGTGTAGTTGACCAGAGCGTTGATCAGAGTAGATTTTCCTGCTCCTGTTTCTCCCACCAGTAAGAGGGTTTTATTTGTCTTCCCAGCATTTTTTTCTCCAACAGTGATTCTTGTCAGAGTTCCAATCTTCTCTTTCTTTGCTCTCAGCTGGTAGACAGCAAGAGGTCCATCAAAATTCTGATCCCTTTTCGAGATGATGCTCTCATATTTCCTGCAGAGAAAGCAGAGCTCATTTTAATACACAATGATATAATTCATTTAACTGCAGTAAGTGTTTTCTGTTCTGTGAGTAGGTTGCTGATGGCTGTTCAGACTTTATTGGCTTTGAATGAAATCAAGAATTCTCTGACTGTAATTGTGCCACCAATATGAATGCAATATTATTTCTACATTTAATACACAGCTGTTATTTACATGTCGCACAATGCCAGCAGCAGAGATGCCAGCAGTTTTGTGGTGTTGAACTGGACATGAGTGGGAACTGAACAGGAAATGGCCAATATTTAGATTTTTCTTTTTGAATAAGCTTTTACTGATTTTGTGTTTATGTCATAACACTTGTTACTTATTAGAGATGGACCGATCCGATATTACGCATCGGTATCGGTCCGATACTGACCTAAATTACTGGATCGGATATTGGAGAGAAATAAAAAATGTAATCCGATCGAGTATGTGTCACGTGATAGAGCGGCTGCTCGCTACATGCTTCCTAACCGCGGCATTTCATCTCGGCGAAAACTATCCCAGAGAAGTAAAGCAAGTGTGTAAGTTCATCCCTAAATGTTTGCATAGTATTTCCACATTTAGCTTAACAACTGATATATTGAGCCACAGCTGGACTGGCCATTGGAATTCCACATTAAGGTGAAAAGGAAACGATTTGTCCCGTACTTCAGCTAGAATTAAAAAATAGACACAAAGCTGGAGTTATTCTGTCTTTGCTGCGCAGTTGCATCTACTTATCTCATTCACTCCCCCTTCCTCTCCTGTTATTACTTCAAACATGAAACTGATCAATGATCAGCTAATCGGCTTTTCTGCCGCAAGTCCCGTCTTTCTTGTTTGTTTATCGCCCACTTTGCACTAGAAAGAGGAGACCAGCGGATAAACAACAGCAGCATGTTTAAGCTTGATCAGCTGTTGTTAGAATGTATTTAATATTACTTTCTAGTATCAGCTGATGTTTGCTGGAGCCACAGCTGTAAAAGCTGCTGGTCATGATATCCGTTTGGATATGTGGTGAGAGGGAAACATGAAGATGAAACCAGGAGATGTCCTTACTGAATCATCAGAGCTGATCAGTGTTGCTAAACTATTAAATTTTTTGGGTGGAGTGTATTTTTTTCATACAGTTATAACAGAATAGCTTCGGTCTCTTGTTTTTTAAAACTTGAGAATGAACTTATACAAAATGCAGCAAAATATTTATAAAAAACAGTTTTATTGATTACAAAATACGCTATATCGGATTCATATTGGTATCGGCAGATATCCAAATTTATGATATCGGAATCGGTGTCGGACATTAAAAAGTGGTATTTAGTTTGAACATATTACTTATATGTTCAAACTAAATATATGATGATTGTTTGTTTGATAGTCCTATACTTTTCTGTTACTGAGTCCATATGTGGTCTCATTAAACTTTAAAAGTGCATGGCCACATGAAAAATGAAAAAGAAATGGAAAGAACCACCTTCCCCCCCCAAAACCCCCCACAATTAATAAAAGATTTTGTAACATTTACACCTAATAATTAATTACTGTATTTTACTGTAATTACGGACCATAAAGCGCACCGGATTAAAAGGCGCATTAAGCGAAACAAAACAGTCACCTAAGTAAAACTTTACTCAACTCATTCTTCTGCTTCCTCCACTTCCGTACAATTGATTCGTTAATGCTGAATTCTATCACAGCTGCTCTATTTCCATGTTCTACTGCGCGACTGATAGAGTTTGAAATCCGCTTCATACACAAGTATCTTAACAGGAACCATTTTGGGGTCCTCATACACACTCAATATGGTAATATTATGTTGAAGCACAGTACGTATTACTCGGCGAGGCTCCTGGCCAGAGACGGGCAGTAACGCGTTACTGTAATCCGATTACTTTTTTCAAGTAACGAGTAAAGTAAGGGATTACTATTGCAAAAACGGTAATTAGATTACCGTTACTTTCCCGTAGGAACGCTGCGTTACTGCGTTACTAAAACCGTGATTTATTTTGCGAGAATGTCTCATGACAGTGACGTAAGCAAGTGCAACGTTCGTGACAACAGCTGTGTGCAGATCAACAGTGGATCATATATCGAGTGCGGAGAGAGTATGAGCAGTGTTGGGGAGTAACGGAATACATGTACCGCCGTTACGTATTTAGAATACAAAATATGAGTAACTGTATTCCGTTACAGTTACCGTTTAAAAAGGTGGTATTCAGAATACAGTTACTTTGTTGAAATAAATGGAATACACTGGGGTACTTTCCTGTTTCATTTTGTCGCGGGTCAGGACTGTTTGGGTTTTGTTTGACAGCTACGATCTTTTGTTCCAGGTGGCAGCGTTACGGTTGCCATGGTTACAGGGCGACGCTCTCTCTCTCTGCGACTGTGTGTTTCCTGGGTGAGAGAGCGCCTTTTCGTTGTTGTTGTTGTTGTTGTTGTGCTAAGCTAACAGGCAGAATGCTACAAGCATAGCTCTAAAGAATGTAGCATCATGGGCAGTGTAGTCCGTGCTGCTGGGAGAATGGACTGCCATACACGTTATGTGTCTGTGAGCGCTAGGAGGGAGAAAAAGGGGAGTGGAAAGGTACGAGCAGTCATCGAGCAAAAACGGGAGCTGGAAGCATGTAAATATAATAATAACCACTGCAGCCAAGAAGAGTGCCTGACGAGCCCAGTTGTAAGTAAGCTATTAAGACTCGATTGTACACTGTGTTCGTGTTTTCCTCCGAAAACAACAAGTTCCGTTGGAGCAGCCTTTCAACGCCTCTCTCTGTCTGTCGCAAGAAAAGTTGACCCACACAACAAAGTAGAGCTATTTTTCGGCTACCAGCCGACAGGGACCCCGCCGTATTATGCTGGGCTTACACTGTGCGATTTTTTCAGTCGCGCGATTGAGCTCCTGCTCAAACTGTACGATTGACTCGCAGGGGTTAGAAGTTCATAGGTCACGATGCAGGGTCTCACACTATGCCCGATGCTCTGATGCGACCTGAGTGCTCACACTGTGCGTCCATAAAAATGAAGGTTATAACAGAAATTCTGTCGCTCGCTCTCCCTCTCCGTCTTTCACTCACACAGACACACCACCACCATCAACTTTGCTAAATTGCTAATGAAAAACATTGGTCAGGCAGCTGTGATTGAGCAGCAGTGTCGATCCAACTATTTTCACGGTTGTTGTGGTCGTGATAATTTTGTGAGGTCACATCGAAAGGGCTCGGATGGTTCTACAGGTTGTGCCTCCATCGCTTGTGTCCAGATCACACGCTGCACTGCCGTGCTACGCCGTCTTTTTCGCTGACATTTGTGTTTGCGCGTGCGCAGTGTGGCAAACTGCGGTGACACCCTCACGACCAAGCGATTGATGATCGGGAGCTGGTCGTGAGGTGTCAATCGCTTCTCGTTACCTCACGTATACTACACGATGCACGACGCACGATGAAGGCCAAAATCGGGCCGATCGCCAAAACGATCGCACGACTCAAAAATCGGCTCAAAATGGGCCAAAAATCGCACAGTGTGAGCCCAGCATTAGTCAGAGGTCCCTTTACTACAGTTCGGAGTCGCGGACCTTCAGTAATAGTAATAAATCACACAGCAATAGTACATTCACGTTGTTGTAAAAAGCATGATAATATTGTAGCGGGTCAGGGCTGTTCGCGGTTCTGCTTGTACAGTTATGTTTTGTGTATGTTGCCATGGTGACGGGTGACGCCCTCTCGCTGCGACGGTGTGTCCTTCCGGGGTCAGAGGGCGCCCTATGTGTGTTGTGGTTGCCGCGCTGAGCAGTTAGCTAGTGGCAGTGTGTTCTTCTGCAAATGTAATAAACGGCTGTGCTCCCTGGCTAGCTCACGGGAAGCAAGACCAAACGATACCTCCGTCTCCTCCTTGTCTGAACTCCCCACAATATATTAAGTAATCCAAAGTATTCAGAATACGTTACTGTCATTGAGTAACGTAACGGAATAGGTTACAGAATACATTTTGGGGCATGTATTCTGTATTCTGTAATGGAATACATTTTAAAAGTAACCTTCCCAACACTGAGTATGAGCGTGCAGCATTTAAAGCGTGGAAGTACTGACTTTACTTTAAGTTTGATTCCATAAAAAGTGACAAAAACATTAGCGTCCATTAGCATTGTGCGTGGGAAGAAAACTTCTTTTTACAGCGAAAAAAACCCCTAAACTTCCAACAAGCACAGAGTGCGCAACGACATAATGGGAAACTCACAGAGAAACTCGCGGATTCTTCCACTGACACCTGCACCGGCACACCTGCACCAGGGTAAACCTCCGCCTGCCCCACTCCTGCTTTACAGGTGAAAATAGAGCAACAGGACTGCTAGTCTTTGACTTTATTTATTTTCTGCTGTGTTTTACTTGCATCTATTTGAAAGAGTGAGTGTAAACACACACACACAAAATATTTTATGTGCTGGAATGTGCAGAAAATAGGTTTAAATGTTAAACAAATTTCTTCCAGTCAGAGAATGTTGCATATAATTAAATTTTTGCTTGATGCATAAAGTTAAAAGGTTAAAATTAATAAAACAAGTTTTAAAAAGAGACTTTTCCATTTGATTACATTTTGTATGATGGATTATGCAGAAAAAGTAGAATTGGGCTGAAAGATCTATCGCTTTATCACCTATTCAGGTTGTAAATTGTGTTTTTAAAAAGTAACTAAGTAACTGAGTAATTAATTACTTTTGAAAATACGTAATCAGTAAAGTAACAGGATTACTTTTTTGGGGAAGTAATCAGTAATTAGTTACTGATTACTTTTTTCAAGTAACTTGACCAACACTGCTCCTGGCTACGGTAGCTGTAATGCTCTGACAATTCATCAAGCGGTGCGGCTTCGTAGCTTACCAAAGTCGTACTAAAACATTTTGACAGATTTTTGAGCGCCGTGTATCAAATAAAATCAGTTTGAGGTCAGTAAGCACAACCAAATTTCATACAAAAGGCGCACCACATCTGATTCAGTAAAAGGACTAGATGTTGCAGTCCCTGATAATGTATTGCTTTAAATGGCGAGAATCTTGAGGGATGGCTGTTATGAGGAAAGGCAGCCCAGAAACTTTACCAGCAGCACACATCGCTGTGTGCCTCAACTTTCGGTCTTTTACAGAGGCTAATCTGCCATTTATTTATTTATCTATTTTGTGGGTGGGGGGGGGGGAGATTAGAGATCTGATCTAGGTTATCATATTAAGATTTGGGACACATCGTCAGTAATGGACCTTGGATTCATCGGGTGTTTCGGCCATTATCACTAGACGCCCTCATCCAAGGAGGCCCTGCCAGGCCCGGAATGTGTCACTGGTTTATTTTAAATGGTTATTTCTCTTATTCTTTCTTCTGTTTAGTGTTCTACAGTTTATTTTCTCCTATCTATTCACTCCAACTGAGAAATAATACTTACCTCTTTAGCATTTATGGATTCTCACTTCTTCAAAAGGATAGAAAAGGTGATAGAGAGAAGTAAGACAAAAGGGACAAGATAGGAGAGAGCAGAGAGGAGAGCCGGAAGGGGGGCGCCCAATCTGGCTTCCCACACCTCCCCTCCGGATTGGGCTGTACTTACTTCTGTTTAGAGTATACCTCATGATTAGTTCACTTGTTTAAATAGTACTCACTGTGTTGCCATAATGAGCTGTGAGGAACAAACAGATGTGATGATACCTGGAAAACAATATGATTGAAAATAAATCAAAGCAGACATCTTAAAAAATAATTCAATTAAATTCACATTTATATAGCTAAGTAGGTAGTGTGGTCGCCCAATGATTGGAAGGTTGGGGGTTCGAATCCACTCAACAGCTACCCTGAGGTACCCCTGAGCAAGGTACCATTCCTACACACTGCTCTCTGGGTGCCTGATTGGTGGCTGCCCACTGCTTCACTGAGTGAATGGAGAAGTTAATTCTGTAATGAACCAATGAAGTGCCATCAATACAGAAATACGTACATGTCTGCATATGTGAACGGACGGAATGTCCTACTGATTTTTTGGAGAGTGTTACAATAATATAATCTGTTAATCTAATTTCTCAGGGTCAGTTTGAGGTAGGACATTTCTTTTCAACATTTTTGAGTGACAAAAAACAGTTCTTGAAACCTTATTGATTTGTCTGCCAAAATTCCCTGTCCAAAATGATGCCAGGTTTGTTAAATGTTTCGAGCATCCAGCAATTAATGTCATCATTGCAGCCCATAAGTTTGTGAACAGAGGTTGTATTATTATTTTTAATTGATGGTAAGAGTTCTGGCATATAGTGGCTAGCTAACTGATAAATGGCCTGCATTTGTATAGCGATTTACTAGTCCCTAAGGACCCCAAAGCGCTTTACACATCCAGTCATCCACCCCCTCTGTCAGTGGGGCGCACTGACAGAGGCGAGGCTGCCGGACACTGGCGCCACCGGGCCCTCTGACCACCACCAGTAGGCAACGGGTGAAGTGTCTTGCCCAAGGACACAACGACCGAGACTGTCCAAGCTGGGGCTCGAACTGGCAACCTTCCGATTACAAAGGGGAACTCCCAACTCTTGAGCCACGATCGCCCCTGGCTACAGAGCTATGGTTAGGATAATAGAAACACATTAGCAGAGTGAAATCAGTGTGAGGGTCACTGATGAGCAGAGACAAATGAAGAAGATTCTGAAAATGACCAAACTTCAGTCAAGAGAACATCTGAGGTGATCAATCCACAGCATGACATTAGTCAACAATCTGCTGCTGTGTGCTGGGTGACTATCTGCTATGAAACATTTCTGATCCTCAGCTTCAGCCACAGAGGATGACAATAACCTCTGATTATTTTGGGGGACTTTTTCATGTTTAATAAAATAAGATGCAACATATTAACATGTTACAAATACTGTAGAGTATATATTATTCATTAATGTGATTTTCACTTCTCTCTTACACAATGTCGGTCTTACTTTTACTGTTTTTGGCTAACTTCAGTTTTACTTTTCTTTGTGGCACTTTTTAACCTAAGTTTATTGTAGCCTGTACTATTTTTACTCTTTATCGTGCTCCTGTAACAGTAAGCTGTCCCTTGTGGAGTCAATAATGTATCTAAATACAGATTTGATCAAGCGGTGCAGGACTCTGTTGCTTGTGAAGCTCGCACACAAGAATTTCACTCACATGTGCTGTACCAATGTACCTGCACATGTGATGTGACAATAAAAGTGATTTGATTTGATTTGATTTGATTTGACTGTAGCTGATCAGAATTTCTTCCAGATCTTTACAGGTGAGACTATGGACATCATGCTTGTGGCAGTGATTTGATCAGAATGGGGGCAGCCCTAGATAAGTTACTATGAAAAACTCAGATATTACCTCTAACGTTAAAAACATTACATTGGAATATAATATGATGAGCATTATTGTCCCCTGAAGAAATTTGTTGCAGAATCAAATGCTGTCAGCTGTCTTTGAAAAGAGTCAATAAGCATTAAAAGAAAAGGAAAATACAAATATATAACATAACACAAATAGATCAACAAATAAAGAAAAAAAGAAACATTGTGTGTGTGTTGCTGAGCTTTGTTCTGTGTCTGTGGGATATGATGATGGAGGTTGGGGGTGTTGCGTAGCTCTTGACCTGCTTCCTGTGGGGTTTTGGTCCATGTGCCTCGGGTGTTCAGCCCTCTTTGTGCACTGCCGATGACCAGAGTTTCTTGGGTATTTCTCTGTCTGCCTCTGGCTCCCAGGGCTGGTGTTGTAATCTCTCACCCTCATTATCAAATTGGTGTCATGACAAACTCATGTCACTCATGCTCTCTCTCTCTCTCTCAGATACATTCACACACCACAGCCAGACAGTATGTTTGTTGTGTCTTTTATGGCTTTTACGTGCTGTTTGGGTTTTGAGTGTGTTTTATTATAGATGCAGCAGAGACATGAGCATTTTTACTTCAAAATGAATTTTGAGCTTCTTTTTTCTATATTTTCTCTCAGTTCAGTGAATTCTTTTTGCTCTTTTTACCGTTTATTCACATGGACCACATGCAATATGATTTATGATTTGAGAACCTGTATCAGAGAAACTGTTCACCATTTCATCACATGATGAAAGTACATGTGTTGGCTGTGCTGTCACTGATGTGATGCTCGTTAACAGTTGGTTGGTTTTAGTTTTGACCGAGCAACAAAATACTTCTTACAACACACAATAATGATCAGAGACAGCAACATCTAACATTATTACATCTAAACCTGAATGAAGATCAAGCAAGTGACACCAGTCACATGTTGCTCTAATAAATTGTTTCATGTCAGAATTGTGTTAATATTGAAATCACCGGAAATACTAATGCTGTCAAACTTTGTTGTAATTTTGGAAAGAAAAGCTTTTTATAGAAAACCATGTCTGAGTTTTAGAGGATGATACATGTATCCATCCATCCATCCATTCGCTTCCGCTTATCCTTTTCAGGGTCGCGGGGGGTGCTTGAGCCTATCCTAGCTGTCATAGGGCGAGAGGCAGGGTACACCCTGGACAGGTCGCCAGTCTGTCGCAGGGCTAACACCCAAGGACAGACAACCATTCGCACTCACATTCACTCACACATTCACACCTAGTGGCAATTTGGATTATCCAATTAACCTACCCCCACTAAGTGCATATCTTTGGACGGTGGGAGGAAGCCGGAGTACCCGGAGAGAATCCACGCAAACACGGGGAGAACATGCAAACTCCACACAGAAAGACCCCGGCCTGATGGTAGAATTGAACTCAGGACCTTCTTGCTGTGCGGCAACAGTGCTAACCACCGTGCTGCCGTGATGCATGTATATAAACCTAAATTATTATATCAACTAATGTGACACACACAATCAAACATAGTGAGGAGCATTTAATCTGGGAGTTTAGAGAATCTGTCACACTATACATAATATAGCTATGTTTTTTGCTAAACGTAGCAAATAATTGAGCCCCAGAACCAATCATTTCTGGTTATTCTAACATGAAGTGATCTTACCTGTTTCGATGGTTTCAGGAAGCTCTCTGGTGCTGAAAGGCAAAAAGAGCAGAGATCAGTCTGTGTTCAAAGTTTTTATACTCCATCAGAGCAGGGTGGGACTCTGTGGTCACGTGATTTTAGAGCAACCAGAATCCTTCATTTTTACAACACATTCACGCTTAAATGCAACTGAACCAAAGATTTTGCACGTAGCTAAAAGTTTAGACAAAAACAAGATTTTTAAACATCGATTGATCTCACTCATTATGTGTTATTAGACCTCTCTGCACTGAATCATATCTGTTATTAATCTCTGGCTCTCTTCCACAGCACGTCTATTATCCTGTCTATATCTACATCATTATTTATCTATTATACACATACATAATGTTCAGTAATCCCATGTGTAAAAGTTTTACAATTTACAGTAATATCTTGAACCTTTGTCTATTGACCCGTTATCGTAGTATCAGGCACTGTATGATGGTGGGGTAATAAAGACAGAAGACAAAGTGAAAGGTTACTTTAAGATCAAGCTTATGCACGTCCCCTGAAGTCCAACCACAGTCCAAAAAGATAAGATGTTATATAAACTGTGTATCTATGGTGGGCCAATAAAGAATTTGAAAAGTGAAAGTAAAATGTAAAAAAAAGTAAAATGAAAGAGTAATAAAAGGAAGACAAAGTAGGGAAGGATATAAGGACTTTTTTTTTACAGTATCATTTTCATCATTTAACTTAGCTGATGGTAGTTCACCTGGTCAGCCTTCCGAGATTTTGGGTGAGCTTATTAATAATGGATTGGATTTATATAGCGCTTTTCAAGGCACCCAAAGTGCTTTACAATTCCACTATTCATTCACTCTCACATTCATACACTGGTGGAGGCAAGCTACGGTTGTAGCCACAGCTGGGGCAGACTGACAGAAGCGAGGCTGCCATATCGCACCATTGGCCCCTCTGGCCAACACCAGTAGGCAGTAGGGTAAAGTGTCTTGCCCAAGGACACAATGACCAGGACAGAGAGCCCGGGGATCGAACCGGCAACCTTCCGGTTACAGATGCGCTTCCCAACCCCCTGAGCCACAGTCGCTCCTGTACAACCTAGCCCCACCCTATAATGCTGGGACTACAGTTGACATTTATTATCAGTTACATGATGCCTGCTTATTTTCCTTATTTCCTGAATTATCGATTCTGTCACTAGTTAGCTGACATAAACTGTTCTAACTATTTGGGTCAGGATTGGTTAGGTTTGTTTAGACTTAAATTGGACAGACAGTTCTCTGGGGCCACTTAAGGACCAAAAGTGGTGATTAAGTATCAGAATTTCAGAACTGGGACCACGCCTCCAAACACGCTCCTTCCGGCTCTCATCTATATAGTGTTAAATATCCCAATTCTTTGATCTTTGGGCTGAAGGAAGAACAGCATTCGGTGTATAAATGTTCAATCAACCACTTTAATCAATACACTCTTGTTATTCCACTACATTCTTATTATTCCATACAAACACAAGCGAGTGACTGAAAGCCACACATCCTGTTTATGTCTGTTCACACTTTTCTTTTTGTGGTCTGAAGGCACAGGGAACAGGTCCCGTTGTCTACTGTGAAGGACTCCAAAATACAGGGAGAAAGCCGAGGGGATACTAATTGAGCTTCAGTGGTAGATACCAGAACTGAGCAAATTATGACTATTGCTACTTTTTTAATTGCAATTGCATCATCAGTCTCCACAGCGACTTTGTGCCAAGACAATAAGATAATCTTAATTGTATTGTTATGGCCTTAGCTGTATTTCGAATAAATGTGTCTGGATTGTTATCTTTGTCTTTCACTGTCTCAGCAGGTCCTCCTTCTGCTTGGAGAGCTGTTTTGGTCTGGCATTGACCTGGCAGCTAGCAATTGGTCTCCATTATCAAGTGGTCATTTTAAAAACCCCGTCTCCAGCAACTGTCCCCCTGGCAGCAAGTGGAAGCAGCAGACATGTGCTTCATCTCCAAACCCTCAGTGATTTTTGTGTGTGTTTTCAGAGATCCATTAAGTACTGAGGTCAGTTATGGAGTTCCACAGGGTTCAGTGCTTGGACCAATTCTGTTTACACTATACATGCTTCCCCCTAGGCAGCATCATTAGAAGACATTGCATAAATTTTCACTGCTATGCAGATAACACCCAGCTCTATCTGTCTATGAAGCCAGATAACACACACCAATTAGTTAAACTGCAGGAATGTCTTAAAGACATAAAGAGCTGGATGGCCGCTAACGTTCTGATTCTTAATTCAGATCAAACTGAGGTTATTGTACTCGGCCCTGAAAAGCCTAGAAATATGGTATCTAACCAGACTCTTACTCTGGATGGCATTACCTTGGCCTCCAGTAACGCTGTGAGGAACCTTGGAGTCATTTTTGACCAGGACATGTCCTTCAACGCACATATTAAACAAATATGTAAGACTGCTTTCTTCCATTTGCGCAACATCTCTAAAGTTAGAAATATCCTGTCTCAGAGTGACGCTGAAAAACTAGTTCATGCATTTATTACTTCCAGGCTGGACGACTGTAATTCATTATTATCAGGATGTCCAAAAAACTCACTGAAAAGCCTTCAGTTAATCCAAAATGCTGCAGCAAGAGTCCTGACAGGGACTAGAAAGAGAGAGCAGATTTCTCTTGTTTTGGCTTCCCTTCATTGGCTTCCTGTTAAATCCAGAATTGAATTCAAAATCCTGCTCCTCACATACAAGGTCTTAAATAATCAGGCCCCATCTTATCTTAATGACCTTGTAGTACCATATCACCCTATTAGAGCGCTCCGCTCTCGCTCTGCAGGCCTACTTGTTGTTCCTAGAGTATTTAAAAGTAGAATGGGAGGCAGAGCCTTCAGTTTTCAGGCCCCTCTTCTGTGGAACCAGCTTCCAGTTTGGATTCGGGAGACAGACACTATCTCTACTTTTAAGATTAGGCTTAAAACTTTCCTTTTTGCTAAAGCATATAGTTAGGGCTGGACCAGGTGACCCTGAATCCTCCCTTAGTTATGCTGCAGTAGACGTAGGCTGCTGGGGATTCCCATGATGCATTGAGTTTTTCCTTTCCAGTCACCTTTCTCACTCACTATGTATTAACAGACCTCTCTGCATTAAATCATATCTGTTATTAATCTCTGTCTCTCTTCCACAGCACGTCTATTATCCTGTCTATATCTACATCATTATTTATCTATTATAGACATACATAATGTTCAGTAATCCCATGTGTAAAAGTTTTACAATTTACAGTAATATCTTGAACCTTTGTCTATTGACCCGTTATCGTAGTATCAGGCACTGTATGATGGTGGGGTAATAAAGACAGAAGACAAAGTGAAAGGTTACTTTAAGATCAAGCTTATGCACGTCCCCTGAAGTCCAACCACAGTCCAAAAAGATAAGATGTTATATAAACTGTGTATCTATGGTGGGCCAATAAAGAATTTGAAAAGTGAAAGTAAAATGTAAAAAAAAGTAAAATGAAAGAGTAATAAAAGGAAGACAAAGTAGGGAAGGATATAAGGACTTTTTTTTTTTTTTTTTTACAGTATCATTTTCATCATTTAACTTAGCTGATGGTAGTTCACCTGGTCAGCCTTCCGAGATTTTGGGTGAGCTTATTAATAATGGGTTGGATTTATATAGCGCTTTTCAAGGCACTGTCATGGTTCGGAATTTGAGGAAGAGACTACGACTGGGATATAGTTTGGGTCAGCACAGATCATTTTATTAAAACACACATTACAGTGTGGGAAGAGCCGGACTTCTTCTTCGTTTGCACAAAGACAGAAAGCTTTATAGTCATTATGACGTCAGAAGAATTCAGAAACATTCCCCTATCTCCTTCTATGTCCTTCTATGGCTAAGAACAACAACATGTTCCAGATGTTTCCACTCATGCTTTCTGGGAACTTAACCAATAGTGTGTTCATGAGTGTGTATTTTGTGAGTGTCAGTTTCCGGCCAACAAACGGTCAGTGTCCTTATCTGACTCTATTTTGGGCCGTCTGGATCCACAGCTAAGCTGGTGGTTTTACTAACTAATAGAGTATTGTATCTAGACATCTGTTATAGCAGATTTACTAAATGATAAATGATACATGCTAATATGGATAATAAACTGATGCAGACTAATGAATTAATGATGAAATAATAACAGTGCTTTATGAATGACATATAGTGACAGTAAAATAAGATGTTTTCCTCGATAACTCCCCCTCTTGGGCTCGCTTGCGAGTCCAATCTAACAAACAAACACGTTATAACACTTACCAATCCCAACACCCCCGTTAGTTTCCAATTTTCCCACAATTTCATGATCACTGTTCCCAGGCTCTTTTACTTTTACTCTAAACTTCGTGATAAGCGTATCAAGTTATGAGTATAAAACATGCAATTAACATACAAAACTATTACGATTCCTTTAAACTATCAATTACTTCAGACTAGAGCCCTAGCCTATTAGGAGCCTGGAATGAATTAATCAATTGCTGCTTGGCGCGACGCTCCTCTTCTTTCTTCACCTCAACCAGGTGGACTACTGGTGAGGAGGTGCACAGGGGAGAGGATTATTCTGCCTCTATGTTCCCCCTGTGTTGGGTGGAGCTTATCTCGAGTAAGCTCTCTGTCGGGGCCACCTCCCTTGGGCCCTCCTGGTCGCCTCACACATGTTGACTCCCTACTGAGACCTGTACAAGAACATTATACATTCTCTCTAAAACAATCTCCTGTAACCCTGTGTAAAACATCAGTCGGCAGTTACATGTTAAGCTCCTTTAACTCCCAATTCACCTAAAAAGCAAATCTGTTAAATCAAACAGCTTATTTACAACCCCCTGTAAATCATAAGAGTAATAAAAGATTCAGCACAACAGACAAGTATCATGTCCAGGTTTTCTCCGATCATTAAATCACTATTATTGCCGCAATTTGTCTTAGTCACACTTGGGCAATGTTACTCCACTAGTTTATCACTCAGAGCCCCCTAATGGCCAGTTAGTGAGCTCTAGGTCAAACTGTCCCCAAATTGGTTATTTGTTATTATTACTTGTTTTATTATTATTCTTTGTTTTCATGTCACTTGTCTGTTTTCTACTGCACCCTCCTCACGCATCCTTAACAAAGCAAAGCAAACATTAGCAGCACACTGACCGTGGTCAGGCATCCACATTCCAGAGGTGCTATAAAAAGATTTCCTGTAAAAAGGAAAACATTAAGAACTGTAACGCTGTAGAGAAGAAAATGAAAATGTTAACGCTGCGCAGGTGGGTAAAGTTAAATCGTCATGCAACCTCAGATGTCGCTGTCATCTATCCGCTCCTGTAAAAAGAAACACATAAATTCATCCACCCTTTTGTCCTATCTAGGTGGAGATTAACCTTAAGTCTTGTCATCTTTTACCAGTCAGTCCATTTGTTTTATTTCCAGTCTCTCATCCATTCATTCATTCATTCATCCATTCTTTCCTTTGCTGATAGTGGAAACCATCGCCGCATTTAGATTTCCGCCCTCAGCAAGATGACGTCATTTCAAAAAGAAAAACAAGAACTTGAGATCGGATTACCTCGCTGAATCCTTTTTTAGGCAGGGACTCTCATTTCCAATTGTCCCCATAAGTGTTTCCTCCAGAACCCATTTCAATGCGGAGAAACTCACCACAATTTTCTCGCCGACGTGTAATGCTTGTAATTTCCGATGTGCAGATCTGTTTAAAGAAAAGATTCAGAAACAAAAATCAGTGCACTGTTCAAAATATAAAACAAAATAAAATGAAAGATAACAAAAACAAAAATGCAGACGCCCGGGTCTTAGGACTTGTCACTGAATATTCCTCCTATCAGTAAAAATGCCAAACCTAAACCTACACAGAGTCAAATCAACACCACCTCAACCTTTTCATATTCATAAACCTATATGTTTTGTGTTCGTGAAACAAAATTGAACCGTTTCCATATTAAGTGATTTGAGCTCTTGAAATGTTTTAGTTCTCGTAATTCTGCCAGTTTATCTCAACACTTATTCAGTAACTTTTATTCAACTACAACTTGATCACTCAAATCTTACCTGTTCAAATTGCCTAGGGTTCAACAAAGTCTAGATCCCAGTTATCATGAAACTTGAACGGGTGTACGATGATTTACTTACAATAATTTAGAATCAGCACTCACCCTAGTTCTACTACTGGCACTGCGTGACTTTTCTCACACTGGAAACCAGAATTTAGTACATATTTTTAATACCTCAGGCAATCGTGGTCAAGGGCTGGCCCCCCCTTTCTCTTCTTCTTTGTCCGTGTGTTCCTCCTTTTATTAAACCTCCATCACAATGATGTGGCGCTCTGAAATAAGACTCACACTGTTAATTCATCGTTTTCACTCTGCACCACTGCTCAGGCTGTTTTCTTTTCTTCTTTAGTGTACAGTAAACAATTGAGTCGAGGCCTTAAGCCCCAGATATCTCGCACGGGCATCGTTTCATAACCAAACTGCTCTGGACTCTGCTCCCCAGACCACACAAATGCCCTCTGGGCTTATTATTGTAGCAGATTCTGTATTTGAATTTGTTGTGTGCAGCATTGAGCCTTTGTCAGTAAAGCATTCTTCATTGCAGCAGCTGGAGCATTGTGTGTCACTTCTTAGTGAGTTGAATCAACATTTTGATTTTGGTGCGTGGGTGTGTATCAGTTTTCACTCACTCAACGAATGCATAAGTGTTCATGTGTGTGTTTCTCTTCATTCTAAGTCGGCGCATGCAGAAGTGTGTGTTTGTGTGTTGGTGTGTGTTTGTGTTCATCCCCTTCCTGTTCTGTTGTTTAGGTAAACCAGCAGCCTGAAGCATGCCCTGGGGTCCTGCCCTCCTCTTTGGGTCTGTTTGCATCCGTTGTTGCAGCTGCCTGCATCTTCTCCTTGTAACTTGACCCTTTTGCTTCTGTAGCTCCTTCAGGGCTTGCTCCTGCTGTTGGAGCTTTGCGTCAGGTCTAACGACCTCCTGCTCCAGCAAGCTTCCGCCTGATTTCAAGTCCTATACGTGAAACTCCACATCTGACTGATGAGTTCAATTAGCAGCCAGCTCCTCCGGAGCCATGCTCAATTTCTGTTCTCATGCCTTGAGCTCTTACTGAGGGCAAAAACCTCAGAGTCTTTTCCTTCCACGTCAGATCGGAGTCTATTTATGTTGTCCTTACTTTGCTCCACGGCCTTCTGCAGCTCTGCTGTTCGGCTCTTCTCAGAGGTCAGCATTCTTTTGCTCACCCTCCCTTTTCCTCCGGGCTTAATGCGCGTCTCGTCACAGCTCTGTGAGCTGAAGCTTTAGCGTTCTCCATCTCCGCTGCATGAGATTGCTTTCTGCCGCACTGTTGACATCCTCAAGTTGTTGTTATGAGTCCAGCTGCTGTGGCCTTCAGGGGTCAAAGGGTCAACGATGGTAGCGGAGAGGGCAATGATGGTAAAGGGGAGGGTAGGAGTCCAGGTCAGCTTCGGCTTTCAGAAAAAAGAAAAACAAAACAACAACAGGTGAACAGGAACATGATGTTGTGTTGGCTATGTTATCCAGAGAGGGGAGAAACAACGGGGCCTCCTCTCCCCCCTTTTTGTTTTTTCTCACCATATAATCAACTCATAACCCCCCAAGTTGGCAGGACAACACAGGTACATGTTAAAATTCTTACAATCATGCCTAAAAACCTAAAAAGGAATTTTCTGTCATTCAGTAATCATTTGTCTTAAGCAGTCAACAAAAACATGTCACAATTTGACTCTTTTAACCACTAAATTTGTCGTGTTCTCACTGGATGGTCAGACCAGTGTCTTTTCTTTTGAAGTTAAGTTGTTGTCCTGCAACCCAGAGAGTTTATTTGTCAGTAGTGGATAAACTATATCATTTAAAAACAGGTGTATATTAAGTGTCGCTACTTTAACCTTGCTCGTACGTGCACATGTATGTAAGCTGTTTCTTCATTGCATGTGTGGGTGCGTCTGTATGTGGGTTAATTTAGCTTTTTCTCAAACGAGGCATTTCTCTAACACGCACATGTGTCTGTTCCTCACACTTCTCATACCTTTCTCTAGTTGTGTGTGGTCTTATTTGTTTCAGTCATTTACCAGGAACATCTTTTCCTTTTTTCCATGTCTTCCGCCAGAGGTTAATACTGGTGAGATTCAGGGACACAGCACCCAGAGCAGTTCAGCGAGAAAAACACGCCTAAAACTTCATGCTTTCTTTTTCCAGGAGGCGTGGGGACTACTCTGGTGTCCAGCCGTGAATTTTTAGCCAAAGCTTGGCCTGTCTTCTGCTGCCGTACAGGTTTCCAGGTTAAGAAAAAACCACCTGTATAAAGACACTAAACATACATTTAGTATTTGTATAAACATAACTGCCTATATTATTGAACTCTTTACTAACTTTAAACCCCACAAGTATAAAGTATAAAACTTCATATGTTCTTGACTGCAAACACAAAAAACTGCTTGATGTTGTTACTAATTATTTTCCTCTACAACACTACAAATCATGTTTTCTCTTGTGTCCAGCAGGGGAAGAAGGTGACCTCCACTATCACTGCTCCCCTAATTGGAGACAATTTCTCACGCACCCCTTCACACTCACAAACTCCTATGCATCAATTTAAACATGCAAAGCCACCAAAAATTCACACTCATACATCTACAGCAAAGCTTTAACATAACAACAACCCACTCCTCCCTTAACCGGGAGAAATCACCTTGAATCAACCAACTCCCTTCCATATAAAACGTCAAACAAAGATAAACCACAGACATTTCTACACTTCTGTGTCTTCCACGCTGCACAATAGGCAGAAAATCACAGATTAATCACAGTCTATTCAATTTATACTTAACATCACAACAAGAGAAAAACCTGCTCTTTCACAGCTCTCACAGCTAAAGTCACCAACTCCAAAACCACAGAATTTAATCAATATAGTCAAAACTCTTACACACAGCCTCTGAAATACTAAAAAAAAAAATCACCAAACACTCGGTTACTCTTTTCACTCGCTCTTTCTCACTCCCTTCTTCCCCATTCTTTCCCATACACCATGCACGCTCGCTCTCGCGGACTCACTCGGCCCCCACCTCTTCTCTCTCACAGACAGCGGCCGTTCTCATGCACTCCACAACTTCTCAGACTGCGTCACAGACTGCAGTTTCTCAGCCATTTTTTTTAAAACAATATAAAACCAAACACACCTTTTTATTCAATCGTCACACACTCAGCTTCTCTATTAAATCATTCTCACAAGACACGCAGTTATAATCAGTATAAGCGCTTTACACAGCCGATTCACACTTTACTTATATACTCAGGCCTGTATCAATCATGACAAACAAAAGACACCAGATGCCAAAACTAGTTATTCAACGGTTCCTTATCACTTCAACAGAACCCCTGTACCGGTTGACCAGTTGAACAGTTAAACAAATAGAGAAAAACAGTTTCCCCTATCTTCCTTCAATACTCAATGGGCACATGCGCCCCCCCCCCCCCCCACCCCACCCCTCTCTGTCTCTGTCTCCCTCACACACAGACTGCGGGGTTCACCAAGCCCCCCTCTGCTGCTTGAGAAAGAGAGAGAGACGCTTTTTCCTTTTTTCTCTACCACACACACACACAAGTAATTTATATTCTATTTACACACGGGCCCGCATAGACATAAGAAAACACCACATGCCAGAACAGCTTATCTTTTTTATTTCACTTCTTATTTCTATACCGGTATCCCTACGTTTTCGACTAATTTAAAAGCTCTAAGCCCAGGCCCCGCCTTGCTGGTCAATACCCCGCGTCGGGAACGTCCTCGCCGGCCGCGGTCAAGTTTCTAAACTAATTAATTTATACCTGCTCCCCGTCAGAAAACCAGGAGCTCCACCTGCCACGTAACCTATCACAGATCACGCTTTTGGCTTTACTTAAAGTTCACAGGTCCCTGACGTTAACAGGGGCAGGCGAGTCCGACTCTGTCGATCAAAAAATGCAGCATAAAGACAATTCACTCGTAGAATTGCCGGCCTGTTACCTGAGTGTCCCAAGTTCTCAACGGAAGGCCAACTCCGGGCTAAAACCTAACCACGCGTCCGCGATTAGGGGTCAGTGCCACCTGCTGAACACAACTGCATTCCTAGGGGACCGCGTCCCCAGTCCCAAGAAAATTTACTTGTTTTAAAAGCCTCACTGTGGGCACTCTGCCCCCCCAGTTTAATTACCTGACGCCCGAAACCGCGTTTCTGCTGATCAATTAAACCAAATTCCCTACACTACCGATTTACTGTCTGGCATTAAACACTTTAAACCGTATTGTCTTAAACACATATAACCTCTTAGCTCAAAATTCACCCCCAAAATAAACAGCAATAAATTTAGTCAGACCAATATGCCCTATTTTTAAAACTAATTGCTCAAGATCAGAACAGAACAGAAGCCCCACTGAGTGAACATTTAATTTAGTTTAATTTCCAATTCAGCACCTTTGGACGTCAACAGGCGGTGCTTACCTCTCCTATTCCGGGGCCCATCACTCAGTCGACCTCCTGGCTGTCCGTCTGACACCACTAGACCATCAGCCAAGCTCCATTAGTGTTCCCCCTCAAACCGGGTTTCGAGCACCAAAATGTCAAGATTCGAGTTTTTGAGGAGGAGACAAACGACTGCATGGTCTCTCAGTAGATGTCAAAATAGTGATTTTTATTATACATATGTACATATGGGGAAGATGAGCATCACAAGCCTTTAAGAGCCGATCTCCCCCGAACAGTCTCTTCACAAGGTTTTTATTGCAATGATGACGTCAAGTCACATGATAAGTATCAGTCAGTTCTTACTTCTATGTCCTTCTATGGCTAAGAACAACAACATTTTCCAGATGTTTCCACTCCGGCTTTCTGGGAACTTAACCAATAGTGTGTTCATGAGTGTGTATTTTGTGAGTGTATGTCCAACAGGGAGCATGTCCTGAGACGACCTCCCTTTCCTTAATAAGTGTGTATGTGACCGTGCGTGTTTTACATAACTCTGTATGTGCATGTTTGTGTAAGCCTGCAAGTGAATGCAGGAGGCCCAACTGGACCCTCTAGCTCAAGAGGTGCTTTCGCCACATGATAGAGTATTACATCTAGAATGGGTTTTATCCTACGTGCTCTGAAATAAACAATAAATGATACATGATAAACTGAAGATAAGTAATACAGACTAATGAAGTAAATGAAGTAACGATGAAATAATGACGGTGCTTTATGAATGATATATAGTGCCAGTAAAATAAGATGTTTTCCTCAATAGTGGGAAGGAAAAACTCCCTTTTAACAGGAAGAAACCTCCGGCAGAACCAGGCTCAGGGAGGGGCGGGGCCATCTGCTGCGACCGGTTGGGGTGAGAGAAGGAAGACAGGATAAAGACATGGTGTGGAAGAGAGACAGAGGTTAATAACAGATATGATTCGATGCAGAGAGGTCTGTTAACACATAGTGAGTGAGAAAGGTGAATCCACACATCACTCGGCTGGAGGAAGCTGGGTTTCCACACCGTCCTGGACATAAATACAGACCTGCCTGCTGTCATAGACCCCAGCACTCACATATTACTTATAGGTGATGTTACGAGTTCAAAATTGGGGATGGAAACAAGAGAAACACCACAATAACAACACTGGTCCGGTCGGGTTGAGTCAAACGATGATTTAATGATCACACACGTGGGAGATGGACACTGTATGCAGACAGTCTCAGATCTCAAAATGGTGGAGCATTGCTCAAACTCTTATAGCCTCTGGTTCTCCCATCTTATCATAAAAGCCTAAACATTCACATTCTTTCTCTCACACGGCGCCTAAGCTACGACCTTGGCTCCCTGTTTATCTGCTCGTGCTGAGATGGGGCAGAAAACTCCAGCATGTTCTATTCTCTTCTAATCAGACAAATAAGGCGATGACTTTCTGCGAACAGTATTCCTTATAACTCAACAGTATAATGCATCATAAACAATATCATTCATTCACAATAAATCAGCAGTCTAATGCAATGCAAATCAGTTTAAATACTGCAATAATTATCACCTTCTTCTAATTCAGGAGAATAATGCAAACTTAAACTACATAATAATTCACAATCTTTATTTCGGGGTCTAACATGGCATAAAATAATATCATAATTTTACAATTCCCCCTGATGAGCTCATTATTCTAATGAGCTCACAAACACCCTGTAGCCCAGTGTGGCCGGGTTCATCTCTTCTCACTCCTGAGGTCCTTTGTCCCCCTGACGGGCAAACCATATGTAAGATGACCTCTGTGTTTGCGCAAGTCAGGTGCAAGACAAACTATTACTACAAGGATAGCAGGTACAGATGACACTCCCCTGTTCTCCCACAGCTTTATTTGGTGTTCCCTTATACCATTCAGACGTAGACTAGAACCTCTGTCCGAAGAGCTCTTAACCTTTATTTTATTGCTGCAGCCACCAGTGTCGTCCAGTTGCGTGATCCTCTGTTCTTCTTACTTCAACCTCAGGGGTTAGACAACCCTTCAGTCGTGACACAGATCAGGGGATTATTCTGCCCCGATTTCAAACAACGATCTGTGTATCCTCGGGTCCTGTGTCTCCCGTGTATCCTCCAGAAAAGAACAGGAAGGCGTCCCCCTTTTGCCCAAGAGCCTCTCGAACCTCGTTGGTCTGGTGTTTCCGGATTTCCGCCAACCCCTTCATGGTTATTGCTGTATTTATGGGATTCATCCTTTTGAAGTGACTAGCTGGAGCCCAAACGCCATGACCCTTGGACCCAGTTGGTGTCTCGGCAGTCACTGTATCTGTCTCTGCTGCCAAGGATCCTCGCATATCTGTAACCTCGTCTGGTGTCTGTTCCTTTCTCTGTAAGAGACAGAAAACCAAAACACCCCTCTTCCTAGCCCTAATAATCTAATGTTATTATCTACTGACCTTCTAGTGGATGGAAATAATGATAAATAAATAATGAATTATGCTTCTCACTGATTCTCTACAAAAGACCGTAAACTTCTCGGGCCACCATTAGCTTAAGCTTTACCATTCCTAAGTTATTAAAGACACAAATCAAGTTATAAAAATGTTCAAACAATCCTTGTTTGATGTTGAAACCCAACTTCCCCCCCTTTTTTGACACATTCCAATGTGTCAAATCAACAGAACTGGAACATTAAAAAAAAAGGTGAGGCAGGCACCACGTTACCCAGAATATTAAGTTGATCTGCGTGCAATGTCCTGACTCAAGTATTTTTAATATTTTAATGAATATCGTCTAATTAACTGCCACTACTTATACCTAGCAAAAGACATAATTGAATAAAAATCACAAAGAATAACATGATCTTAGTGTTATGTAAGCGCGTGCAGCCCTCCATGCTCGAAGTCACTCCACACCATAGATCAGTCAGACCTCGCGCTGACTGTAGCTTTTGACCCTTATTAACTTGAGCGCAACTCTATAATGAGCAACAAACTGCAATATGTATATAAATTATCATGATTACCCCTGCAAAGAAAAATTAAATCAATATCCTAACACCTGTAAATAAAAGACTAATCAGAGGTTATAACAATCACAGGGACACAAATGTTAGAATACGGTCAAAAGCTTCTATAAATGCTCGTTGCATAAGTCTCATACAACAATAAAATGCTGATATTAAAACAACAGTAAAACACCCCCTTTTGTCCCATTCAACCTGACACATAAACGTTTATAGATGGCTCTCTTAAATTTGACATTCTCCTGATTTTTCTTCACTGACCACAGCAGGGGAAACCCTGCCACGATACAGCCATAAATGCAGCTCACCTGATTCATCACTGAGCTCCATCGTCACTGGGGTCTGACAGGGTGGCGCTGAATACTCTTCTCATCTAATGTGTCTATTTTCGACCTGTTTAGTCAGAGTGCTCAAACATGAGGCAGACTACGTCCACAACAAGTCAACACAACCGTAAATGTGGCCAATTATCAATCTATTACCAATCAATAACAACAGATAGCTTTTATTTTATGAATGTTTTCAATCAACCACTCACCCAGAGGATCTTCAATCCCAGGAACTTCCTTCTTCTCATTTAACGAGTCTGTCCTCTTTCCATGACCTGGTAGCTGGTCTATCCAGAGCCACCTGATCACAAACTATACTTACAACAAGCCAAACCACCCGTTGGTCACACCAACCCCCTTCCGCCCTAATAGATGTTCAACGGCTAAAGATGTTCAATGCCATCGTAGACTGGAGTGCCGAAAGAGACTTTAACGCCAACTGTTCCAACAATCCATTTTATATTGCTTCCTGGTCAGAGGTGCAAAACTCCACACCAGGGTTCAAATCGTTTTACTATGTTCATTAGTTCTTATTTTTTATTTTAGTTCCGACTCCAGATTTACAATAGTCATCCGTCCTGATGTTTGTACCAGGTGTAATCAATGTTTACCAAGTCTTTGCTAGTTTAGTCTAATTTATATTGTCCGAAAATCCTCAGTTTCAGGTTAATGTTGATTAGTGCCAGTTATAATTTTAGCTGTATTTTGCCACAACTAAGTGTCACAAAATTCCAGTTTCAACACATCAGCCATGCTCCCCTGCTTATCCCTGGGTCTTAAGACTATTAACTCCTGCTGCACTGCGTGTTCATAATTTTGGTCAATCGACAAACCTTTTGAAGGTGCTCGCACAATTATTTAGATGTTCCAATCTTGTTGTCTCGGGCTGCACCACGCTGCCTTATCTGGTGTTAGCTGTTTTCCGGTGATGTGGGTTGAATGGGGGAGCTCTTCAAGGAGGGGGAGTATGCTCCCCCTGATGAGCTCTTCAAGGTCAGCTAAGCTAACCTTCGTGTGTGAGCTTTTCAAGTGCATTTCAAGATTTGTGGGATTTTTGCTTTATAAATGTCCCTCATACCCCCTGACGGCCCTCTAATTTATTTTAACACACCATAGTGTACATTTAGTGTTCGCTTGTAGCTCTCATACTCTACTTACCACTCTTCTAAGTCCTGATGTTTCTTAAAGAGGACAACCGTACCTTTAAATAATATCACCAGAGAGATAGACCTGATATTTTCATTTGAAACATTTTGCTAAACTCAGAGTTTTATTTTATTATTTTTATTTTAAACTTATTTAATTTCACGGAGAACATGCCTAATCTATTAATTTATACTGTAGTGCACGTCGGGACTTTATACTTATATTCATTTCACTTTTTCCTAGTAGACAACTCTTCAACAAGGGCATAGAGAATTCTTGACCGAATAGCGAGATTCAAACATAATTTTTCAAACGGTAAGAGTCATGTGAGCCAGATAGGGGAGAGTGACACCCCAGGAGGAACAACACAAAGATTATCGAGATGCAGTGGCAGGTGTAATGGAGGAACACACAGGGCCACAATCTGTCGTCCTATCTGGTTCAAAACTGATATGCAGGAGAATGTGGAATTTTGATTTTTGTTAAAAACAAATATGGATAAAATGCAAAAATATTTTCCAATAAAGTAAAACTGAGAGTCGCACTTATAACTGACTCCATGTCACCTGATTGTTTCTACAAGATCACATTTTTGCTAAGAGTTATTAGTGATCTCAATGTGCGAAAAGACTTCACCATATTTGGAGTTCAAACTCCTCTTGACTGAGAGACCTGGAACAAACATGTGAACAAAACCTGACTAGTACTAGTAATGAAGAGCTCTCTCCAAAGGTCAAGAATAAAAGCCCCAATCAGATGGGATTATAACAGAATATGGTTCACTCCGTTTGCCTGAAATAATTAGGAGTCACAGGCATTTCAGTTGTGGAATGGTTGGGTGCAACAGTAAACCTATGTGAGATGTGGGAAGTGCCAAATGTTCCTTTGTGTCTCCAAATTAAATCACAATACTTCCTCAGATATCATAAATGAGTTGACTTTTATGTAATAGAAAGCCCAGTGCAATCACTTATTCCTAAACCAATGGTTTACAGCTAGTCAAGTGTCAGTGACTTCTAAGTTGGTCCCTGATCTACATTTTTGATATTGTTATATAAATAAGTTTTAATATCCTGCTTATAAAAATTTCAGTGGAACCTGTAAGTTTTTTACATAGCTCCTAAATCTTATTAGTTTCACAGTAGTGATCAATGAACTCCCCTTGTGCACTATGTAAAGTTTAAATGACTTGACTATCGTAGGGCATACACACAACAATGGTGCTACACACATTTTGCTATAAATCCAATTGATTTTAATTAGTTTTGTAAACACTCATTACAATTTTAGTCAATTTTCCTTTTTTCTTATTTTGATTTTATTTCCGTTAGCACAAATGTTTTTCCACTTCTAGTTTTTGCTATTTCATTTGTATTCTTTAGTAATAATAATCCTGCTCTGCTCACTAGAATAAACATAATCAACGTGATCGACAGCTTACTGCGTATCGATTCACCATCTTATCAATTCATTTGCTTCATCCTTTTGTGGTTTATAACCTTATATTTTATTTCAACCTACTTTGTCTCCAAATATTTGAAGAATTTTTCAAGTTCGGGGTCAAATTTTAAGAATTTGACCATAAGTGAAAGTTATGGTGTTATCACCCCCTTTGGGGCTTACCTTTCCCAGTTTTGGTGATTTTCCTCCCCATTCTCTATTCTCTACAAGTACTCCTTTTCGGTGGCGAAAAACTGTTGGTGTGGTCAAGCGGGTGCTGTAAAAACAAAAGCTCAGGACAGAACAGTCACCAGTCATGTACTTCACTCAAAATTAGCATATATCAAACTTCATATTGATCCTCTGAGTGTAATGGTACATTTTAATTTAAACTTCTCAAAGCTAAAGACAATATTTTACTTTATCTTACTCTCGTTCTTGTGCAGCACCACCCCTGTCGGTTCTATCTTACTTTTAAATTGCTGACTATTTCAAGATGTCACCCAAAAGGCGGGGACCAGTATTTATCATTACATTATCTCTATTTTGCGTGTGGCAAGTCTATCATTCCCTGTTATTTATAGGCCTCGGTAGAGGGTTTTTTCTTTTTCTTTTTTTTCTTTCCTCTATAAAAGTTACTTGACTCTTTACAGTGACCCACTATGATTAATACTAATAACATGTTCAGTCATAAGTGAATTCAAACCTTTTCTTCATTTTAGCATTTAACATTCCCAACCATTTTATAATGGTACCCTAATCGAAACACAGCTACTAAAACACAATTTTTTATGTAAGCATCAGTAACTCCAACTTGGCAACCCAAGGGTTAAATCCGCAGTTCACACTCCTGTGAAGCTACAGCCTCCCCCCTCAGTCTCTGTCAGCCTTCTGCTCTTGCAAAAACAAAACAAAGCAAGACAAAACATCCACCCTTCTTCTACAGGCTGGGTGAACTGTCTGTGGACATTTACTAATCCTAAAGTCGGTACCGTCTTTGTCTCAGTACCAAGTCAGTTAAAGCTTTTAGTCGTCAGTCCATAACAGTCCAGTCACATGCATACATCCACACACATTCATACCAGATATTGCTGATAATGAAGTCTCACGCGCAACCTATTTGAGGCTCCTTCACCAGCAAGATGACGTCATCATTTTAAAGGAAACAATTCCTTATTTATTGCTTTTTCTTGGACTGGATTGACTCGCTGCAATCCTTTTAGGATCAGGACTTTTCATTCGACCAGTGTCCCATACAAGTGAATTTCTCCTCAGCCCATTATAATCATGGAGAAAAATACTTCGACTGTTTTCAGTAAGAATATTTTATAGCGCTTTAAAGTTCAATCTCTCAGGCCTGGATTAAGGAGCCGATTTGTTAAATCAGGAGCTCACAAAATACCAAAATATCACCACTGGTGGATCACACCTCTCAGATGTTCTTATCTCAGTGCACTGTAACGAAAGCAAACACAGACGTAACCAATTAAACACTCATATAATAACAGATACTGGGGCCCATTACAAACATGCCCAAGCATAAAACCATCCTTTTCTCTCTCAGAGAAAGAAAACAATCCAAACCTCACTGATAGAATCAACCTAGTATCAAACAAAACCCAAAGATCAACCAAAACTCCTTTTTGCACCAACAAAACATGTTGGATTTACTTGACTCAATAGTGGACACTAGTTACACACCAACTCTTTACTTTGGCAAAAACGTAAACAACTAAGTTGAATCAACACAACCTTTTCATAATCTCTTCGAAATAAAACTCACACCATTCATTCATCATTTTCGCTCTGTACCACTGCTCCTTGTTAGACTGTGTGAAGCACAGTAAACAATTCAGTGGAGGCTTTGAGCCATAAACAGACATCACACACAGACATTGTTTTCATTCTCAAAGTGCTTCAGACCATGTCCTCTAAATCTACACAAATGCCCTCTGCGTGGCATGAAATACATTTAAGTCATAAATAATCAATTAGTTCTTGCTGTTGTAACCAACTCCGTATTTGGATGTTTGTGTGCAGCATTTGTTAGTAAAGCATTCTTCATTGCATCAGCGTGTGTGTGTGTGTGTGGATCACTTCTCAGTTCATTGAATCAACATTTTAATTTGTGTGTGTGTGTGTGTGTGTCATTTCTCCCTCAATCAACGAGTGCATATGTTCATATGTATGTTTCTTTTCACTCTGAGTCGGTGCATGTAGATGTGTGTGTTTGTGTGGGTGTTTGTGTTCATCACTTTCCTGTTGTAGTGTTCTGGGTAAACCACGGCCTGAAGCGTGCCCTGGGTCCTGCCCTCCTCCTTTTCAGTCTGTTTGCATCCATTGGTGCTGCTGCTCAGAGTTCTGTCCATACTGGTTCTGGCCCCAATTGAGGCAGTCCTTTTCTCCAGTGTCCAGCATCTTCTCCTTATTTCGCTCCTCCTTAACTTGACCCTTTTGCTTCGGTCTTCCTTCAGGGTTTTGATACGCAGCTCAATTGTCTGGATGTCCGTTTGTTGCTTGCAGAAGTGCAACTGCTGTCCGTTTGTTTGCAGGTGGAACGGCTGACATCCAGAAGGTGTATAGGAGAGTCTGCAGCTTCCACCTCCCCAGTGGAAGACCTCAATCTTTGTTCTGTTAGTTTAACACAGGCCTCAAGGCTCTCTGGGATCCCTGCTTGCACTTTCAAGCCCACGGCTCAGGTCGTAGTCGTGGTCCAATTCCAGGGGAATGGAGTCCATGGTTGTTTGGGTGTCTCGGCCCGAGCGTTCAGTCCGGAGCTGGGCAGCCCAGGGCGCTGAGCGATCGGAGGACGGCAGAGGCGACAGGAAGCCATCCCCCTAACGTTTGCTCCATAGCAGACCGGACAAATCACACTGCTCATCTAGCTCCAGGATGCTCCGGCCTGATTTCAAGTCCGGTGTCTTGGACTCCAAGCCTGATGGGTTCGATTTTCAGCTAGCTCCTCCTGGGGCATGCTGAGTTTCTGCTCCGATGCCTCGAGGTCTTATTGAGGGCAGAAACCTCAGAGTCTTTTCCGTAGAAATCTGATTAAAGTCCATTGATGTTTCCCTTGGACCTTCTGTGGTTCTGCTGTTCGGCTCTTCCCAGAGGTCAGCTCCTGTCTGAGCCCCGACCCCTGTGCCTTCAGCTTATTTTCTCCTGGTGTTTTTCTCCATTCTGAGGTGCCTCCTGTCCTCAGTTTTCCTTTGTCTGTGGCACGCCCTGTTTTGCTGCCCGATCATCGGTGTTGGTCCATCACTGTCCTGCACAGTTTTAATGCAGAGTTGTTAAGGTCAGCATTGTTTTGCTCGGCCTCACTTTTCCTCCGGGCTTAATGGGCGTGTCGTCACAGCTCTGTCCGCTGAAGCTGTCTTTTTCCATATGGCAAGAATGTGAAGAGTGTGTGAGAGGGGTGTGTCCGATCAGGCACTGCCTGCTGTGGATTGAGTGCAGGTCAAGGTGTTCGGAGCGGATGGTGCGCTCAGCTGCTCGCATAACCCTCTGTAGAGCTCGTCTGTCCGGCATGTTGCTGTTCCCGAACCAGACAGTGATACAGCTGCTCAATATGCTCTCGATAGTTCCTCTATAGCAGGTGGTCAAAGTCATTGGTGGGAGCCGGACTTTTCTCAATCTTCTCATTTAAGAAGAGAGACTGACGGAAATCTCCCCGTGTAGTGAAACGGGCCTTGGATTTAACACTCTCCATCTCCGCAGCCTGATATCGTTTTCCTGCAGCACTGTTGACATTTTCAAGCTGTTGTTATAGGTCCAGCTGCTGTAGCATTTGGTCAGGGTCACTTCAAAGATGGTGGAGGAGTGAGCAACGATGATGGAGGGGAGAGCAGGCGTCCAGGTCAGCCTCGGCTTCCCTACCTGTAATCAAACATAAAGAGAAAAAAAACAAAACAAAACAAAACAAAACAAAAACAAAACAAAACTAATGATGTTGTATTGGCTATATCAGTCAGAGAGGGGAGAAACACCGGGGCCAGGCCCTGTGTCGGCCTTCACTCCCCCTTTTTTGTTTTTGTTTTTGTTTTTCTCTCCATATAATCCTCTCATAACCCACCAAGCTGACAGGACGACACAGGTACATTTTAAAATTCTTAAGATTGTATTTAAAGTTCAAAATGGAATTTTCTTTCATTCAGTAATCACCTATATTTATCAATCGGCAGAAAACTTGTCACAATTTGACTTTTCTAACCACTAAATTTGTCATATCTTCACTGGTTTGTCAGACCAGTGTTTTTTTGTTTTTTTTTGAAGTTAAGATGTTGTCCTGCAACCCAGAGAGTTTATTCGTTAGTAGTGGATAAACTTTATTGTGTAACGGCGGGTGTATGTTAAGCTTCACTGCTTTACACTTGCTGGAAAATCTTCACATGTTCATGGGTGTAAGCTGTTTCTTCATTGCGTGTATGTGCGTTTGTAGGTGGGTTAACTTAACTTTTTGTTTGCTCATGGGGCCGGGTGGTCCAGGCCCGTAGCCACCTGTATCAACACACTAAGAGATTTATTTAATGTCATTTTCATCACAATCACACTCTGCCGACTGAAGTGCCGGTCTTACTCAAACACAATCTATCTCTTCTATATTAAAATCCAGCCGAACATCAAACATTCAGCGTAGTCATTCAAATCCTTATTTATAATATTATAATCAACAAAATCAGCGTTTTTATTACAAGCTTGTATCATTATTTGCAAATCCCACAAAACACACTAAACAGGAAGCAAAAGTCCTCTGTGTAGTTCACAGCTCATTTGCATGTTCACACACAGTCTAAAAATAGCCCTCAGCGCCGCAGCTGCACGTCACACACAGGGTCACACAAAGCTCAGACAAAACTCTATTATTTTATATTACAAAAGACGTCTTGTATTTACAACCACTGACAGGCCTGACAGATTCAGCACCTAACAAATTTCGACAAATTTAATATAACGGGTCTCACCGAAGAAAGTCTCACTTTTTTGTAATCAATCAAACAGTATCTGTTACTTCTGGGAACAGTTTCTGACCTAATTTCTAAAGTCCCTAACTCAATTTAACTTTGTCCAAACAAGCACATGACACCGTTTAAAACGATGAGGAGACTCGGTAACTCCTAGCTTGATTCCGGGATGCCCTGTACCCCACAGTTAAGCCAAACTGAACTAACCCTGTTCGCCGACAGGTCAAAGCCGCGCGTCCACGACTAGGAGGGAGCATAACCTCCGGGCTATGTGCTTCTTAGCATCTTCCAGTGCCGTCCTATAATAATTTTCACCTAACCGATTTTGACAAATTTTACCATAACGGGTCTCACCGAAGAAAGTTAACTTTTTTACGACCAATTAAACAGTCTCTGTTACTTCTGGGAACAGTTTCTGACCTAATTTGTAAAACTATTAACCAGTCTCTGTTACTTCTGGGAACAGTTTCTGCCCTAATTTCCCTACCAAACTACCTGAGCCTTCAGCTCAACATCCAGGGACTCAAACCCAACATTCTCTGTTACTTCTGGGAACAGTTTCATATTTCTTCAACTTCATTAAATACTCTTAAGCAACTTTAACTGCATAACACACGGTGATTCTCATCAAAATCAAAACAGACACTCCACCAGTAATTTCAGTGAGTAGACTTTAATTTAGTCATATCCAATTTGGCACACTTTGGAAATAATTCAACAGGTAGTGCCTTACCTTTAGATAAGCCGGCTTTTGTCCACTCAAATCAGACCACTGGCTCGTGCCTGTCCGTTCGACCACCTCGGACCGTCCAAACTTTAAATTCCACCCCAATACCACAGGACGAGCCCCCAAACTGTTACGAGTTCAAAATTGGGGATGGAAACAAGAGAAACACCACAATAACAACACTGGTCCGGTCGGGTTGAGTCAAACGATGATTTAATGATCACACACGTGGGAGATGGACACTGTATGCAGACAGTCTCAGATCTCAAAATGGTGGAGCATTGCTCAAACTCTTATAGCCTCTGGTTCTCCCATCTTATCATAAAAGCCTAAACATTCACATTCTTTCTCTCACACGGCGCCTAAGCTACGACCTTGGCTCCCTGTTTATCTGCTCGTGCTGAGATGGGGCAGAAAACTCCAGCATGTTCTATTCTCTTCTAATCAGACAAATAAGGCGATGACTTTCTGCGAACAGTATTCCTTATAACTCAACAGTATAATGCATCATAAACAATATCATTCATTCACAATAAATCAGCAGTCTAATGCAATGCAAATCAGTTTAAATACTGCAATAATTATCACCTTCTTCTAATTCAGGAGAATAATGCAAACTTAAACTACATAATAATTCACAATCTTTATTTCGGGGTCTAACATGGCATAAAATAATATCATAATTTTACAGTGACTCATATGTATATATATGCATGTATATATTGTGTATATTGTGCTATTTCTTACTTAGTGTGTTGTGTCTTTGTTCCTGTTTGTGCTGCAGCACTGTAACCTAAATAATTTCCCCTGGGATCAAAAAAGTATTCTGATTGTGATTAAATGAAACCAGTCAGAGCAGAGGACGGTGATGTAAGGAATGGGATTTTAATCAGCCAGTCTCCTTTAACTCTCAGCATCACAAAGTAATGTGGTAACATCTGGACTGATGTGTTTACTGTCAGCTAGTTTAAATGCTGTAGGCTGCAGCCGTTGCTCTAACACTATAACTGTAACAGGGCTCAGTGCTGGTTCTAACAGTCTGAGCTGCTTCAGGCTTTATTTGTGAGGAGCACAGCAGCTTACAAACATGTGGCTGGGCCTGGACCCAAAGGAGTGTTTGTTACAGCCTGCAGTGAATCCAGCAGCAGAATGATGGAAATGCAACACAGCAATGATGAAGAGGAGCAGAATTAAAGCCAAAGTCCAGTTCATACAGTTAGGTCCATAAATCAAATAAGGGGAAATAAAATGTTGGTTGGATGCACCTGTCTGCTCCCTTAATGCTCTCTGGTCGCTATGGTAACGCGTAAACATTTCTTTCAAAATAAGACACACGACTACAACACGGGAAAAGACCCAGGGAAACGAAGTTAACGATAAAAACCCTGAAAACCATTGTTGGATTTGTCTGTGAAGGTTCTCAGTCATCCAGGTCATCGTAGTCAAAGGAGCTTGCAAAGAAAAGCGTCTGGACTTCTTTAAGTCTTTCACTCCTCTTTGAAAGAGGAGTGAAAGAAGCCATCTATGTCCACTGTGAGCGACCATCTTTGAACAGAGGCGGGGGTTTACGACACCAACTCTCTGCCATCTATAATCCAGTTTTGAGATCCCTTCCCAGACGCCTTAACGCCCACTCACATCCTGGGCCATCTGACCTCAGGAATTTGCATGACAAGGTGAGGCCAGGTTTCACAATGAACCCACCTGAAACTCTGGCTGATTGGGGCCCGCACCCAATTTCACACCTTGGCTCAGGTGATTAGAGGATCATCAGGGGGTCCTTTTGTCCCTCTGTTGGGGGGTCACTCCCACTAGGTTTATATCTGGGACTCTCCACCATTTGACCTTAGAACTGAAGAAGCTTCTCGGATGAAGGTGAAACGTCTTCAAGCAACTTAAAGAAGTCCAGACGCTTTTCTTTGCAAGCTCCTTTGACCATTGTTGGATTTATATTTTATCATTGTGGTTTTTATTGGGGAATATCTAACCATATATGCTTAGGGGTGTATAACCAATTGTGTAATGATAGTAGTCTTTAAAGACTTTGTGTGACTCCAGAGTGTTCTGGCATTCACACCCACGTCCTGGGATCATGGGAGAGGTGCTACCTTCTTATTGTTTTGTGGTAGGATGTCTGTTTTAGTCTAAGTGCCTTTTGTTTAGATGAACTGCTGGACTTCCAGACCAGCAGGTTTAGGGAAGTCGTTTATGGGGTCACACTCTGACTACACACACACACACACACACACACACACACACACACACACACACACACATAACATACAGACTAGTACCTTTGTTCACGTGTATGTTCATGTAACCTCAATAAAAGAACAGTGTTACGAGGGAACGGACGAGAGCAACTGTGGTCAAGAGAAGGAACGGCATTGGTCCAGTTCTCTCCCGTGCACGAGAAACAGAAAGAACTACTCGTGTCTTGCTTTGCTGTGTAGCTGGATTGTATTTAATGAGTTAAGAGTCAGAGCTGAATAAAGCTGAACTGAATCAGGTGTCCAGTTACTTTTGGTCCCTTTAAACCAGGCTGTCACATCTTCAGGATGTGAAACTCCTCCTCCTCCGTGAAAACGGGTGTGGGTCTCAATCAGCCAAGGTTTTGGGTGAACCCATTGTGAGATCTAGCCCCACCCTATCATGTGATTTCCTGTGATCAAATGTCCCAGGATGTGAGTGGGCGTTAAGGCGTCCATGTCCCTCTTCAAGCAACTTAAAGAAGTCCAGACACTTTTCTTTCCAAGCTCCTTCAACAACATCATTCATAGAACAGCTTCCAGCTTCTTTTGCTCGGCTACAGTTTGGATGGATTTGCATTTAAAGATGCAACAAGAAAAAATGGTTAGGGTCAGGAGGTCAAAGGTCAGAGCTCCTGTGGGTCTGAGGGTGGCCTCACGCTGGAGAAGGATGAAGGAGTCTGACCTGAGCCAGTGTTGGACATGAACACATCAGCACTGCTGTCAGTGAGCCTAACGACAGCCGTTAGCATCATTTCAGTGTTTCAGTCATAAAAACACTTCCTGTCTCTGTGGTGGTTACAGTGACATCATGCAGTTTGTGCTTTGACCTCCAGAGGGCAACAAATCAGCACAGACAGAGAGCTCCATTCAAACTTTGCTGCCATCAGGAATAATTCTTCAAATATAATCATCAGTGTTTGAGCAGTTATGATATCAGGGACAATCTAGACATGTGTAACAATACTGAACATGTCACATGACACACCTCAAACATCATGTGATCCACTCTCAGTCTGCACTTTCATTCATGACTTCAACAGGTTGAAATGAGCTTTGAAGAAACATCAGTGAAATAAATCTTTCATGGATTCATGTGAGCAGCAGATGAACTTTGTACCAACAACATCTTCAATAACAGAGTCTGAATGAAGCTCAGGTGTTGATGCTGCTCACTGATTGGACGCTTGCTTTCAGCTCTGCTCTCAGTCTTTACTGCACAGGTGAAGGTAGAAAGTGTGACTGGATCTATAGACTGGAAACAGAGAAACATGCTGAACATTTGAAGCTTTGCAGCAGAAATGTTCATGTTACAAACACAGCAGAGCTGATCTGGGATCAGTGTGTTCACACCTGCAGCTACAACAAGGTTTCATGTCTCCACACGTCAGCATGTGAACTTTACTCTGACTCAGTCTGAGCAGTCAGACGGCATATTTTTAAAGTTAACACATCAGCACACACAGAGCTGAGCCCCTCCCACCTGTGCTGAGTTTCAGGTGGAGCCCCGCCTCCTTCCAGGAAGCAGCTCACCTGTGTGTCCGTGTTTAGTGTCCAGGTGTGGAGTGGAGCTTGTTGTTGGTGTGTGAAGAAACTGTAAGTTTGCTTTGTTTCCTCCTTTAACAGTTTGTCTTTAGGAACTTTACTGTTTGTTCAGCTCGTGTTTGATTTCTTCACACAACAAACTGTGTGTGTTTGTATTTCCGGTCTCTCCATTAAAGTCAGTGTGTAATGTTTCCTGGCTAACATCAGCTGTGTGCAGCTTAGTTCAGCACAAATCTGCCGCTCCATAGTTCACGGTAACGGACTCACAGCTGGACCAACGAGGCCGAGTGTGTCCGCCACTCTGAGCTACGTTTGTGTGTGTGTACTTGTAGTTTGTACTTTGTGAGTTCACTCAGAGCCCACAGAGGACGCAGCGTACGTGATGACGTCACAGCCCTTTACCTCCTTTAATGTCACTGTGATTAATATTTACACAGGAGACAGCTGACAGCATGTTAATGCTAAGCTAACGCTAAGCTAACACTATATATAGGGCTTTGGAGTTGACGTCACGGCCGCAATGCATTGTGGGAGCGCGGCACCATTTTCGGGATCTACAAATCAAATCAAACACACTGTGTTGGAACGACGACTACAAGATGCTTAAAAGCAGCTCAATAGAGAATGGACTGTATAGAGACCGATTGCGTCCAGAGGCGAAGCAGCTGTACTTGCAGAAAATAGCGTGCATTGGAAATGTGGACCCGTATGAAAAACGGCCGTGGAGTAGAAACCCTGAAGACCTAGCGCTATTGACGTAGCCTGATATATTTCGTACCTTATCTGTGGAATCAGCGCGTACAAGTCGTTATTCAATCACAGGTAAGTCAGCTCGAGTACTGCGTGTGAAATGTGTTTGATTTCCCTGCAAACATTCACATTAGTGCAGCATAAATTCATTCATGAGGGGAAATTACAGTGAGAACATGTGGAGGCTGTCAGAGGGATAACATAGTGAGTTCAGTTCATTGATGAGACACTGTCCTGAAGGATTTAGTTATTCTTTATGATTAAAAAAATTGCAATGATTTATTAATGTTTATTATAAATAATTCTAATTATACATCTTGCTTCCATATTTGTATCCTGTGTCACTAAAAATACATTTTATTTTAATTTTATACATTGATCAATGACCTGCAGAATCTCCTTATCATATTAAGTGATTCATAATTGTCACTTTATGCTTTCTCCATCTCTATAGTGATGACATCCTTGCATTACATGCTTTAGGTTCATTTTCTGCAGGCAGGTTTCTGACAGAACAGGCAGATTTAGACTATAACATGCAGCGTTCTATAGATGGACACATAAAGAAATGCATAATTACATGTATGTGCTAACTTTCTAAACACTTTGTTACATTTATGATAAAGTAGATTAAACACATTTGTGTCGGCCTTGGCTCATAGTTCTTGTCTTTAAATGAACTTTGTCTGTGTGTGTTTCAGGTGCTGCACTCTCAAAGACTGAATGAACCAGCATTGCAGCCATGGGTCACTGTGAGCATCACAGGGAAGGTTGAAGCCGCCGACTGCAGCTGTAAGGCCGGAGTCGCAGAGACCTGCAGCCATGTCGCTGCTCTTCTGTTTAATGTAGAAGCAGCAGTGTTGATCTGTGGCACAAGGACTGTTACAGATGAACCTGCAAACTGGGTTTTGCTGGGTAATATGCCCAAGATACAGCCAGAGGTTGGCCATAAGATAGACTTCTCCTCTTCAGCTGCCCAAAAAAGGCTCTTGATCAAAACATAAACAGACCATCTGTAGTGACAGGGAAAAGGAGCCGTCCTCAAAAAAGAAAAATCCCAACTGCTACTGTGGAGGAGTTGTCACTGCTAATAATGCTTAATGTTTTATCTAGGGGTCTAGATTTATGCCTTTAGTGCACTGCCGTGTAAATAATTTGCATTTACTGAATATGTACTGACTGATTCAAAAGCACACTGTTCAAACGTTGAATAAAGAAACAAACTAATTTTTGCCTCTTTTTTATTAAAACCACTTTATAGAACATCACATCAGTTACAGTGTAGAATCCATGTCCTTTATAGTTTACAAATGACAAAATGTTTACACAAAATCATGTGTTTACATGATATCACCCACTACTAACATTACTTTATTTACTGTATCTTTTGAAAAAAATAAAAAATAAATACTGCTATTTATACAGCAAAAGACTTAAGAATATTTAACAGGAGCAGGTTTCATTCTTCTCTGGTTTTATTATCACACTGTTCACCAAAGCAGCAAACCTTCACCATGTTATCCAGGAGGGTCACCTCTTCACCCTCACATGGAAGAAGTAATCTGATTGGCATGGTGGTATGTTTGAAGCAGGTCCCTCATGTAGCGCTGGAACCCAGTCATGATGTTTCATCCATTTCATCGGCTGGTTTGCTGCAATAATGCCAAATAATTAGCGACTCTGCAAAATCACTAGGATGTTTGTTCTAATTTGCTATGAGCTCAGAGCGCATTGAAAATAAAACTAATAGGCTATAAAGAGTGATAGGAACATATTTAGAACTTACCGGAAAGAAAATGTCTGGAGCACCAACAGACATTTGGAGATGGAAGAGAACTGCACGTCAGCTCGTCTCACAGCTGCTATCCAGGCTGGACGCCTTCGTTTGGTAACATCGATACACGAGCTGCATCATGTTGCTTCCAGGTTGGGAAAGAATGAAAAGACAAACCCTTTTCAAGCTTATTCTCTTGCCGGTCGTGCAATCGAACATTGCAGCGGACCACACAGCAAGAACGAACCATGGCTATGCTTTCGCTCATTTTTCACTTAGACCCCCAAAATGGCGGATCGGGCCAAAATCCTTTCCACGCCCACCCCCGTGACATCACGCTCCAAAGCCCTATAACACTAATCTAACACTAAGCTAGCCAAGAACCCAGAGTGAGTTAAAGCTGAGTAAACACTGACCCCAGACCAGCACCGTGATAAAGTGAGCTGCTGCTGCTGAACTTGAACAGGTAACAAAGTGATGAGCAGTCAGGCTGCAGGTTTCTACCTGTTCATGCTTCTACAGTAGAATCACTTTGAAGTGTCTTTGTGCTGTTTCATCTTTGATTTGTGTTCATAAACACTCAGAGAAACATCACGTGACCTCATCAGGATCTGTGTTGGTGTGTGGGGCTGTACCTCAGCTTTATGTTGTTACATGCTCATTTGTTCATTTTACACAGTAACATCAAAGTAATGTTTTGAGGAGTAATGAAGTAACGTACTCCATTACTTTTAATTAAAGTGTTCTGTGTAATATGTGTAATAGTGACTGTTTTGAGTAATGACCAACAGTGATCACAACAAAGAGGAAATGCCTCCAACATGCACAAACATTTGAGCCACAACATGCAGTTAATGTGCACAAATGTCTTTGATATGCTGCTCAGTGATGGTGGTGACTGTCAGAGCAGAGCTACTGAGAATCAATAAGTAATATCAATGATGGGATCAGAATCACTAAATTCTTCTCATCCCTGTCAGTATCATACATGTGCTGTATAATGTGATAAATGTAGAGGTGCTGGCTGTTCTCTCACTCTGCTGTTTAGCTGTAAAGGACGCCTCCCTGCCTTTGTCTCATTCATGACCTTTAATAGTCTCTTCTAACATGCAGAGATCTGTATGATCTGTTTCATAGAGTCTAACCAGCCTGTACAGGTAACAACAACAGTCACTGCATCACTGACACACAAACGTCATCTCTGTCAATAACAACATTCATACATGGAATAAAAACACATCAGTGGATCATTGCTGGAGCTGATGTTGGTGCTCCTGGTGCAAAGGCTCTCAGTTTCCTCCTTGAAATAACATCAGTGGTGGGTCAGCGACATGCTTTCTTTCCCTCTCAGGTTTAAATATCTGGGACTCTCCACCGTTTGGTTTTAGAGCTGAAGAAGCTTCTCTGATGAAACGTCTTCCAGAAACTTAAAGACGTCTCTTTTCTTTCCAAGCTCCTTAGATCACATGACCTGGATGACTGAACCTACAGACATGTTGACCTGGTTTCATGGTCACATGACAGGTCAGAGGTCAGCGACTGTAACTCAGTTCCTCCTGTTAATGTGAACTCACTGAGTGTTTGTGGTTTACCTCTCAGACTGACTGAAGATGATGATGGAGGAAGAGGAGGACAGAGCAGAGTCTGCAGGGTCCAGCTGTCCGTCTGTGAGGAGCGACGGGTCCAAAGGTCTAAATCCAAACTTCAGTGGTGAACCTGGAGCAACGAGGTCAGAGAGCTGAACTCACTGAGTAACAGAAATAATTCTGCACTGACATTATAATCAGTGTTGACTCTGGTTGATTGTCTGACTGTGTTTGTGAGCTGAGAGGAAATGAAAATGAGTTTGTAACAAAAATCAGTTTTGTCCAGTTTTCCTGTAAAAAGCTGAACTCTAATCTAAGAGGATGTTACTGACAGGAAACAGCTGCATTATCTGCAGTCTGTGTGATCACAGCTGCTTCAATCATGTTTGTGTCTGCAGAGGTCAGAGGTCACAGTCTGCAGGCTCCAGCTGTCCGTCTGTGAGGAGCGACGGGTCCAAAGGTCGACCTCCAGGCTTCAGTGGTGAACCTGGAGCAACGAGGTCAGAGAGCTGAACTCACTGAGTAACAGAAATAATTCTGCACTGACATTATAATCAGTGTTGACTCTGGTTGATTGTCTGACTGTGTTTGTGAGCTGAGAGGAAAGGAAAGTGAGTTTGTAACAAAAATCAGTTTTGTCCAGTTTTCCTGTAAAAAGCTGAACTCTAATCTAAGAGGATGTTACTGACAGGAAACAGCTGCATTATCTGCAGTCTGTGTGATCACAGCTGCTTCAATCATGTTTGTGTCTGCAGAGGTCAGAGGTCACAGTCTGCAGGGTCCAGCTGTCCGTCTGTGAGGAGTGACCAGTCCAAAGATGAACCTCCAGACTTCAGTGGTGAACCTGGAGCAACGAGGTCAGAGAGCTGTGATGACTCCTTTACATGTTTGTGTTTCCTGGATAAATATGACCTGAAACATCCTCAGATTGTTACAAAGATTCATTAAAAAGAAAACAATGAAAGAGAAAAGATCCAAATGTTCGACTTGGTCATTTGCTGTTTGAGGACAGTGATGCTCATATCTGTGGGGAAAGTGTGACCTGAGTGGGTTCATGTTTGTCTTTAAAGAACAGAGCTGCTCTGATTCTCTTTGTGTCTGATCTGTTAAACAGTCTGAGAGGTCACACAGAGACCTAGCAGCTAAAGCCTGGATCATACTGGCTGCTGTTACTCCATCAGGACAACACTGAACCACAGTGGTGTGGATGTAGTGGATAAATCCCACCATACTGATGCTCAGAGTTAACCACAGGGAACAAAACCAGATGTTACCTTCAGATTGTGACCTTTGGAGTGGACGATGCAGATTTCAATAGAGAATAAATGTTGTTGTTTTTCAGCTGTGAAGAAAGAATCTAATTTTCTGAACTTAAGAATTTATGATGCTGGAAACAACATGGAGACTATAAACACAACATTTCCACTGTGTTCATAGAATGAATGTAAAACTGTCAGACATTCATTAAATGTGCAAAATGTCTACAGAAGCATCAGAGGGTCAGACGTGAAGCACTCAGTGATCAAATGACTCATCAGTTATTGATCTGTACTACACTGATCTACCACGTTAGTAAAGCTGGTGTTCTGGTGGTGGAGGGAGACCTCGGATCATGTTCTGGTTTTGGAGCAGTGATCTGCTGATGGTTCAGTTTGATGAGCTTCTTCAAAATCATCCCTGACATCACCACTGAAAGGACGTCCATGAAAACAGACTGAAAATTACTGATATGTTCACAATCTGAGAGTTTAAAACTTGACAAAGTTGATTCAGATGAAGTTATTTGAGCAGAAACTCCTGGATCTTTATCCTGTGTTGATCTGATCCTTCATGGTTCCTCCACAGAGTGGACCAGCAGAGCTCAGAGGTTCCCAGTGGTCAGTCTGCCCAGCAGCATCAAACACAGCTGGACTCCATATTTATGGTCTGTACATGTAAAACAATTACTGTTACATCTGTTCTGTTCACAGTCATCTCCATGCTGCTCTTTGTAGACCAGTGGATTGTCAGTGTGTCCAACATGGATCTGATGTTTGGCTCCATGATTTCACTCTGATTGGCTCATTCATAAATATTCTGTTCCAGCTACTGGAGGACAACATCATCACTTTTGTGAAGAACGAGCTGAAGAAGATCCAGAAGGTTCTGAGTCCAGATTACCCAGAATGCTTAGAGAGTCAGAGAAGCAGCAGCAGAGAGGCATTTGTGAAGATCACAGTGGACTTCCTGAGGAGAATGAAGCAGGAGGAGCTGGCTGACCGTCTGCAGAGACGTAAGAGGATTTATCTAAAGATTTAAGCTGCTGGATACATGAACATTTTCCAGAGATGGAAGATGGAGCAACATGTTTTAAAGATCCATTCTTTTGGAATTAAGTTTTTGTTTCCACTTTCAAAAGATATTCTACATATTTCTTCTCCTTCAGAACTTCCAGCTGCTGTTTGTCATCTTAACCTTAAATCCACCCTGAAGAAGAAGTTCCAGTGTGTGTTTGAGGGCATCGCTAAAGCAGGAAACCCAACCCTCCTGAATCAGATCTACACAGAGCTCTACATCACAGAGGGAGGGACTGCAGAGGTCAATGATGAACATGAGGTCAGACAGATTGAAACAGCATCCAGGAAACCAGACAGACCAGAAACAACAATCAGACAAGAAGACATCTTTAAAGCCTCACCTGGAAGAGATGAACCACTCAGAACAGTGCTGACAAAGGGAGTGGCTGGCATTGGGAAAACAGTCTTAACACAGAAATACAGCCTGGACTGGGCTGAAGACGAAGCCAACCAGGACATCCAGTTCATATTTCCATTCACTTTCAGAGAGCTGAATGTGCTGAAAGAGGAAAAGTTCAGCTTGGTGGGACTTGTTCATCACTTCTTTACTGAAACCAAAGAAGCAGGAATCTGCAGCTTTGAAGACTTCCAGGTTGTGTTCATCTTTGATGGTCTGGATGAGTGTCGACCTCCTCTGGACTTCCACAAAACTACAATCCTGACTGACCCTAGAAAGTCCACCTCAGTGGATGCACTGCTGATAAACCTCATCAGGGGGAAACTGCTTCCCTCTGCTCACCTCTGGATAACCACACGACCAGCAGCAGCCAATCAGATCCCTCCTGACTGTGTCGGCATGGTGACAGAGGTCAGAGGGTTCACTGACCCACAGAAGGAGGAGTACTTCAGGAAGAGATTCAGAGATGAGGAGCAGGCCAGCAGGATCATCTCCCACATCAAGACATCACGAAGCCTCCACATCATGTGCCACATCCCAGTCTTCTGCTGGATCACTGCTACAGTTCTGGAGGATGTGCTGGAAACCAGAGAGGGAGGACAGCTGCCCAACACCCTGACTGAGATGTACATCCACTTCCTGGTGGTTCAGGCCAAAGTGAAGAAGGTCAAGTATGATGGAGGAGCTGAGACAGATCCACACTGGAATAAAAAGAACAGGAATTTATTAATTATCTGGGAAAACTGGCTTTTGATCAGGGGAAAACAAATTTGGGAGTCCGGTCCCCGAAGGGGGCCGGGCTCCAATGCACAGACCACACCTGTTCTCATCTCAGACGCTCAGGAGCCCCAAAGTGCACCCCAAATGGAGTTCAAGGTGAGTATATGTGGAAAAGGTTTAAGGTGGTGGGGACCCCACTGAGGTTAAGTTTAGGGCCGAAATTGTCCCCTGTGTTGGGCCCACTGAGGTTAGGTTTAGGGCCTGTTTTAGGGGTAAGGGGAATAGCCAAGAAGCTGAGGGTTAGGGTTAGGGGGTTAGGGAATGAAGACTGACTCCTCCCCCCTCTTTCGAAGGCAGGAGGACGTGCACGGTCCATCCCCCAGGTGACCCGTTGCTGCTGGAAGTTGGACCGCCCAGGACGCCGCTGGCGCCTCCCGCGACGGACCACCGTCCACCCATCCTCATCATCAAAAAAAGCCATCAAAGCCGATGGGCTTTTTAATGTCTTATTGTTTTTGTTGTGTGTTGATTTTTATTGTTGTGGTATCGCCTTTGTTATATAGTAATAATGTCGCCTTTGGTATCTAAGTAATCAAAAAGTAAAAGTAGTAATGAAGGAAATAAAATAAAATGAAAAAATTCTTTTTAGTTCTTTTGTTTTTTATTAGTTTTGTATTTATGAATTAAAAATAAAATGAATTAAATTAAATTAAAGTAAATCAAATCTCAATATGTGCCGCCACGACGTTTCGGCCCTGAAAAGGGCCTTCTTCAGGCTATGGCACAAAAAAACAAGCAAAACAAACTTCTGTGTGTTTGTCTAGTCTCTGTGATGTTGCTCCTTCTGTGTCTCAAGGCGAAATGTCCTTTCTGTGTGTGTCAGCCCCTTTTATACCCTCTGCTCCAGTTAGATTTTCCATTCGTCTTTTTTATCCAAATTGCCTTTCCATTCAAATAGCCCTTTCCCATTAGTTTTCAAAAATGCTTACTCCATGAATTATGATAACCCCCAGCATGTACTTAATTAATGTAGGCCCAAATCATTTTTACACCAAATATTAAAAGTCCAATTCAACATAAAATGTTTAATAATAATTTTTAATCCCAAAATTTATGTTAAATGTTATGACATCTGAAATTTTTTACTTGTAAATTTTTAGACCCCCAAATTCTGCATGCCCCTTGCGCTTAGACTACAAATATGAAATTTTTTAATCCAACAATACCCTAAATTATTAAATTATCAGAATGAACTTATGAATTAGTTTCAAGTCCCCCATGAATTTGAATGGTTACAATGACCCATTTTACATATTGAGCCCCTCCCTCTCCCCATCCTCCCAACAAGGGTTAGTAAGGAGGGCGGGGGGTGATGAAACGGGGTCGGGGGAATACAGTTAGTGTTAGGGCTGGGTGTGGGGGTGTGGTTAGGGTTAGGGCCAGATATAAGGGTGGGAGAAGGTAAGATGGGGGCTCGATTGCCGAAGGCAATCGGGCACCAATGCGCAGGCCATCCTTGCTCCCGGCTCAAGGAACCATGTCCCCGACTTGGTGCCCTGAGAAGGGATTGTTTTAGCATCCTGGGCATGAGGCTTCCAGATGGGGAGGGAGGGGAGGAGGGAGGGAGGGAGAGCGAAAGAAAGGGGTGGGGGAGAGAGGGGAGGGGGGGGGAATTTTTGGGGGTCAAAGGTCAAACCAATATAGGGTTCAAAGTGGTTAGGGTCAGGATTGAATTCAGGGCTGGGCATCAAGGATAAAGTTAAATCCAGCGCAGGTTTAGAAACGGTTAGGGTTAGGATAAACCTCATGGTCAGGGTGCTTCAGTAAATATATACAGAGACCGGTGGAATGATGGTAACAGCAATGATGATGATGAATATGAATATGACAAGCATGGCAACAAGCATAGCAACAACAAGACACTAATAAACGACAATTATGTACATTGTGTGGACTTTATGTCCCTTTAAAAACTTTTTTCATTTAACCCCTTAGGGTGTACAGTGTCTAATTTGGCAATCCAGCCTCTTTCAGCCTTCCTCCTCTGCTGAGCTGTCCATCTGGGGTTTGCCTGTATCACTGTTGCTCTGACCGATTTCCAGCCATGTGACAGGAAGTGTTTCACCAAATGTGTGTGTGTGTTCTTTTTCCTTAACACATTGTACCTGTGCTGGGTGAATCTGGTCAGAAGTGTGTTGCCTGTCTCACCAACATATTGGATGCCACATTCGCTGCAAGTAATCACATAAATACAGTTCCTGGAGCGTGGAGTACTGTTACATTGTGAGTGGAATACATTTCCATTTGAGAAGCTGCGCAACCATGTTTGGTGCTTAAAAAATTGCCCCTGGTCTCTGAGTTTGGGCTCAGAGAGAGGTGAAAGTTTTGCCTTAATGAGGAAATCCCTCAGGTTTTTATTCCTCCTAAAGGCAGCTATCACCTTATAATCACCCAGCAATTGGGTTTTCTGGGCAAGATCCTGAAAGTTGCTCTTAATCACTCTGATCAGTTTGCATGTTGATGGGGCATATGTCAAAACAACTGGCAGAATAGGAGTTAAATCAATGGGTTTGATCTGTAGGAATGATTTAAAACATTTCCTAAGGAAAGAGCGACAATACCCTCTAGTGGCGAGAGCAGAAAATAGAATTTTGGTCGCTGCTCTGAAATCAGTCTGCTGGGTGCAAATTCTATGAAATCTTAATAGTTGGGACTTAATTAAACCAGCAAAGGTGTGTTTAGGGTGGAAGCTTGTTTTGAACAGCAGTGCATGTGTGTCCGTGGGTTTGAAAAACACTTTGATGTCCAATTTGTGGGTCTGTGAAAAATTTGGGCCCTTAAAGGTGGTTGTGTCCAAGAAGTCAATTGTGGATTTGTTAATTGTGGATTTAAGTTTAATGGAGTCATTGTGACTATTCAGAGTGCCCAGAAACATTTCAAAATCTTGCTCAGAATGAGGCCATACTCCCCAGATGTCGTCAAGAAACCTATAGTAATACAGTGGTTTTTTAACACATTTTGCCAGGGCCGCAGTCTCCCATTCAGCCATGAATATGTTGGCATATGCAGGGGCAAATTTCTTGCCCATGGCTGTCCCTTTTATTTGTAAGAAGAAGTCACCGTTGAACTCAAAGTCATTTCTCGTCAGATTGATGTCCAATAATTGTAATAATTCTTTTTCTGGCCTTTTCTTGTCTGGATATTTATGGAAAATATTCCTAATGGAGTTCATTCCCTCCTTAATGTCAATATTGGTGTAAAGGCTGTCAATGTCAATCGAGAAGAGAAATGAGTTTGGGGGTACCTCTGCCTGTTTCACCTTCTCCACAAAGTCATATGTGTCTTTAATGTAACTATCATGCTTTGTGGACAAGGGATTCAGAAAAAAGTCCAGGTATTCTGCTGTGTGGTATGTTTCACTTTCACAGTCAGATACGATGGGACGCCCGGGGGGCACTTGGAATGGTACAGACCACTTAGTCGGGTCTTTGTGGATTTTGGGTAGCAAATAAAACAACCTTCCTCTTGGCTCAGAGGAGCCTAATAAATAGTTTTTTTGTTTCATGTTAATGAATTTCTTTTGATAAAGATTATTAATTATTTTCTCCACAATAGGTAGTGTTTCCAAATAAATGGGTTTCTTCAATTTTGAATAGTACGTTGTATCATTAAGTTGTCTGTAGCCCTCCTGTAAATATTGATCTCTGTCCAGGATGACCACAGCACTTCCTTTGTCTGCCGGTTTTATGATTATTTGTTTGTTTTCTCTTAGCTCTTTTAGAGCTTTGGTTTCATCTCCCTTCAAATTGGGTTTGATGCGGTCAATGTGGAAATGATTTTGAAAATATTCATAATCAGCTTTCACCAAGGTGGATACCTCCTGTGGAAGCTGACCTAAGGGAGGAGACCAATCAGATTTGGGAGTGAAGGGCTGGGGTTCTGTGTCAGACTTATCCCCATAATGTATAGCCAATTTGACCCTTCTGTGATATTGTTGGATATCATATCTACATTGTAACAGGAAATTTTTATTATAACCTTTTGTGGGAATGAAATTAAGGCCCCTACTTAAAAGGGTCCGCTGAGCAGTGGAAGGCTGAAAGTGTCTGGATAAGTTAATGACACTGTTGCAATTATCACCACTTACCCCCTCCCTGTTGACTGGGTTTATGGGGACACTACATTTACATAATCACTCCAGTGCTCCAACATACATTTCGCTGTCTTATCAGTCCAGTGGACATTGTCCTTCTCTGTGTGGAACATTGAAGCAGGAAGAGTAGGTATGTGATTATCCAGACCTGTAATAAAAGTGTTCAGGTGTAGCAGTGTTTCCTGCTCATTCTGGGGCAGAGCTAAGGAAAAGTTAATCGCTGGAATGTAGATGTCAGCCTCAGGAAATTTTTCCTGAGCTGTCTGCAGTGCCTTCTTCAGCTCTGTGACTGGTGTGTTTTTGTCCCTTTGCGACCTATTGTTCAGGCCAAAGGATAGCACCAGTGTTTCCACATCTTCGTCACAGGTCGCCTTTTCTAACAGGGCCTGTGCATGGCACCATTTTGCCCCGGGAAAACTATCAATTTGTATGCCTGGTGCTGAAAAGGATGGGAGTGTACTCACATTTGAATCACCAATGATGAGTGATGCTTCTCTGATGTGAAGGCTCCAGTCTAGCAGTTTCTTCTGTGTGTTCGGATGTCTCGTTGGAGGGTACGCCTGCCGAATAGGTGAGCCTGGTGAAGAGGGAGGAGACAAGGAGGATTCCTCAATTCTCCTCGTCTGGAGGCGGGTCTGCACGCAGGATTTCAGTCTATCCTGAGTGGTGCGTGGCAGGCTGCAGTGTGAAGCCGTAGGAGGTTTGGGTGCTGTTTTTCTGCCTCCCTTGGATTTGGTGGGAGTGGATTCTCCCTGTGTGAGGTCCATTACCTCAATCTCCATGTCCTCCGAAGGCTGTGGAGGCTGAGTGGGTGGGGGTGACTGCTCCCCAGTGGAGGCCACGTGAAGAGAGGCGAGGACCCTCCTCACTCTCTGGTCTTGTGGTGACGTTGGTTCGGGTTCATGTTCAGGAGAATCCTCATGGTGAGGGGTTGTTTGGGGGGGTGTGGGGGTGGTGGGCCTCGGGTCGTCGTTCTCCTCCACCTGCTTCTCTAGGAAGGGTGACCAGTCGCCTCTGATGGGATCCGTCATTGTAGCCGCTGTCGCCGTGGTTACAGGGCCCGCTGCAGATGGAGCATGAACCTGCGCAGTAATCGTTAAGGCACAGCTGGTGATGGGCCGTGGTGTGGCAGGTCGCGCGCGGGGAGGAGCTGGCTGTGACACCTCCATCAGGGGTTCGATAGGGTCGAGCTGTATCAGGTCTTCGCTCGCCTCTGGTTGTCGTGTCTGTTCGCCGGCTGTATGGTGCCGCCCTGTCGATCTGGTGTCTGTCCTCAGGTCCGCCAGTCTCGCCACGATGGCTGCCTCGGTCTGTTCTAGCGACTCAGGCCGGAGGCGGCGGCCCAGGTTACGTTTGGCCCAGGATGTCGCCACTTCAAATGGTCCCCTCCAGTCCTGCTTGGGGAACTCAAAAAGGCTTTTTAATTCCTCCTCCATCGCCTCAGAATAATGTTCACGGAGGATTAAAACAGTGTTGTACGCCCAGTTTTGAGCATTACCCTCAATACGAGTCTGTGTCCGTTCACTGGGGACAGCGGGCTTAATAACAGTCATCAAGTTCTGGGCTATTTTATTCAAAGAGGGCGGATATGCATCCCTCGAGACATTTTTAAGGTGGTGGACTGATTTGATGAGTCTGTGAATGATACGCACTTTGGTAGAAAAGTCCGGGTCATCAGATGGTATTTTGTTTGTGGGAGGCTCAGGTCGTTCGGATCTGGCGTGTTTCACATACCGTCTGTTCTGGGCTGGTCTCTGTTCAAAACGCCGCTCTCGGTGACGGGCAGCATAGCGGTCCGCAGTCGGTCGCCCTCTCTGCTGATTCCGCTGCCATGTGTGCGGGATTCCTCTCTCATCCCGGTGGTCACGTCCTCTGACTACCGATGCGTAGGTCCGGCGTCCATTGCGGGACGGGTAGCTGGTCCGTCGGGGTGGCCTCCGGTCGCTCGTGAAGTAGCGATCTCCTCGTTTGTCCTGGGCTGGCCCCCGTTCAAACCGCTGCTCTCGTTCAGTTCGATCTCCGTGTCGGGCAGCATAGCGATCCCCAGTCGGCCGTTCTCTCCGCTGGTTGTGCTGCCATGTGTGTGGGATTTCTCTCTCCTCACGGTGGTCACGTCCTCTGACCACCGATGCGTAGGTCCGGCGTCTGTTGCGGGACGGGTAGCTGGTCCGTCGGGGTGACCTCCGGCCGCTCGCGAAGCCGCGATCTCCTCTCCGGTCTCCACGTCGTCGGACGACGGTCCACTGGTCCTCTGCTGTAAACGTGGGCATGTTTGCGGTCCCACTCGTGGCTTTAACTTAACTAACTGGTCACTGGTGACTGTGCTAGTAATGTTAAGCAGCTGTGCGCAAACTGAAGACACTCACGTTTAGCTTGGTATAATAATTAAGAGCTTTATTTTTGCTCAATACCAAAAAATCAAAATGAACAAATATCAATAAACGTAAGCCAAAAACGCGACGTTTCGGTTCTCATGAACCTTCTTCAGGCTGGCTTACTAGAAGAATGAATACAGCATAACAAGACATCAGTTATGTTCCGTGTGTACACTGCGCAAGTCCAAATTCAAACTTTGCGGGTCTGCTCAGCCAATGAGAGGAGCATTTGCTCCGTGAGTCAGAGGTCCCTTTAAAAAATTCAAATTGATTGGGTGCTTACTTGTTTGCAGTGTTCAGGAGCATTTTGGTCCATCGTAAATTGTGAAGAGGAATACATTTTTCACAAAAAGTTACTCTCCATATGAGAGTTAAAGAAAAATCATCACAAACAAAATGGCGTTGATGATATATACAGTAGAACAATATGTACATCGGATGACAGTAATCTGTGTATAGAAATATACAGTTTCCACATAAAGTCTCTCTCCATATGAGAGTTAAAAGAACAGTATCACAATTCGAATTATGTTGATGTTATGTACAGTTATTGAATATACACACATATATACAGTGCTTTGTGTAAGGACAGAGGGTCCCAGGAGTGGGTGGACAAGGGGCACAGGCCGGTTAGGAGAAGGTAAGATGGGGGCTCGATTGCCGAAGGCAATCGGGCACCAATGCGCAGGCCATCCTTGCTCCCGGCTCAAGGAACCATGTCCCCGACTTGGTGCCCTGAGAAGGGATTGTTTTAGCATCCTGGGCATGAGGCTTCCAGATGGGGAGGGAGGGGAGGAGGGAGGGAGGGAGAGCGAAAGAAAGGGGTGGGGGAGAGAGGGGAGGGGGGGGGGAATTTTTGGGGGTCAAAGGTCAAACCAATATAGGGTTCAAAGTGGTTAGGGTCAGGATTGAATTCAGGGCTGGGCATCAAGGATAAAGTTAAATCCAGCGCAGGTTTAGAAACGGTTAGGGTTAGGATAAACCTCATGGTCAGGGTGCTTCAGTAAATATATACAGAGACCGGTGGAATGATGGTAACAGCAATGATGATGATGAATATGAATATGACAAGCATGGCAACAAGCATAGCAACAACAAGACACTAATAAACGACAATTATGTACATTGTGTGGACTTTATGTCCCTTTAAAAACTTTTTTCATTTAACCCCTTAGGGTGTACAGTGTCTAATTTGGCAATCCAGCCTCTTTCAGCCTTCCTCCTCTGCTGAGCTGTCCATCTGGGGTTTGCCTGTATCACTGTTGCTCTGACCGATTTCCAGCCATGTGACAGGAAGTGTTTCACCAAATGTGTGTGTGTGTTCTTTTTCCTTAACACATTGTACCTGTGCTGGGTGAATCTGGTCAGAAGTGTGTTGCCTGTCTCACCAACATATTGGATGCCACATTCGCTGCAAGTAATCACATAAATACAGTTCCTGGAGCGTGGAGTACTGTTACATTGTGAGTGGAATACATTTCCATTTGAGAAGCTGCGCAACCATGTTTGGTGCTTAAAAAATTGCCCCTGGTCTCTGAGTTTGGGCTCAGAGAGAGGTGAAAGTTTTGCCTTAATGAGGAAATCCCTCAGGTTTTTATTCCTCCTAAAGGCAGCTATCACCTTATAATCACCCAGCAATTGGGTTTTCTGGGCAAGATCCTGAAAGTTGCTCTTAATCACTCTGATCAGTTTGCATGTTGATGGGGCATATGTCAAAACAACTGGCAGAATAGGAGTTAAATCAATGGGTTTGATCTGTAGGAATGATTTAAAACATTTCCTAAGGAAAGAGCGACAATACCCTCTAGTGGCGAGAGCAGAAAATAGAATTTTGGTCGCTGCTCTGAAATCAGTCTGCTGGGTGCAAATTCTATGAAATCTTAATAGTTGGGACTTAATTAAACCAGCAAAGGTGTGTTTAGGGTGGAAGCTTGTTTTGAACAGCAGTGCATGTGTGTCCGTGGGTTTGAAAAACACTTTGATGTCCAATTTGTGGGTCTGTGAAAAATTTGGGCCCTTAAAGGTGGTTGTGTCCAAGAAGTCAATTGTGGATTTGTTAATTGTGGATTTAAGTTTAATGGAGTCATTGTGACTATTCAGAGTGCCCAGAAACATTTCAAAATCTTGCTCAGAATGAGGCCATACTCCCCAGATGTCGTCAAGAAACCTATAGTAATACAGTGGTTTTTTAACACATTTTGCCAGGGCCGCAGTCTCCCATTCAGCCATGAATATGTTGGCATATGCAGGGGCAAATTTCTTGCCCATGGCTGTCCCTTTTATTTGTAAGAAGAAGTCACCGTTGAACTCAAAGTCATTTCTCGTCAGATTGATGTCCAATAATTGTAATAATTCTTTTTCTGGCCTTTTCTTGTCTGGATATTTATGGAAAATATTCCTAATGGAGTTCATTCCCTCCTTAATGTCAATATTGGTGTAAAGGCTGTCAATGTCAATCGAGAAGAGAAATGAGTTTGGGGGTACCTCTGCCTGTTTCACCTTCTCCACAAAGTCATATGTGTCTTTAATGTAACTATCATGCTTTGTGGACAAGGGATTCAGAAAAAAGTCCAGGTATTCTGCTGTGTGGTATGTTTCACTTTCACAGTCAGATACGATGGGACGCCCGGGGGGCACTTGGAATGGTACAGACCACTTAGTCGGGTCTTTGTGGATTTTGGGTAGCAAATAAAACAACCTTCCTCTTGGCTCAGAGGAGCCTAATAAATAGTTTTTTTGTTTCATGTTAATGAATTTCTTTTGATAAAGATTATTAATTATTTTCTCCACAATAGGTAGTGTTTCCAAATAAATGGGTTTCTTCAATTTTGAATAGTACGTTGTATCATTAAGTTGTCTGTAGCCCTCCTGTAAATATTGATCTCTGTCCAGGATGACCACAGCACTTCCTTTGTCTGCCGGTTTTATGATTATTTGTTTGTTTTCTCTTAGCTCTTTTAGAGCTTTGGTTTCATCTCCCTTCAAATTGGGTTTGATGCGGTCAATGTGGAAATGATTTTGAAAATATTCATAATCAGCTTTCACCAAGGTGGATACCTCCTGTGGAAGCTGACCTAAGGGAGGAGACCAATCAGATTTGGGAGTGAAGGGCTGGGGTTCTGTGTCAGACTTATCCCCATAATGTATAGCCAATTTGACCCTTCTGTGATATTGTTGGATATCATATCTACATTGTAACAGGAAATTTTTATTATAACCTTTTGTGGGAATGAAATTAAGGCCCCTACTTAAAAGGGTCCGCTGAGCAGTGGAAGGCTGAAAGTGTCTGGATAAGTTAATGACACTGTTGCAATTATCACCACTTACCCCCTCCCTGTTGACTGGGTTTATGGGGACACTACATTTACATAATCACTCCAGTGCTCCAACATACATTTCGCTGTCTTATCAGTCCAGTGGACATTGTCCTTCTCTGTGTGGAACATTGAAGCAGGAAGAGTAGGTATGTGATTATCCAGACCTGTAATAAAAGTGTTCAGGTGTAGCAGTGTTTCCTGCTCATTCTGGGGCAGAGCTAAGGAAAAGTTAATCGCTGGAATGTAGATGTCAGCCTCAGGAAATTTTTCCTGAGCTGTCTGCAGTGCCTTCTTCAGCTCTGTGACTGGTGTGTTTTTGTCCCTTTGCGACCTATTGTTCAGGCCAAAGGATAGCACCAGTGTTTCCACATCTTCGTCACAGGTCGCCTTTTCTAACAGGGCCTGTGCATGGCACCATTTTGCCCCGGGAAAACTATCAATTTGTATGCCTGGTGCTGAAAAGGATGGGAGTGTACTCACATTTGAATCACCAATGATGAGTGATGCTTCTCTGATGTGAAGGCTCCAGTCTAGCAGTTTCTTCTGTGTGTTCGGATGTCTCGTTGGAGGGTACGCCTGCCGAATAGGTGAGCCTGGTGAAGAGGGAGGAGACAAGGAGGATTCCTCAATTCTCCTCGTCTGGAGGCGGGTCTGCACGCAGGATTTCAGTCTATCCTGAGTGGTGCGTGGCAGGCTGCAGTGTGAAGCCGTAGGAGGTTTGGGTGCTGTTTTTCTGCCTCCCTTGGATTTGGTGGGAGTGGATTCTCCCTGTGTGAGGTCCATTACCTCAATCTCCATGTCCTCCGAAGGCTGTGGAGGCTGAGTGGGTGGGGGTGACTGCTCCCCAGTGGAGGCCACGTGAAGAGAGGCGAGGACCCTCCTCACTCTCTGGTCTTGTGGTGACGTTGGTTCGGGTTCATGTTCAGGAGAATCCTCATGGTGAGGGGTTGTTTGGGGGGGTGTGGGGGTGGTGGGCCTCGGGTCGTCGTTCTCCTCCACCTGCTTCTCTAGGAAGGGTGACCAGTCGCCTCTGATGGGATCCGTCATTGTAGCCGCTGTCGCCGTGGTTACAGGGCCCGCTGCAGATGGAGCATGAACCTGCGCAGTAATCGTTAAGGCACAGCTGGTGATGGGCCGTGGTGTGGCAGGTCGCGCGCGGGGAGGAGCTGGCTGTGACACCTCCATCAGGGGTTCGATAGGGTCGAGCTGTATCAGGTCTTCGCTCGCCTCTGGTTGTCGTGTCTGTTCGCCGGCTGTATGGTGCCGCCCTGTCGATCTGGTGTCTGTCCTCAGGTCCGCCAGTCTCGCCACGATGGCTGCCTCGGTCTGTTCTAGCGACTCAGGCCGGAGGCGGCGGCCCAGGTTACGTTTGGCCCAGGATGTCGCCACTTCAAATGGTCCCCTCCAGTCCTGCTTGGGGAACTCAAAAAGGCTTTTTAATTCCTCCTCCATCGCCTCAGAATAATGTTCACGGAGGATTAAAACAGTGTTGTACGCCCAGTTTTGAGCATTACCCTCAATACGAGTCTGTGTCCGTTCACTGGGGACAGCGGGCTTAATAACAGTCATCAAGTTCTGGGCTATTTTATTCAAAGAGGGCGGATATGCATCCCTCGAGACATTTTTAAGGTGGTGGACTGATTTGATGAGTCTGTGAATGATACGCACTTTGGTAGAAAAGTCCGGGTCATCAGATGGTATTTTGTTTGTGGGAGGCTCAGGTCGTTCGGATCTGGCGTGTTTCACATACCGTCTGTTCTGGGCTGGTCTCTGTTCAAAACGCCGCTCTCGGTGACGGGCAGCATAGCGGTCCGCAGTCGGTCGCCCTCTCTGCTGATTCCGCTGCCATGTGTGCGGGATTCCTCTCTCATCCCGGTGGTCACGTCCTCTGACTACCGATGCGTAGGTCCGGCGTCCATTGCGGGACGGGTAGCTGGTCCGTCGGGGTGGCCTCCGGTCGCTCGTGAAGTAGCGATCTCCTCGTTTGTCCTGGGCTGGCCCCCGTTCAAACCGCTGCTCTCGTTCAGTTCGATCTCCGTGTCGGGCAGCATAGCGATCCCCAGTCGGCCGTTCTCTCCGCTGGTTGTGCTGCCATGTGTGTGGGATTTCTCTCTCCTCACGGTGGTCACGTCCTCTGACCACCGATGCGTAGGTCCGGCGTCTGTTGCGGGACGGGTAGCTGGTCCGTCGGGGTGACCTCCGGCCGCTCGCGAAGCCGCGATCTCCTCTCCGGTCTCCACGTCGTCGGACGACGGTCCACTGGTCCTCTGCTGTAAACGTGGGCATGTTTGCGGTCCCACTCGTGGCTTTAACTTAACTAACTGGTCACTGGTGACTGTGCTAGTAATGTTAAGCAGCTGTGCGCAAACTGAAGACACTCACGTTTAGCTTGGTATAATAATTAAGAGCTTTATTTTTGCTCAATACCAAAAAATCAAAATGAACAAATATCAATAAACGTAAGCCAAAAACGCGACGTTTCGGTTCTCATGAACCTTCTTCAGGCTGGCTTACTAGAAGAATGAATACAGCATAACAAGACATCAGTTATGTTCCGTGTGTACACTGCGCAAGTCCAAATTCAAACTTTGCGGGTCTGCTCAGCCAATGAGAGGAGCATTTGCTCCGTGAGTCAGAGGTCCCTTTAAAAAATTCAAATTGATTGGGTGCTTACTTGTTTGCAGTGTTCAGGAGCATTTTGGTCCATCGTAAATTGTGAAGAGGAATACATTTTTCACAAAAAGTTACTCTCCATATGAGAGTTAAAGAAAAATCATCACAAACAAAATGGCGTTGATGATATATACAGTAGAACAATATGTACATCGGATGACAGTAATCTGTGTATAGAAATATACAGTTTCCACATAAAGTCTCTCTCCATATGAGAGTTAAAAGAACAGTATCACAATTCGAATTATGTTGATGTTATGTACAGTTATTGAATATACACACATATATACAGTGCTTTGTGTAAGGACAGAGGGTCCCAGGAGTGGGTGGACAAGGGGCACAGGCCGGTTAGGAGAAGGTAAGATGGGGGCTCGATTGCCGAAGGCAATCGGGCACCAATGCGCAGGCCATCCTTGCTCCCGGCTCAAGGAACCATGTCCCCGACTTGGTGCCCTGAGAAGGGATTGTTTTAGCATCCTGGGCATGAGGCTTCCAGATGGGGAGGGAGGGGAGGAGGGAGGGAGGGAGAGCGAAAGAAAGGGGTGGGGGAGAGAGGGGAGGGGGGGGGGGAATTTTTGGGGGTCAAAGGTCAAACCAATATAGGGTTCAAAGTGGTTAGGGTCAGGATTGAATTCAGGGCTGGGCATCAAGGATAAAGTTAAATCCAGCGCAGGTTTAGAAACGGTTAGGGTTAGGATAAACCTCATGGTCAGGGTGCTTCAGTAAATATATACAGAGACCGGTGGAATGATGGTAACAGCAATGATGATGATGAATATGAATATGACAAGCATGGCAACAAGCATAGCAACAACAAGACACTAATAAACGACAATTATGTACATTGTGTGGACTTTATGTCCCTTTAAAAACTTTTTTCATTTAACCCCTTAGGGTGTACAGTGTCTAATTTGGCAATCCAGCCTCTTTCAGCCTTCCTCCTCTGCTGAGCTGTCCATCTGGGGTTTGCCTGTATCACTGTTGCTCTGACCGATTTCCAGCCATGTGACAGGAAGTGTTTCACCAAATGTGTGTGTGTGTTCTTTTTCCTTAACACATTGTACCTGTGCTGGGTGAATCTGGTCAGAAGTGTGTTGCCTGTCTCACCAACATATTGGATGCCACATTCGCTGCAAGTAATCACATAAATACAGTTCCTGGAGCGTGGAGTACTGTTACATTGTGAGTGGAATACATTTCCATTTGAGAAGCTGCGCAACCATGTTTGGTGCTTAAAAAATTGCCCCTGGTCTCTGAGTTTGGGCTCAGAGAGAGGTGAAAGTTTTGCCTTAATGAGGAAATCCCTCAGGTTTTTATTCCTCCTAAAGGCAGCTATCACCTTATAATCACCCAGCAATTGGGTTTTCTGGGCAAGATCCTGAAAGTTGCTCTTAATCACTCTGATCAGTTTGCATGTTGATGGGGCATATGTCAAAACAACTGGCAGAATAGGAGTTAAATCAATGGGTTTGATCTGTAGGAATGATTTAAAACATTTCCTAAGGAAAGAGCGACAATACCCTCTAGTGGCGAGAGCAGAAAATAGAATTTTGGTCGCTGCTCTGAAATCAGTCTGCTGGGTGCAAATTCTATGAAATCTTAATAGTTGGGACTTAATTAAACCAGCAAAGGTGTGTTTAGGGTGGAAGCTTGTTTTGAACAGCAGTGCATGTGTGTCCGTGGGTTTGAAAAACACTTTGATGTCCAATTTGTGGGTCTGTGAAAAATTTGGGCCCTTAAAGGTGGTTGTGTCCAAGAAGTCAATTGTGGATTTGTTAATTGTGGATTTAAGTTTAATGGAGTCATTGTGACTATTCAGAGTGCCCAGAAACATTTCAAAATCTTGCTCAGAATGAGGCCATACTCCCCAGATGTCGTCAAGAAACCTATAGTAATACAGTGGTTTTTTAACACATTTTGCCAGGGCCGCAGTCTCCCATTCAGCCATGAATATGTTGGCATATGCAGGGGCAAATTTCTTGCCCATGGCTGTCCCTTTTATTTGTAAGAAGAAGTCACCGTTGAACTCAAAGTCATTTCTCGTCAGATTGATGTCCAATAATTGTAATAATTCTTTTTCTGGCCTTTTCTTGTCTGGATATTTATGGAAAATATTCCTAATGGAGTTCATTCCCTCCTTAATGTCAATATTGGTGTAAAGGCTGTCAATGTCAATCGAGAAGAGAAATGAGTTTGGGGGTACCTCTGCCTGTTTCACCTTCTCCACAAAGTCATATGTGTCTTTAATGTAACTATCATGCTTTGTGGACAAGGGATTCAGAAAAAAGTCCAGGTATTCTGCTGTGTGGTATGTTTCACTTTCACAGTCAGATACGATGGGACGCCCGGGGGGCACTTGGAATGGTACAGACCACTTAGTCGGGTCTTTGTGGATTTTGGGTAGCAAATAAAACAACCTTCCTCTTGGCTCAGAGGAGCCTAATAAATAGTTTTTTTGTTTCATGTTAATGAATTTCTTTTGATAAAGATTATTAATTATTTTCTCCACAATAGGTAGTGTTTCCAAATAAATGGGTTTCTTCAATTTTGAATAGTACGTTGTATCATTAAGTTGTCTGTAGCCCTCCTGTAAATATTGATCTCTGTCCAGGATGACCACAGCACTTCCTTTGTCTGCCGGTTTTATGATTATTTGTTTGTTTTCTCTTAGCTCTTTTAGAGCTTTGGTTTCATCTCCCTTCAAATTGGGTTTGATGCGGTCAATGTGGAAATGATTTTGAAAATATTCATAATCAGCTTTCACCAAGGTGGATACCTCCTGTGGAAGCTGACCTAAGGGAGGAGACCAATCAGATTTGGGAGTGAAGGGCTGGGGTTCTGTGTCAGACTTATCCCCATAATGTATAGCCAATTTGACCCTTCTGTGATATTGTTGGATATCATATCTACATTGTAACAGGAAATTTTTATTATAACCTTTTGTGGGAATGAAATTAAGGCCCCTACTTAAAAGGGTCCGCTGAGCAGTGGAAGGCTGAAAGTGTCTGGATAAGTTAATGACACTGTTGCAATTATCACCACTTACCCCCTCCCTGTTGACTGGGTTTATGGGGACACTACATTTACATAATCACTCCAGTGCTCCAACATACATTTCGCTGTCTTATCAGTCCAGTGGACATTGTCCTTCTCTGTGTGGAACATTGAAGCAGGAAGAGTAGGTATGTGATTATCCAGACCTGTAATAAAAGTGTTCAGGTGTAGCAGTGTTTCCTGCTCATTCTGGGGCAGAGCTAAGGAAAAGTTAATCGCTGGAATGTAGATGTCAGCCTCAGGAAATTTTTCCTGAGCTGTCTGCAGTGCCTTCTTCAGCTCTGTGACTGGTGTGTTTTTGTCCCTTTGCGACCTATTGTTCAGGCCAAAGGATAGCACCAGTGTTTCCACATCTTCGTCACAGGTCGCCTTTTCTAACAGGGCCTGTGCATGGCACCATTTTGCCCCGGGAAAACTATCAATTTGTATGCCTGGTGCTGAAAAGGATGGGAGTGTACTCACATTTGAATCACCAATGATGAGTGATGCTTCTCTGATGTGAAGGCTCCAGTCTAGCAGTTTCTTCTGTGTGTTCGGATGTCTCGTTGGAGGGTACGCCTGCCGAATAGGTGAGCCTGGTGAAGAGGGAGGAGACAAGGAGGATTCCTCAATTCTCCTCGTCTGGAGGCGGGTCTGCACGCAGGATTTCAGTCTATCCTGAGTGGTGCGTGGCAGGCTGCAGTGTGAAGCCGTAGGAGGTTTGGGTGCTGTTTTTCTGCCTCCCTTGGATTTGGTGGGAGTGGATTCTCCCTGTGTGAGGTCCATTACCTCAATCTCCATGTCCTCCGAAGGCTGTGGAGGCTGAGTGGGTGGGGGTGACTGCTCCCCAGTGGAGGCCACGTGAAGAGAGGCGAGGACCCTCCTCACTCTCTGGTCTTGTGGTGACGTTGGTTCGGGTTCATGTTCAGGAGAATCCTCATGGTGAGGGGTTGTTTGGGGGGGTGTGGGGGTGGTGGGCCTCGGGTCGTCGTTCTCCTCCACCTGCTTCTCTAGGAAGGGTGACCAGTCGCCTCTGATGGGATCCGTCATTGTAGCCGCTGTCGCCGTGGTTACAGGGCCCGCTGCAGATGGAGCATGAACCTGCGCAGTAATCGTTAAGGCACGGCTGGTGATGGGCCGTGGTGTGGCAGGTCGCGCGCGGGGAGGAGCTGGCTGTGACACCTCCATCAGGGGTTCGATAGGGTCGAGCTGTATCAGGTCTTCGCTCGCCTCTGGTTGTCGTGTCTGTTCGCCGGCTGTATGGTGCCGCCCTGTCGATCTGGTGTCTGTCCTCAGGTCCGCCAGTCTCGCCACGATGGCTGCCTCGGTCTGTTCTAGCGACTCAGGCCGGAGGCGGCGGCCCAGGTTACGTTTGGCCCAGGATGTCGCCACTTCAAATGGTCCCCTCCAGTCCTGCTTGGGGAACTCAAAAAGGCTTTTTAATTCCTCCTCCATCGCCTCAGAATAATGTTCACGGAGGATTAAAACAGTGTTGTACGCCCAGTTTTGAGCATTACCCTCAATACGAGTCTGTGTCCGTTCACTGGGGACAGCGGGCTTAATAACAGTCATCAAGTTCTGGGCTATTTTATTCAAAGAGGGCGGATATGCATCCCTCGAGACATTTTTAAGGTGGTGGACTGATTTGATGAGTCTGTGAATGATACGCACTTTGGTAGAAAAGTCCGGGTCATCAGATGGTATTTTGTTTGTGGGAGGCTCAGGTCGTTCGGATCTGGCGTGTTTCACATACCGTCTGTTCTGGGCTGGTCTCTGTTCAAAACGCCGCTCTCGGTGACGGGCAGCATAGCGGTCCGCAGTCGGTCGCCCTCTCTGCTGATTCCGCTGCCATGTGTGCGGGATTCCTCTCTCATCCCGGTGGTCACGTCCTCTGACTACCGATGCGTAGGTCCGGCGTCCATTGCGGGACGGGTAGCTGGTCCGTCGGGGTGGCCTCCGGTCGCTCGTGAAGTAGCGATCTCCTCGTTTGTCCTGGGCTGGCCCCCGTTCAAACCGCTGCTCTCGTTCAGTTCGATCTCCGTGTCGGGCAGCATAGCGATCCCCAGTCGGCCGTTCTCTCCGCTGGTTGTGCTGCCATGTGTGTGGGATTTCTCTCTCCTCACGGTGGTCACGTCCTCTGACCACCGATGCGTAGGTCCGGCGTCTGTTGCGGGACGGGTAGCTGGTCCGTCGGGGTGACCTCCGGCCGCTCGCGAAGCCGCGATCTCCTCTCCGGTCTCCACGTCGTCGGACGACGGTCCACTGGTCCTCTGCTGTAAACGTGGGCATGTTTGCGGTCCCACTCGTGGCTTTAACTTAACTAACTGGTCACTGGTGACTGTGCTAGTAATGTTAAGCAGCTGTGCGCAAACTGAAGACACTCACGTTTAGCTTGGTATAATAATTAAGAGCTTTATTTTTGCTCAATACCAAAAAATCAAAATGAACAAATATCAATAAACGTAAGCCAAAAACGCGACGTTTCGGTTCTCATGAACCTTCTTCAGGCTGGCTTACTAGAAGAATGAATACAGCATAACAAGACATCAGTTATGTTCCGTGTGTACACTGCGCAAGTCCAAATTCAAACTTTGCGGGTCTGCTCAGCCAATGAGAGGAGCATTTGCTCCGTGAGTCAGAGGTCCCTTTAAAAAATTCAAATTGATTGGGTGCTTACTTGTTTGCAGTGTTCAGGAGCATTTTGGTCCATCGTAAATTGTGAAGAGGAATACATTTTTCACAAAAAGTTACTCTCCATATGAGAGTTAAAGAAAAATCATCACAAACAAAATGGCGTTGATGATATATACAGTAGAACAATATGTACATCGGATGACAGTAATCTGTGTATAGAAATATACAGTTTCCACATAAAGTCTCTCTCCATATGAGAGTTAAAAGAACAGTATCACAATTCGAATTATGTTGATGTTATGTACAGTTATTGAATATACACACATATATACAGTGCTTTGTGTAAGGACAGAGGGTCCCAGGAGTGGGTGGACAAGGGGCACAGGCCGGTTAGGAGAAGGTAAGATGGGGGCTCGATTGCCGAAGGCAATCGGGCACCAATGCGCAGGCCATCCTTGCTCCCGGCTCAAGGAACCATGTCCCCGACTTGGTGCCCTGAGAAGGGATTGTTTTAGCATCCTGGGCATGAGGCTTCCAGATGGGGAGGGAGGGGAGGAGGGAGGGAGGGAGAGCGAAAGAAAGGGGTGGGGGAGAGAGGGGAGGGGGGGGGGAATTTTTGGGGGTCAAAGGTCAAACCAATATAGGGTTCAAAGTGGTTAGGGTCAGGATTGAATTCAGGGCTGGGCATCAAGGATAAAGTTAAATCCAGCGCAGGTTTAGAAACGGTTAGGGTTAGGATAAACCTCATGGTCAGGGTGCTTCAGTAAATATATACAGAGACCGGTGGAATGATGGTAACAGCAATGATGATGATGAATATGAATATGACAAGCATGGCAACAAGCATAGCAACAACAAGACACTAATAAACGACAATTATGTACATTGTGTGGACTTTATGTCCCTTTAAAAACTTTTTTCATTTAACCCCTTAGGGTGTACAGTGTCTAATTTGGCAATCCAGCCTCTTTCAGCCTTCCTCCTCTGCTGAGCTGTCCATCTGGGGTTTGCCTGTATCACTGTTGCTCTGACCGATTTCCAGCCATGTGACAGGAAGTGTTTCACCAAATGTGTGTGTGTGTTCTTTTTCCTTAACACATTGTACCTGTGCTGGGTGAATCTGGTCAGAAGTGTGTTGCCTGTCTCACTAACATATTGGATGCCACATTCGCTGCAAGTAATCACATAAATACAGTTCCTGGAGCGTGGAGTACTGTTACATTGTGAGTGGAATACATTTCCATTTGAGAAGCTGCGCAACCATGTTTGGTGCTTAAAAAATTGCCCCTGGTCTCTGAGTTTGGGCTCAGAGAGAGGTGAAAGTTTTGCCTTAATGAGGAAATCCCTCAGGTTTTTATTCCTCCTAAAGGCAGCTATCACCTTATAATCACCCAGCAATTGGGTTTTCTGGGCAAGATCCTGAAAGTTGCTCTTAATCACTCTGATCAGTTTGCATGTTGATGGGGCATATGTCAAAACAACTGGCAGAATAGGAGTTAAATCAATGGGTTTGATCTGTAGGAATGATTTAAAACATTTCCTAAGGAAAGAGCGACAATACCCTCTAGTGGCGAGAGCAGAAAATAGAATTTTGGTCGCTGCTCTGAAATCAGTCTGCTGGGTGCAAATTCTATGAAATCTTAATAGTTGGGACTTAATTAAACCAGCAAAGGTGTGTTTAGGGTGGAAGCTTGTTTTGAACAGCAGTGCATGTGTGTCCGTGGGTTTGAAAAACACTTTGATGTCCAATTTGTGGGTCTGTGAAAAATTTGGGCCCTTAAAGGTGGTTGTGTCCAAGAAGTCAATTGTGGATTTGTTAATTGTGGATTTAAGTTTAATGGAGTCATTGTGACTATTCAGAGTGCCCAGAAACATTTCAAAATCTTGCTCAGAATGAGGCCATACTCCCCAGATGTCGTCAAGAAACCTATAGTAATACAGTGGTTTTTTAACACATTTTGCCAGGGCCGCAGTCTCCCATTCAGCCATGAATATGTTGGCATATGCAGGGGCAAATTTCTTGCCCATGGCTGTCCCTTTTATTTGTAAGAAGAAGTCACCGTTGAACTCAAAGTCATTTCTCGTCAGATTGATGTCCAATAATTGTAATAATTCTTTTTCTGGCCTTTTCTTGTCTGGATATTTATGGAAAATATTCCTAATGGAGTTCATTCCCTCCTTAATGTCAATATTGGTGTAAAGGCTGTCAATGTCAATCGAGAAGAGAAATGAGTTTGGGGGTACCTCTGCCTGTTTCACCTTCTCCACAAAGTCATATGTGTCTTTAATGTAACTATCATGCTTTGTGGACAAGGGATTCAGAAAAAAGTCCAGGTATTCTGCTGTGTGGTATGTTTCACTTTCACAGTCAGATACGATGGGACGCCCGGGGGGCACTTGGAATGGTACAGACCACTTAGTCGGGTCTTTGTGGATTTTGGGTAGCAAATAAAACAACCTTCCTCTTGGCTCAGAGGAGCCTAATAAATAGTTTTTTTGTTTCATGTTAATGAATTTCTTTTGATAAAGATTATTAATTATTTTCTCCACAATAGGTAGTGTTTCCAAATAAATGGGTTTCTTCAATTTTGAATAGTACGTTGTATCATTAAGTTGTCTGTAGCCCTCCTGTAAATATTGATCTCTGTCCAGGATGACCACAGCACTTCCTTTGTCTGCCGGTTTTATGATTATTTGTTTGTTTTCTCTTAGCTCTTTTAGAGCTTTGGTTTCATCTCCCTTCAAATTGGGTTTGATGCGGTCAATGTGGAAATGATTTTGAAAATATTCATAATCAGCTTTCACCAAGGTGGATACCTCCTGTGGAAGCTGACCTAAGGGAGGAGACCAATCAGATTTGGGAGTGAAGGGCTGGGGTTCTGTGTCAGACTTATCCCCATAATGTATAGCCAATTTGACCCTTCTGTGATATTGTTGGATATCATATCTACATTGTAACAGGAAATTTTTATTATAACCTTTTGTGGGAATGAAATTAAGGCCCCTACTTAAAAGGGTCCGCTGAGCAGTGGAAGGCTGAAAGTGTCTGGATAAGTTAATGACACTGTTGCAATTATCACCACTTACCCCCTCCCTGTTGACTGGGTTTATGGGGACACTACATTTACATAATCACTCCAGTGCTCCAACATACATTTCGCTGTCTTATCAGTCCAGTGGACATTGTCCTTCTCTGTGTGGAACATTGAAGCAGGAAGAGTAGGTATGTGATTATCCAGACCTGTAATAAAAGTGTTCAGGTGTAGCAGTGTTTCCTGCTCATTCTGGGGCAGAGCTAAGGAAAAGTTAATCGCTGGAATGTAGATGTCAGCCTCAGGAAATTTTTCCTGAGCTGTCTGCAGTGCCTTCTTCAGCTCTGTGACTGGTGTGTTTTTGTCCCTTTGCGACCTATTGTTCAGGCCAAAGGATAGCACCAGTGTTTCCACATCTTCGTCACAGGTCGCCTTTTCTAACAGGGCCTGTGCATGGCACCATTTTGCCCCGGGAAAACTATCAATTTGTATGCCTGGTGCTGAAAAGGATGGGAGTGTACTCACATTTGAATCACCAATGATGAGTGATGCTTCTCTGATGTGAAGGCTCCAGTCTAGCAGTTTCTTCTGTGTGTTCGGATGTCTCGTTGGAGGGTACGCCTGCCGAATAGGTGAGCCTGGTGAAGAGGGAGGAGACAAGGAGGATTCCTCAATTCTCCTCGTCTGGAGGCGGGTCTGCACGCAGGATTTCAGTCTATCCTGAGTGGTGCGTGGCAGGCTGCAGTGTGAAGCCGTAGGAGGTTTGGGTGCTGTTTTTCTGCCTCCCTTGGATTTGGTGGGAGTGGATTCTCCCTGTGTGAGGTCCATTACCTCAATCTCCATGTCCTCCGAAGGCTGTGGAGGCTGAGTGGGTGGGGGTGACTGCTCCCCAGTGGAGGCCACGTGAAGAGAGGCGAGGACCCTCCTCACTCTCTGGTCTTGTGGTGACGTTGGTTCGGGTTCATGTTCAGGAGAATCCTCATGGTGAGGGGTTGTTTGGGGGGGTGTGGGGGTGGTGGGCCTCGGGTCGTCGTTCTCCTCCACCTGCTTCTCTAGGAAGGGTGACCAGTCGCCTCTGATGGGATCCGTCATTGTAGCCGCTGTCGCCGTGGTTACAGGGCCCGCTGCAGATGGAGCATGAACCTGCGCAGTAATCGTTAAGGCACGGCTGGTGATGGGCCGTGGTGTGGCAGGTCGCGCGCGGGGAGGAGCTGGCTGTGACACCTCCATCAGGGGTTCGATAGGGTCGAGCTGTATCAGGTCTTCGCTCGCCTCTGGTTGTCGTGTCTGTTCGCCGGCTGTATGGTGCCGCCCTGTCGATCTGGTGTCTGTCCTCAGGTCCGCCAGTCTCGCCACGATGGCTGCCTCGGTCTGTTCTAGCGACTCAGGCCGGAGGCGGCGGCCCAGGTTACGTTTGGCCCAGGATGTCGCCACTTCAAATGGTCCCCTCCAGTCCTGCTTGGGGAACTCAAAAAGGCTTTTTAATTCCTCCTCCATCGCCTCAGAATAATGTTCACGGAGGATTAAAACAGTGTTGTACGCCCAGTTTTGAGCATTACCCTCAATACGAGTCTGTGTCCGTTCACTGGGGACAGCGGGCTTAATAACAGTCATCAAGTTCTGGGCTATTTTATTCAAAGAGGGCGGATATGCATCCCTCGAGACATTTTTAAGGTGGTGGACTGATTTGATGAGTCTGTGAATGATACGCACTTTGGTAGAAAAGTCCGGGTCATCAGATGGTATTTTGTTTGTGGGAGGCTCAGGTCGTTCGGATCTGGCGTGTTTCACATACCGTCTGTTCTGGGCTGGTCTCTGTTCAAAACGCCGCTCTCGGTGACGGGCAGCATAGCGGTCCGCAGTCGGTCGCCCTCTCTGCTGATTCCGCTGCCATGTGTGCGGGATTCCTCTCTCATCCCGGTGGTCACGTCCTCTGACTACCGATGCGTAGGTCCGGCGTCCATTGCGGGACGGGTAGCTGGTCCGTCGGGGTGGCCTCCGGTCGCTCGTGAAGTAGCGATCTCCTCGTTTGTCCTGGGCTGGCCCCCGTTCAAACCGCTGCTCTCGTTCAGTTCGATCTCCGTGTCGGGCAGCATAGCGATCCCCAGTCGGCCGTTCTCTCCGCTGGTTGTGCTGCCATGTGTGTGGGATTTCTCTCTCCTCACGGTGGTCACGTCCTCTGACCACCGATGCGTAGGTCCGGCGTCTGTTGCGGGACGGGTAGCTGGTCCGTCGGGGTGACCTCCGGCCGCTCGCGAAGCCGCGATCTCCTCTCCGGTCTCCACGTCGTCGGACGACGGTCCACTGGTCCTCTGCTGTAAACGTGGGCATGTTTGCGGTCCCACTCGTGGCTTTAACTTAACTAACTGGTCACTGGTGACTGTGCTAGTAATGTTAAGCAGCTGTGCGCAAACTGAAGACACTCACGTTTAGCTTGGTATAATAATTAAGAGCTTTATTTTTGCTCAATACCAAAAAATCAAAATGAACAAATATCAATAAACGTAAGCCAAAAACGCGACGTTTCGGTTCTCATGAACCTTCTTCAGGCTGGCTTACTAGAAGAATGAATACAGCATAACAAGACATCAGTTATGTTCCGTGTGTACACTGCGCAAGTCCAAATTCAAACTTTGCGGGTCTGCTCAGCCAATGAGAGGAGCATTTGCTCCGTGAGTCAGAGGTCCCTTTAAAAAATTCAAATTGATTGGGTGCTTACTTGTTTGCAGTGTTCAGGAGCATTTTGGTCCATCGTAAATTGTGAAGAGGAATACATTTTTCACAAAAAGTTACTCTCCATATGAGAGTTAAAGAAAAATCATCACAAACAAAATGGCGTTGATGATATATACAGTAGAACAATATGTACATCGGATGACAGTAATCTGTGTATAGAAATATACAGTTTCCACATAAAGTCTCTCTCCATATGAGAGTTAAAAGAACAGTATCACAATTCGAATTATGTTGATGTTATGTACAGTTATTGAATATACACACATATATACAGTGCTTTGTGTAAGGACAGAGGGTCCCAGGAGTGGGTGGACAAGGGGCACAGGCCGGTTAGGAGAAGGTAAGATGGGGGCTCGATTGCCGAAGGCAATCGGGCACCAATGCGCAGGCCATCCTTGCTCCCGGCTCAAGGAACCATGTCCCCGACTTGGTGCCCTGAGAAGGGATTGTTTTAGCATCCTGGGCATGAGGCTTCCAGATGGGGAGGGAGGGGAGGAGGGAGGGAGGGAGAGCGAAAGAAAGGGGTGGGGGAGAGAGGGGAGGGGGGGGGGAATTTTTGGGGGTCAAAGGTCAAACCAATATAGGGTTCAAAGTGGTTAGGGTCAGGATTGAATTCAGGGCTGGGCATCAAGGATAAAGTTAAATCCAGCGCAGGTTTAGAAACGGTTAGGGTTAGGATAAACCTCATGGTCAGGGTGCTTCAGTAAATATATACAGAGACCGGTGGAATGATGGTAACAGCAATGATGATGATGAATATGAATATGACAAGCATGGCAACAAGCATAGCAACAACAAGACACTAATAAACGACAATTATGTACATTGTGTGGACTTTATGTCCCTTTAAAAACTTTTTTCATTTAACCCCTTAGGGTGTACAGTGTCTAATTTGGCAATCCAGCCTCTTTCAGCCTTCCTCCTCTGCTGAGCTGTCCATCTGGGGTTTGCCTGTATCACTGTTGCTCTGACCGATTTCCAGCCATGTGACAGGAAGTGTTTCACCAAATGTGTGTGTGTGTTCTTTTTCCTTAACACATTGTACCTGTGCTGGGTGAATCTGGTCAGAAGTGTGTTGCCTGTCTCACTAACATATTGGATGCCACATTCGCTGCAAGTAATCACATAAATACAGTTCCTGGAGCGTGGAGTACTGTTACATTGTGAGTGGAATACATTTCCATTTGAGAAGCTGCGCAACCATGTTTGGTGCTTAAAAAATTGCCCCTGGTCTCTGAGTTTGGGCTCAGAGAGAGGTGAAAGTTTTGCCTTAATGAGGAAATCCCTCAGGTTTTTATTCCTCCTAAAGGCAGCTATCACCTTATAATCACCCAGCAATTGGGTTTTCTGGGCAAGATCCTGAAAGTTGCTCTTAATCACTCTGATCAGTTTGCATGTTGATGGGGCATATGTCAAAACAACTGGCAGAATAGGAGTTAAATCAATGGGTTTGATCTGTAGGAATGATTTAAAACATTTCCTAAGGAAAGAGCGACAATACCCTCTAGTGGCGAGAGCAGAAAATAGAATTTTGGTCGCTGCTCTGAAATCAGTCTGCTGGGTGCAAATTCTATGAAATCTTAATAGTTGGGACTTAATTAAACCAGCAAAGGTGTGTTTAGGGTGGAAGCTTGTTTTGAACAGCAGTGCATGTGTGTCCGTGGGTTTGAAAAACACTTTGATGTCCAATTTGTGGGTCTGTGAAAAATTTGGGCCCTTAAAGGTGGTTGTGTCCAAGAAGTCAATTGTGGATTTGTTAATTGTGGATTTAAGTTTAATGGAGTCATTGTGACTATTCAGAGTGCCCAGAAACATTTCAAAATCTTGCTCAGAATGAGGCCATACTCCCCAGATGTCGTCAAGAAACCTATAGTAATACAGTGGTTTTTTAACACATTTTGCCAGGGCCGCAGTCTCCCATTCAGCCATGAATATGTTGGCATATGCAGGGGCAAATTTCTTGCCCATGGCTGTCCCTTTTATTTGTAAGAAGAAGTCACCGTTGAACTCAAAGTCATTTCTCGTCAGATTGATGTCCAATAATTGTAATAATTCTTTTTCTGGCCTTTTCTTGTCTGGATATTTATGGAAAATATTCCTAATGGAGTTCATTCCCTCCTTAATGTCAATATTGGTGTAAAGGCTGTCAATGTCAATCGAGAAGAGAAATGAGTTTGGGGGTACCTCTGCCTGTTTCACCTTCTCCACAAAGTCATATGTGTCTTTAATGTAACTATCATGCTTTGTGGACAAGGGATTCAGAAAAAAGTCCAGGTATTCTGCTGTGTGGTATGTTTCACTTTCACAGTCAGATACGATGGGACGCCCGGGGGGCACTTGGAATGGTACAGACCACTTAGTCGGGTCTTTGTGGATTTTGGGTAGCAAATAAAACAACCTTCCTCTTGGCTCAGAGGAGCCTAATAAATAGTTTTTTTGTTTCATGTTAATGAATTTCTTTTGATAAAGATTATTAATTATTTTCTCCACAATAGGTAGTGTTTCCAAATAAATGGGTTTCTTCAATTTTGAATAGTACGTTGTATCATTAAGTTGTCTGTAGCCCTCCTGTAAATATTGATCTCTGTCCAGGATGACCACAGCACTTCCTTTGTCTGCCGGTTTTATGATTATTTGTTTGTTTTCTCTTAGCTCTTTTAGAGCTTTGGTTTCATCTCCCTTCAAATTGGGTTTGATGCGGTCAATGTGGAAATGATTTTGAAAATATTCATAATCAGCTTTCACCAAGGTGGATACCTCCTGTGGAAGCTGACCTAAGGGAGGAGACCAATCAGATTTGGGAGTGAAGGGCTGGGGTTCTGTGTCAGACTTATCCCCATAATGTATAGCCAATTTGACCCTTCTGTGATATTGTTGGATATCATATCTACATTGTAACAGGAAATTTTTATTATAACCTTTTGTGGGAATGAAATTAAGGCCCCTACTTAAAAGGGTCCGCTGAGCAGTGGAAGGCTGAAAGTGTCTGGATAAGTTAATGACACTGTTGCAATTATCACCACTTACCCCCTCCCTGTTGACTGGGTTTATGGGGACACTACATTTACATAATCACTCCAGTGCTCCAACATACATTTCGCTGTCTTATCAGTCCAGTGGACATTGTCCTTCTCTGTGTGGAACATTGAAGCAGGAAGAGTAGGTATGTGATTATCCAGACCTGTAATAAAAGTGTTCAGGTGTAGCAGTGTTTCCTGCTCATTCTGGGGCAGAGCTAAGGAAAAGTTAATCGCTGGAATGTAGATGTCAGCCTCAGGAAATTTTTCCTGAGCTGTCTGCAGTGCCTTCTTCAGCTCTGTGACTGGTGTGTTTTTGTCCCTTTGCGACCTATTGTTCAGGCCAAAGGATAGCACCAGTGTTTCCACATCTTCGTCACAGGTCGCCTTTTCTAACAGGGCCTGTGCATGGCACCATTTTGCCCCGGGAAAACTATCAATTTGTATGCCTGGTGCTGAAAAGGATGGGAGTGTACTCACATTTGAATCACCAATGATGAGTGATGCTTCTCTGATGTGAAGGCTCCAGTCTAGCAGTTTCTTCTGTGTGTTCGGATGTCTCGTTGGAGGGTACGCCTGCCGAATAGGTGAGCCTGGTGAAGAGGGAGGAGACAAGGAGGATTCCTCAATTCTCCTCGTCTGGAGGCGGGTCTGCACGCAGGATTTCAGTCTATCCTGAGTGGTGCGTGGCAGGCTGCAGTGTGAAGCCGTAGGAGGTTTGGGTGCTGTTTTTCTGCCTCCCTTGGATTTGGTGGGAGTGGATTCTCCCTGTGTGAGGTCCATTACCTCAATCTCCATGTCCTCCGAAGGCTGTGGAGGCTGAGTGGGTGGGGGTGACTGCTCCCCAGTGGAGGCCACGTGAAGAGAGGCGAGGACCCTCCTCACTCTCTGGTCTTGTGGTGACGTTGGTTCGGGTTCATGTTCAGGAGAATCCTCATGGTGAGGGGTTGTTTGGGGGGGTGTGGGGGTGGTGGGCCTCGGGTCGTCGTTCTCCTCCACCTGCTTCTCTAGGAAGGGTGACCAGTCGCCTCTGATGGGATCCGTCATTGTAGCCGCTGTCGCCGTGGTTACAGGGCCCGCTGCAGATGGAGCATGAACCTGCGCAGTAATCGTTAAGGCACGGCTGGTGATGGGCCGTGGTGTGGCAGGTCGCGCGCGGGGAGGAGCTGGCTGTGACACCTCCATCAGGGGTTCGATAGGGTCGAGCTGTATCAGGTCTTCGCTCGCCTCTGGTTGTCGTGTCTGTTCGCCGGCTGTATGGTGCCGCCCTGTCGATCTGGTGTCTGTCCTCAGGTCCGCCAGTCTCGCCACGATGGCTGCCTCGGTCTGTTCTAGCGACTCAGGCCGGAGGCGGCGGCCCAGGTTACGTTTGGCCCAGGATGTCGCCACTTCAAATGGTCCCCTCCAGTCCTGCTTGGGGAACTCAAAAAGGCTTTTTAATTCCTCCTCCATCGCCTCAGAATAATGTTCACGGAGGATTAAAACAGTGTTGTACGCCCAGTTTTGAGCATTACCCTCAATACGAGTCTGTGTCCGTTCACTGGGGACAGCGGGCTTAATAACAGTCATCAAGTTCTGGGCTATTTTATTCAAAGAGGGCGGATATGCATCCCTCGAGACATTTTTAAGGTGGTGGACTGATTTGATGAGTCTGTGAATGATACGCACTTTGGTAGAAAAGTCCGGGTCATCAGATGGTATTTTGTTTGTGGGAGGCTCAGGTCGTTCGGATCTGGCGTGTTTCACATACCGTCTGTTCTGGGCTGGTCTCTGTTCAAAACGCCGCTCTCGGTGACGGGCAGCATAGCGGTCCGCAGTCGGTCGCCCTCTCTGCTGATTCCGCTGCCATGTGTGCGGGATTCCTCTCTCATCCCGGTGGTCACGTCCTCTGACTACCGATGCGTAGGTCCGGCGTCCATTGCGGGACGGGTAGCTGGTCCGTCGGGGTGGCCTCCGGTCGCTCGTGAAGTAGCGATCTCCTCGTTTGTCCTGGGCTGGCCCCCGTTCAAACCGCTGCTCTCGTTCAGTTCGATCTCCGTGTCGGGCAGCATAGCGATCCCCAGTCGGCCGTTCTCTCCGCTGGTTGTGCTGCCATGTGTGTGGGATTTCTCTCTCCTCACGGTGGTCACGTCCTCTGACCACCGATGCGTAGGTCCGGCGTCTGTTGCGGGACGGGTAGCTGGTCCGTCGGGGTGACCTCCGGCCGCTCGCGAAGCCGCGATCTCCTCTCCGGTCTCCACGTCGTCGGACGACGGTCCACTGGTCCTCTGCTGTAAACGTGGGCATGTTTGCGGTCCCACTCGTGGCTTTAACTTAACTAACTGGTCACTGGTGACTGTGCTAGTAATGTTAAGCAGCTGTGCGCAAACTGAAGACACTCACGTTTAGCTTGGTATAATAATTAAGAGCTTTATTTTTGCTCAATACCAAAAAATCAAAATGAACAAATATCAATAAACGTAAGCCAAAAACGCGACGTTTCGGTTCTCATGAACCTTCTTCAGGCTGGCTTACTAGAAGAATGAATACAGCATAACAAGACATCAGTTATGTTCCGTGTGTACACTGCGCAAGTCCAAATTCAAACTTTGCGGGTCTGCTCAGCCAATGAGAGGAGCATTTGCTCCGTGAGTCAGAGGTCCCTTTAAAAAATTCAAATTGATTGGGTGCTTACTTGTTTGCAGTGTTCAGGAGCATTTTGGTCCATCGTAAATTGTGAAGAGGAATACATTTTTCACAAAAAGTTACTCTCCATATGAGAGTTAAAGAAAAATCATCACAAACAAAATGGCGTTGATGATATATACAGTAGAACAATATGTACATCGGATGACAGTAATCTGTGTATAGAAATATACAGTTTCCACATAAAGTCTCTCTCCATATGAGAGTTAAAAGAACAGTATCACAATTCGAATTATGTTGATGTTATGTACAGTTATTGAATATACACACATATATACAGTGCTTTGTGTAAGGACAGAGGGTCCCAGGAGTGGGTGGACAAGGGGCACAGGCCGGTTAGGAGAAGGTAAGATGGGGGCTCGATTGCCGAAGGCAATCGGGCACCAATGCGCAGGCCATCCTTGCTCCCGGCTCAAGGAACCATGTCCCCGACTTGGTGCCCTGAGAAGGGATTGTTTTAGCATCCTGGGCATGAGGCTTCCAGATGGGGAGGGAGGGGAGGAGGGAGGGAGGGAGAGCGAAAGAAAGGGGTGGGGGAGAGAGGGGAGGGGGGGGGGAATTTTTGGGGGTCAAAGGTCAAACCAATATAGGGTTCAAAGTGGTTAGGGTCAGGATTGAATTCAGGGCTGGGCATCAAGGATAAAGTTAAATCCAGCGCAGGTTTAGAAACGGTTAGGGTTAGGATAAACCTCATGGTCAGGGTGCTTCAGTAAATATATACAGAGACCGGTGGAATGATGGTAACAGCAATGATGATGATGAATATGAATATGACAAGCATGGCAACAAGCATAGCAACAACAAGACACTAATAAACGACAATTATGTACATTGTGTGGACTTTATGTCCCTTTAAAAACTTTTTTCATTTAACCCCTTAGGGTGTACAGTGTCTAATTTGGCAATCCAGCCTCTTTCAGCCTTCCTCCTCTGCTGAGCTGTCCATCTGGGGTTTGCCTGTATCACTGTTGCTCTGACCGATTTCCAGCCATGTGACAGGAAGTGTTTCACCAAATGTGTGTGTGTGTTCTTTTTCCTTAACACATTGTACCTGTGCTGGGTGAATCTGGTCAGAAGTGTGTTGCCTGTCTCACTAACATATTGGATGCCACATTCGCTGCAAGTAATCACATAAATACAGTTCCTGGAGCGTGGAGTACTGTTACATTGTGAGTGGAATACATTTCCATTTGAGAAGCTGCGCAACCATGTTTGGTGCTTAAAAAATTGCCCCTGGTCTCTGAGTTTGGGCTCAGAGAGAGGTGAAAGTTTTGCCTTAATGAGGAAATCCCTCAGGTTTTTATTCCTCCTAAAGGCAGCTATCACCTTATAATCACCCAGCAATTGGGTTTTCTGGGCAAGATCCTGAAAGTTGCTCTTAATCACTCTGATCAGGGTTAGGGTTAGGGGGTTAGGGGGTTAGGGGGTTAGGGTTAGGGGGAGGAAAAGTGTTCCGGCCCCCGAAGGGACGCGGAGGTGCACGGTCCTTCCCTTGGGCCCTCCCGCTACTCCACTGCCTGTTACGGCCACCGGGCACAAGACGCCGTCCCCGGTACCGTACAGGGATCCAATCCTGGTCCTCATCCAGGTAGACCATTATTGTCTTGTCTGTGATGAAGCCTTTGTTATCTAATAATAAAATTTTGTGTGGATGATGCAGCCTTTGGTATTATAATTTAATAAATTTTGTTTGTTTGTTATTTATGAATGTAGGTATGAATGATAATGTATCTAATTTATAGCGCAAAAAAATAATAATGAGAAAAAAAATAATAATGAGAAAAAAAGAAAGCGTTTGTTTTTTTTAAAAAAATAAAAACTGATTAATTTTTAATAAATTCAAAATAGGCCAAATGGTAGTGTGCCCGGGGCAACGTTTCGACCCCACCGGGTCTTCTTCAGGCCAGGGCACACGCGGTACAAAACGAAAAAGTGGCTGCTGTGAATAATCTGGAGATGTTGCTCCTTTGGCTGTCAGGGCTAGAATGAGGGTGTTCAGCACTCCTCTCCTTATATAGCCTCTGACGAACTAAACTAAAAATGCAGTTTTCAATGAACTGATGTTTTAAAGTTATGCAGCCTTGCCTATAATAATGAAAAAACACAGAAAATGGAAAATACGTACATAGTCAAATAATACAAAATTGTTTTTAACGTATTTTTTAATCCTTTTTAACCACACTAAATGTTGTAGATAAAACTATGTTTTAAATTGTTTTTAGTATTTTATGAAATGATTTTAAATGTTTTTTTGTTGTTTTTTAATGGTTTTTTAAATTTTTTTGTTGTTTTTTAATGGTTTTTTAATTTTTTTGTTGCTTATTCATTTTTGGTGCTTTTATTTACATTTGTAAACATGACAAAATTGTTTTTAACGTATTTTTTAATACCTTTTTAACCACACTAAATGTTGTAGATAAAACTGTGTTTTAAATTGTTTTTAGTATTTTATGAAATGATTTTAAATGTTTTTTTTGTTGTTTTTTAATGGTTATTTTTAATTTTTTTGTTGCTTATTCATTTTTGGTGCTTTTATTTACAGTTGTAGACATGAAGTTTGCATGTTTTGAAGATAAACAATGCTTCAAACAGGAAAAATTATTTTTAACTATTTACAACCGCATAAAACATTGAAAAGAAATTTTAACTAATGTGAAAAAATTGAAATCAAGATTTTTGATGTTTTTAAAGATATGTGATGCGTTTTTGTGTATTCCTTTGTGTTTTTAAATAGTTTTACGTGTGGTCTTAATAATGTTAGTAACACAACAAACATGAGGGTTCCCCATGTGAGTGGGGGTTGGGAAATGAAAAGTAAAGACCCCCATGGTTAGGGTTAGGGCTTGTGAATCGGGTTGGGGTTAGAGACAAAAGATCAAAATGGTTAGGGTTAGGGCTTATGACTGGGTCGGGGCTAGAAATAAAAAATCCAAATGATTAGGTTCAGGGCTTGGGGTCGGGTTAGGGTCCAAATCCAATGAGGGTTAGGGTTAGGAATGAAAACGGGGTTGGGGATCAAACGTCGAGCAACCCGAATAGTTGCTGTCAGTTGTTCTTCATGTTCAATCCCCAAGGTTCCTTTGTGTTCAACCGATGGATCCAGTCTCTCTCCCGTTTCTTCCTTTGTCCATCTGTCCAACCTGAATTGTTCTGGATTCCAGCAACCCTCAGACTCTGCCAACCATGAGAAATAAAGTGTTTAACCAAGAGTGTGTGGGTTTCTTTCTTGTGTCTGATGTTGTATCTGTGTTGTGTCATCCGGGTGGAGATCGAGTTCTTTGTTTCGCCAATGTATTGTTTCCCACATTGTGAGCAAAAGATAATATATACACAATTGCAGGTCTGAGGTGTGAAAATTTGTGTAATTTTGTAAATAGTTTTGTTGATCCTGTTCTGTACATACTCCAGTTTTACTAATGTTTCCGATAGAATGTTGGTGCTCCGCTTTGGCTGAATAGGTGGCAGTCTTGCCCTGACTAAATAATCCTTCAGGTTCTTGTTCCTGCGGTATGCTGAGATAACTTGGTGGTTATCCAAAAGTCCCGAACTCTCAATGATTTCTCGAAAATTCTTTTTGAATTTGTTGTTGAGCAATCTACTAGCTGAAGAAAAGGTCGTGATGAGTGGGATAAAGTCCTTGTCTGATGCGGGTTTCCGGTTCCGAAAGGTCCTGAGGCAACGTCTCAGAAATGATCGGCAGTAGCCTCTGTTCTTTAATGCGGCGAATAGTGTGTTGACTGCTCCCATGAAATCAGAGTCCTGTGTGCAGATTCGTTGAAACCTAACCAATTGTGACTTAATTAGTCCCTTATAAGTGTGAGTGGGGTGGAAGCTGGTCTTGAACAGCAGTGAATGTGTGTCCGTTTCTTTGAAAAAGACCTTGATGTCTAAACTTTGATCTGTCTGGAACAATTCCCCTTTGTAGACAGTGGTGTCTAAGAAGTCAATAGAATGATGGTCCGATTTGTGTTTGAGTCTAATGGAGGGATCGTGAGTGTCTAATATCCGGATGAATTCCGTAAATTCTTCCTGTGAATGGGTCCAGATTCCAAATATGTCATCCAAATATCTAACATAAAGGAAGGGTTTTTGGGGACACTTCCCCAGAGCCGCTTCCTCCCACTCCGCCATGAAGATATTGGCGTAGGCGGGGGCAAACTTTTTGCCCATTGCCACCCCTTTGATTTGGAGAAAAAATTGGTTATTAAATTCGAAGTCATTCCTAGTTAAATTAATTTCCAATAGGGCTAACAACTGTCGGTCCGGCCTGTCTTGTTGGGGATACTTCTGAAGTATGTTTTTAACTGCTGTCAATCCGGCTTTTGTGTCTATATTAGTGTAAAGACTGTCTATGTCAATCGTGAAAAACAATGAATTGTGTGGAATTTTTAAATTTTTAATCATGCCAATGAAATGGTAAGTATCCTTCACGTATGATGGGTGTTTAACCGAAAGGGGATTCAGAAAATAATCTATGTATTCTGCCGTTTGATAGGTTTCGCTACCACAATCGGAGACGATCGGTCGTCCGGGAGGTATTCTGAATGGAACTGTCCATTGTTCTGGATTCTTGTGGATCTTTGGGAGCATATAAAACCTCCTAGGTCGGGGTTCCGATTCCCCTTTTAAATATTGTTTCTGTTTCCAATTGATGAATTTGTTTTTATGTAAATCCTCCACAATTTTATATACTTTTGGGACTGTCTGTAAATAAATTGGGTTTTGTAATCTTTTGTAGTATGTTCGGTCCTCCAACTGTCGATTTGCTTCAAATATGTACTGCTCCCTGTCTAAAATGACAACTGCACTGCCTTTATCTGCAGGCTTGATGACTATATGTTTATTTGTTGCCAATTCCCTAAGTGCTTGTTGTTCAGCTTGTGATAAATTTGTTTTTTCTGGTTGTGATCTGAAATGTGTGTTGAATTGTTTTAGATCTTGTTTCAGCAAAAAAATAATTTCTGGGGGCAATTTGTCTAAGGGCGGCACCCAATATGATGTTGGTGTGAATCGAGGTGGGTCTCGATTTCTTCCCTGTTGAAAATATGCTGCCAATTTTAGCCGCCTATGATAATTTTGAATATCCAATAGGATTTGCACCTTTTGCTTTCTATTCAGATCAAGTGTGGGAATGAAGGTCAACCCGCGATTCAGTAGGTCTGCCTGCGGGCCAGTGAGGTTGAAATTGTTAGCTAACACCATCACATTGTTAACCAACTGGGGTCTAATCCCACTATGCCCCTCCTCTGGAAGGCTTATGGGGCTTCCAAGTTTAAATAGGCGACCCAATGCTGCAACATTGCTCTCGCCGTTCCCCTGGTCCAATGCACGTAATCCGACTCCGTGTGGAATGCGGAGTTCTGTAGTGCTGGGATAAACGGCTGGTTCCTGATAAGGTGGGCATTCAACATCCGCAAAGTGTTCCGTTCCACCAGGGGGAGGCCCGGAGAGTAGTTGATTACAGGAATCCAAATTTCTGCGTACGGGAAGTACTTTTTGGCAGCTCTGAATGCCCCCTGCATCTGTTTAATTGCCGTCTCCTTGGCTCTTTGTCCCCTGCAGTTGATGCCGAAGGCCAGTACCAATTTCTCCACAGTCAACTGGCTTGTGGATTTGGCCATCAATGCCTGTGCATGACGAAAGTTGGCCCCTGGGAAACTATCAATCTGCAGGTCCGGGATAGAGTATCCCGGGAACCTGGCAAGATTGGAGTCACCCATGATCAGCCACTTCTTTCGCACACTCAGGCCCCAGTCAATCATTTTGCGTTCCGTTCTTACGTGTGTGGTGACTCTGCAGATCCGCGGTCTTGGGGTGGAGGTCTGAAGGTTTTGTGACCCTTGACTGGGGGAAACTGCTCCCATTACATGTGCCTGCAGTGTGTCCAGTACTGCTTGTGAGGATTGCTCCATTGAGGGACTGGATGCGGGGAGTGGAAGGGTTAGGGTTAGGGTTAGGGGGTGGGGGGAAAGAATAGGCCCGGCTATGCCGGAACCTAGGTGCACGGTCCATCCATGGGACTGGTATTGGTGCCCCCTGATCAAAAAATTACCCTAAGCGGGTGTAGTGCACTGGGGTTGGGCCATTCGCGACGTTTCGGCTTCTCTGAGCCTTCTTCAGGCTTGGCCCACCCGCTTCTTGTGTTCAATTTCGCCACTCTGGGCCTTTTATACTCTTGCTTTTCATTTCTGTTTTTCCTAACTTTTTCTGTTTCTTATTTTTTCTTATTCTCAGTTTTTTCTGCTTTAGCTCTCCCTTTTTCTATCTTTGTCTGTTGTTCTTTGTTCTTTCTGTTTTTCTTTATCTTTCTCTTTGTATTTCTGTTTTTCTTTATTCTTGTTCTTTATTCTTTCTGTGATTCTTTATCTTTCTCTTTATATTTCTGTTGTTCTTTATTCTCTCTGTTGTTCTTTATCATTTCACTTTATTTCTCTTGTGTTCTTTTCTTTATTCCTTCTCATATTTCTTTAAATGGCACCCCCTTCTTTTTAGACATCCCGTCCTGTTCTGTATTTTTCTTTATATGGCACCCCCTTCCTGTAAATCCTTTCCTTTTGTACTTTGTCTTTTTTTCTGACCTTTCTTGTCTTTTTTTCTCTGAGCTTAGGCTTTTAGGGCTCCCTTAGTTAGGGCTAGAAGGGGAGGGGGGAGGGGGGCAATGGGGTTAGGGTAAGGACAGGGTAGTGGGTGGGGGGCTCCCCACAATGAGGGAGAGAGGCAATGGGCAGGGGCACCACCAATCCCAGGAGGCACAGGCTGGTTAGGGTGTGGGGAAAGAATAGGCCCGGCTATGCCGGAACCTAGGTGCACGGTCCATCCATGGGACTGGTATTGGTGCCCCCTGATCAAAAAATTACCCTAAGCGGGTGTAGTGCACTGGGGTTGGGCCATTCGCGACGTTTCGGCTTCTCTGAGCCTTCTTCAGGCTTGGCCCACCCGCTTCTTGTGTTCAATTTCGCCACTCTGGGCCTTTTATACTCTTGCTTTTCATTTCTGTTTTTCCTAACTTTTTCTGTTTCTTATTTTTTCTTATTCTCAGTTTTTTCTGCTTTAGCTCTCCCTTTTTCTATCTTTGTCTGTTGTTCTTTGTTCTTTCTGTTTTTCTTTATCTTTCTCTTTGTATTTCTGTTTTTCTTTATTCTTGTTCTTTATTCTTTCTGTGATTCTTTATCTTTCTCTTTATATTTCTGTTGTTCTTTATTCTCTCTGTTGTTCTTTATCATTTCACTTTATTTCTCTTGTGTTCTTTTCTTTATTCCTTCTCATATTTCTTTAAATGGCACCCCCTTCTTTTTAGACATCCCGTCCTGTTCTGTATTTTTCTTTATATGGCACCCCCTTCCTGTAAATCCTTTCCTTTTGTACTTTGTCTTTTTTTCTGACCTTTCTTGTCTTTTTTTCTCTGAGCTTAGGCTTTTAGGGCTCCCTTAGTTAGGGCTAGAAGGGGAGGGGGGAGGGGGGCAATGGGGTTAGGGTAAGGACAGGGTAGTGGGTGGGGGGCTCCCCACAATGAGGGAGAGAGGCAATGGGCAGGGGCACCACCAATCCCAGGAGGCACAGGCTGGTTAGGGTGTGGGGAAAGAATAGGCCCGGCTATGCCGGAACCTAGGTGCACGGTCCATCCATGGGACTGGTATTGGTGCCCCCTGATCAAAAAATTACCCTAAGCGGGTGTAGTGCACTGGGGTTGGGCCATTCGCGACGTTTCGGCTTCTCTGAGCCTTCTTCAGGCTTGGCCCACCCGCTTCTTGTGTTCAATTTCGCCACTCTGGGCCTTTTATACTCTTGCTTTTCATTTCTGTTTTTCCTAACTTTTTCTGTTTCTTATTTTTTCTTATTCTCAGTTTTTTCTGCTTTAGCTCTCCCTTTTTCTATCTTTGTCTGTTGTTCTTTGTTCTTTCTGTTTTTCTTTATCTTTCTCTTTGTATTTCTGTTTTTCTTTATTCTTGTTCTTTATTCTTTCTGTGATTCTTTATCTTTCTCTTTATATTTCTGTTGTTCTTTATTCTCTCTGTTGTTCTTTATCATTTCACTTTATTTCTCTTGTGTTCTTTTCTTTATTCCTTCTCATATTTCTTTAAATGGCACCCCCTTCTTTTTAGACATCCCGTCCTGTTCTGTATTTTTCTTTATATGGCACCCCCTTCCTGTAAATCCTTTCCTTTTGTACTTTGTCTTTTTTTCTGACCTTTCTTGTCTTTTTTTCTCTGAGCTTAGGCTTTTAGGGCTCCCTTAGTTAGGGCTAGAAGGGGAGGGGGGAGGGGGGCAATGGGGTTAGGGTAAGGACAGGGTAGTGGGTGGGGGGCTCCCCACAATGAGGGAGAGAGGCAATGGGCAGGGGCACCACCAATCCCAGGAGGCACAGGCTGGTTAGGGTGTGGGGAAAGAATAGGCCCGGCTATGCCGGAACCTAGGTGCACGGTCCATCCATGGGACTGGTATTGGTGCCCCCTGATCAAAAAATTACCCTAAGCGGGTGTAGTGCACTGGGGTTGGGCCATTCGCGACGTTTCGGCTTCTCTGAGCCTTCTTCAGGCTTGGCCCACCCGCTTCTTGTGTTCAATTTCGCCACTCTGGGCCTTTTATACTCTTGCTTTTCATTTCTGTTTTTCCTAACTTTTTCTGTTTCTTATTTTTTCTTATTCTCAGTTTTTTCTGCTTTAGCTCTCCCTTTTTCTATCTTTGTCTGTTGTTCTTTGTTCTTTCTGTTTTTCTTTATCTTTCTCTTTGTATTTCTGTTTTTCTTTATTCTTGTTCTTTATTCTTTCTGTGATTCTTTATCTTTCTCTTTATATTTCTGTTGTTCTTTATTCTCTCTGTTGTTCTTTATCATTTCACTTTATTTCTCTTGTGTTCTTTTCTTTATTCCTTCTCATATTTCTTTAAATGGCACCCCCTTCTTTTTAGACATCCCGTCCTGTTCTGTATTTTTCTTTATATGGCACCCCCTTCCTGTAAATCCTTTCCTTTTGTACTTTGTCTTTTTTTCTGACCTTTCTTGTCTTTTTTTCTCTGAGCTTAGGCTTTTAGGGCTCCCTTAGTTAGGGCTAGAAGGGGAGGGGGGAGGGGGGCAATGGGGTTAGGGTAAGGACAGGGTAGTGGGTGGGGGGCTCCCCACAATGAGGGAGAGAGGCAATGGGCAGGGGCACCACCAATCCCAGGAGGCACAGGCTGGTTAGGGTGTGGGGAAAGAATAGGCCCGGCTATGCCGGAACCTAGGTGCACGGTCCATCCATGGGACTGGTATTGGTGCCCCCTGATCAAAAAATTACCCTAAGCGGGTGTAGTGCACTGGGGTTGGGCCATTCGCGACGTTTCGGCTTCTCTGAGCCTTCTTCAGGCTTGGGAGAGGAAAAGTGTTCCGGCCCCCGAAGGGACGCGGAGGTGCACGGTCCTTCCCTTGGGCCCTCCCGCTACTCCACTGCCTGTTACGGCCACCGGGCACAAGACGCCGTCCCCGGTACCGTACAGGGATCCAATCCTGGTCCTCATCCAGGTAGACCATTATTGTCTTGTCTGTGATGAAGCCTTTGTTATCTAATAATAAAATTTTGTGTGGATGATGCAGCCTTTGGTATTATAATTTAATAAATTTTGTTTGTTTGTTATTTATGAATGTAGGTATGAATGATAATGTATCTAATTTATAGCGCAAAAAAATAATAATGAGAAAAAAAATAATAATGAGAAAAAAAGAAAGCGTTTGTTTTTTTTAAAAAAATAAAAACTGATTAATTTTTAATAAATTCAAAATAGGCCAAATGGTAGTGTGCCCGGGGCAACGTTTCGACCCCACCGGGTCTTCTTCAGGCCAGGGCACACGCGGTACAAAACGAAAAAGTGGCTGCTGTGAATAATCTGGAGATGTTGCTCCTTTGGCTGTCAGGGCTAGAATGAGGGTGTTCAGCACTCCTCTCCTTATATAGCCTCTGACGAACTAAACTAAAAATGCAGTTTTCAATGAACTGATGTTTTAAAGTTATGCAGCCTTGCCTATAATAATGAAAAAACACAGAAAATGGAAAATACGTACATAGTCAAATAATACAAAATTGTTTTTAACGTATTTTTTAATCCTTTTTAACCACACTAAATGTTGTAGATAAAACTATGTTTTAAATTGTTTTTAGTATTTTATGAAATGATTTTAAATGTTTTTTTGTTGTTTTTTAATGGTTTTTTAAATTTTTTTTGTTGTTTTTTAATGGTTTTTTAATTTTTTTGTTGCTTATTCATTTTTGGTGCTTTTATTTACATTTGTAAACATGACAAAATTGTTTTTAACGTATTTTTTAATACCTTTTTAACCACACTAAATGTTGTAGATAAAACTGTGTTTTAAATTGTTTTTAGTATTTTATGAAATGATTTTAAATGTTTTTTTTGTTGTTTTTTAATGGTTATTTTTAATTTTTTTGTTGCTTATTCATTTTTGGTGCTTTTATTTACAGTTGTAGACATGAAGTTTGCATGTTTTGAAGATAAACAATGCTTCAAACAGGAAAAATTATTTTTAACTATTTACAACCGCATAAAACATTGAAAAGAAATTTTAACTAATGTGAAAAAATTGAAATCAAGATTTTTGATGTTTTTAAAGATATGTGATGCGTTTTTGTGTATTCCTTTGTGTTTTTAAATAGTTTTACGTGTGGTCTTAATAATGTTAGTAACACAACAAACATGAGGGTTCCCCATGTGAGTGGGGGTTGGGAAATGAAAAGTAAAGACCCCCATGGTTAGGGTTAGGGCTTGTGAATCGGGTTGGGGTTAGAGACAAAAGATCAAAATGGTTAGGGTTAGGGCTTATGACTGGGTCGGGGCTAGAAATAAAAAATCCAAATGATTAGGTTCAGGGCTTGGGGTCGGGTTAGGGTCCAAATCCAATGAGGGTTAGGGTTAGGAATGAAAACGGGGTTGGGGATCAAACGTCGAGCAACCCGAATAGTTGCTGTCAGTTGTTCTTCATGTTCAATCCCCAAGGTTCCTTTGTGTTCAACCGATGGATCCAGTCTCTCTCCCGTTTCTTCCTTTGTCCATCTGTCCAACCTGAATTGTTCTGGATTCCAGCAACCCTCAGACTCTGCCAACCATGAGAAATAAAGTGTTTAACCAAGAGTGTGTGGGTTTCTTTCTTGTGTCTGATGTTGTATCTGTGTTGTGTCATCCGGGTGGAGATCGAGTTCTTTGTTTCGCCAATGTATTGTTTCCCACATTGTGAGCAAAAGATAATATATACACAATTGCAGGTCTGAGGTGTGAAAATTTGTGTAATTTTGTAAATAGTTTTGTTGATCCTGTTCTGTACATACTCCAGTTTTACTAATGTTTCCGATAGAATGTTGGTGCTCCGCTTTGGCTGAATAGGTGGCAGTCTTGCCCTGACTAAATAATCCTTCAGGTTCTTGTTCCTGCGGTATGCTGAGATAACTTGGTGGTTATCCAAAAGTCCCGAACTCTCAATGATTTCTCGAAAATTCTTTTTGAATTTGTTGTTGAGCAATCTACTAGCTGAAGAAAAGGTCGTGATGAGTGGGATAAAGTCCTTGTCTGATGCGGGTTTCCGGTTCCGAAAGGTCCTGAGGCAACGTCTCAGAAATGATCGGCAGTAGCCTCTGTTCTTTAATGCGGCGAATAGTGTGTTGACTGCTCCCATGAAATCAGAGTCCTGTGTGCAGATTCGTTGAAACCTAACCAATTGTGACTTAATTAGTCCCTTATAAGTGTGAGTGGGGTGGAAGCTGGTCTTGAACAGCAGTGAATGTGTGTCCGTTTCTTTGAAAAAGACCTTGATGTCTAAACTTTGATCTGTCTGGAACAATTCCCCTTTGTAGACAGTGGTGTCTAAGAAGTCAATAGAATGATGGTCCGATTTGTGTTTGAGTCTAATGGAGGGATCGTGAGTGTCTAATATCCGGATGAATTCCGTAAATTCTTCCTGTGAATGGGTCCAGATTCCAAATATGTCATCCAAATATCTAACATAAAGGAAGGGTTTTTGGGGACACTTCCCCAGAGCCGCTTCCTCCCACTCCGCCATGAAGATATTGGCGTAGGCGGGGGCAAACTTTTTGCCCATTGCCACCCCTTTGATTTGGAGAAAAAATTGGTTATTAAATTCGAAGTCATTCCTAGTTAAATTAATTTCCAATAGGGCTAACAACTGTCGGTCCGGCCTGTCTTGTTGGGGATACTTCTGAAGTATGTTTTTAACTGCTGTCAATCCGGCTTTTGTGTCTATATTAGTGTAAAGACTGTCTATGTCAATCGTGAAAAACAATGAATTGTGTGGAATTTTTAAATTTTTAATCATGCCAATGAAATGGTAAGTATCCTTCACGTATGATGGGTGTTTAACCGAAAGGGGATTCAGAAAATAATCTATGTATTCTGCCGTTTGATAGGTTTCGCTACCACAATCGGAGACGATCGGTCGTCCGGGAGGTATTCTGAATGGAACTGTCCATTGTTCTGGATTCTTGTGGATCTTTGGGAGCATATAAAACCTCCTAGGTCGGGGTTCCGATTCCCCTTTTAAATATTGTTTCTGTTTCCAATTGATGAATTTGTTTTTATGTAAATCCTCCACAATTTTATATACTTTTGGGACTGTCTGTAAATAAATTGGGTTTTGTAATCTTTTGTAGTATGTTCGGTCCTCCAACTGTCGATTTGCTTCAAATATGTACTGCTCCCTGTCTAAAATGACAACTGCACTGCCTTTATCTGCAGGCTTGATGACTATATGTTTATTTGTTGCCAATTCCCTAAGTGCTTGTTGTTCAGCTTGTGATAAATTTGTTTTTTCTGGTTGTGATCTGAAATGTGTGTTGAATTGTTTTAGATCTTGTTTCAGCAAAAAAATAATTTCTGGGGGCAATTTGTCTAAGGGCGGCACCCAATATGATGTTGGTGTGAATCGAGGTGGGTCTCGATTTCTTCCCTGTTGAAAATATGCTGCCAATTTTAGCCGCCTATGATAATTTTGAATATCCAATAGGATTTGCACCTTTTGCTTTCTATTCAGATCAAGTGTGGGAATGAAGGTCAACCCGCGATTCAGTAGGTCTGCCTGCGGGCCAGTGAGGTTGAAATTGTTAGCTAACACCATCACATTGTTAACCAACTGGGGTCTAATCCCACTATGCCCCTCCTCTGGAAGGCTTATGGGGCTTCCAAGTTTAAATAGGCGACCCAATGCTGCAACATTGCTCTCGCCGTTCCCCTGGTCCAATGCACGTAATCCGACTCCGTGTGGAATGCGGAGTTCTGTAGTGCTGGGATAAACGGCTGGTTCCTGATAAGGTGGGCATTCAACATCCGCAAAGTGTTCCGTTCCACCAGGGGGAGGCCCGGAGAGTAGTTGATTACAGGAATCCAAATTTCTGCGTACGGGAAGTACTTTTTGGCAGCTCTGAATGCCCCCTGCATCTGTTTAATTGCCGTCTCCTTGGCTCTTTGTCCCCTGCAGTTGATGCCGAAGGCCAGTACCAATTTCTCCACAGTCAACTGGCTTGTGGATTTGGCCATCAATGCCTGTGCATGACGAAAGTTGGCCCCTGGGAAACTATCAATCTGCAGGTCCGGGATAGAGTATCCCGGGAACCTGGCAAGATTGGAGTCACCCATGATCAGCCACTTCTTTCGCACACTCAGGCCCCAGTCAATCATTTTGCGTTCCGTTCTTACGTGTGTGGTGACTCTGCAGATCCGCGGTCTTGGGGTGGAGGTCTGAAGGTTTTGTGACCCTTGACTGGGGGAAACTGCTCCCATTACATGTGCCTGCAGTGTGTCCAGTACTGCTTGTGAGGATTGCTCCATTGAGGGACTGGATGCGGGGAGTGGAAGGGTTAGGGTTAGGGTTAGGGGGTGGGGGGAAAGAATAGGCCCGGCTATGCCGGAACCTAGGTGCACGGTCCATCCATGGGACTGGTATTGGTGCCCCCTGATCAAAAAATTACCCTAAGCGGGTGTAGTGCACTGGGGTTGGGCCATTCGCGACGTTTCGGCTTCTCTGAGCCTTCTTCAGGCTTGGCCCACCCGCTTCTTGTGTTCAATTTCGCCACTCTGGGCCTTTTATACTCTTGCTTTTCATTTCTGTTTTTCCTAACTTTTTCTGTTTCTTATTTTTTCTTATTCTCAGTTTTTTCTGCTTTAGCTCTCCCTTTTTCTATCTTTGTCTGTTGTTCTTTGTTCTTTCTGTTTTTCTTTATCTTTCTCTTTGTATTTCTGTTTTTCTTTATTCTTGTTCTTTATTCTTTCTGTGATTCTTTATCTTTCTCTTTATATTTCTGTTGTTCTTTATTCTCTCTGTTGTTCTTTATCATTTCACTTTATTTCTCTTGTGTTCTTTTCTTTATTCCTTCTCATATTTCTTTAAATGGCACCCCCTTCTTTTTAGACATCCCGTCCTGTTCTGTATTTTTCTTTATATGGCACCCCCTTCCTGTAAATCCTTTCCTTTTGTACTTTGTCTTTTTTTCTGACCTTTCTTGTCTTTTTTTCTCTGAGCTTAGGCTTTTAGGGCTCCCTTAGTTAGGGCTAGAAGGGGAGGGGGGAGGGGGGCAATGGGGTTAGGGTAAGGACAGGGTAGTGGGTGGGGGGCTCCCCACAATGAGGGAGAGAGGCAATGGGCAGGGGCACCACCAATCCCAGGAGGCACAGGCTGGTTAGGGTGTGGGGAAAGAATAGGCCCGGCTATGCCGGAACCTAGGTGCACGGTCCATCCATGGGACTGGTATTGGTGCCCCCTGATCAAAAAATTACCCTAAGCGGGTGTAGTGCACTGGGGTTGGGCCATTCGCGACGTTTCGGCTTCTCTGAGCCTTCTTCAGGCTTGGCCCACCCGCTTCTTGTGTTCAATTTCGCCACTCTGGGCCTTTTATACTCTTGCTTTTCATTTCTGTTTTTCCTAACTTTTTCTGTTTCTTATTTTTTCTTATTCTCAGTTTTTTCTGCTTTAGCTCTCCCTTTTTCTATCTTTGTCTGTTGTTCTTTGTTCTTTCTGTTTTTCTTTATCTTTCTCTTTGTATTTCTGTTTTTCTTTATTCTTGTTCTTTATTCTTTCTGTGATTCTTTATCTTTCTCTTTATATTTCTGTTGTTCTTTATTCTCTCTGTTGTTCTTTATCATTTCACTTTATTTCTCTTGTGTTCTTTTCTTTATTCCTTCTCATATTTCTTTAAATGGCACCCCCTTCTTTTTAGACATCCCGTCCTGTTCTGTATTTTTCTTTATATGGCACCCCCTTCCTGTAAATCCTTTCCTTTTGTACTTTGTCTTTTTTTCTGACCTTTCTTGTCTTTTTTTCTCTGAGCTTAGGCTTTTAGGGCTCCCTTAGTTAGGGCTAGAAGGGGAGGGGGGAGGGGGGCAATGGGGTTAGGGTAAGGACAGGGTAGTGGGTGGGGGGCTCCCCACAATGAGGGAGAGAGGCAATGGGCAGGGGCACCACCAATCCCAGGAGGCACAGGCTGGTTAGGGTGTGGGGAAAGAATAGGCCCGGCTATGCCGGAACCTAGGTGCACGGTCCATCCATGGGACTGGTATTGGTGCCCCCTGATCAAAAAATTACCCTAAGCGGGTGTAGTGCACTGGGGTTGGGCCATTCGCGACGTTTCGGCTTCTCTGAGCCTTCTTCAGGCTTGGCCCACCCGCTTCTTGTGTTCAATTTCGCCACTCTGGGCCTTTTATACTCTTGCTTTTCATTTCTGTTTTTCCTAACTTTTTCTGTTTCTTATTTTTTCTTATTCTCAGTTTTTTCTGCTTTAGCTCTCCCTTTTTCTATCTTTGTCTGTTGTTCTTTGTTCTTTCTGTTTTTCTTTATCTTTCTCTTTGTATTTCTGTTTTTCTTTATTCTTGTTCTTTATTCTTTCTGTGATTCTTTATCTTTCTCTTTATATTTCTGTTGTTCTTTATTCTCTCTGTTGTTCTTTATCATTTCACTTTATTTCTCTTGTGTTCTTTTCTTTATTCCTTCTCATATTTCTTTAAATGGCACCCCCTTCTTTTTAGACATCCCGTCCTGTTCTGTATTTTTCTTTATATGGCACCCCCTTCCTGTAAATCCTTTCCTTTTGTACTTTGTCTTTTTTTCTGACCTTTCTTGTCTTTTTTTCTCTGAGCTTAGGCTTTTAGGGCTCCCTTAGTTAGGGCTAGAAGGGGAGGGGGGAGGGGGGCAATGGGGTTAGGGTAAGGACAGGGTAGTGGGTGGGGGGCTCCCCACAATGAGGGAGAGAGGCAATGGGCAGGGGCACCACCAATCCCAGGAGGCACAGGCTGGTTAGGGTGTGGGGAAAGAATAGGCCCGGCTATGCCGGAACCTAGGTGCACGGTCCATCCATGGGACTGGTATTGGTGCCCCCTGATCAAAAAATTACCCTAAGCGGGTGTAGTGCACTGGGGTTGGGCCATTCGCGACGTTTCGGCTTCTCTGAGCCTTCTTCAGGCTTGGCCCACCCGCTTCTTGTGTTCAATTTCGCCACTCTGGGCCTTTTATACTCTTGCTTTTCATTTCTGTTTTTCCTAACTTTTTCTGTTTCTTATTTTTTCTTATTCTCAGTTTTTTCTGCTTTAGCTCTCCCTTTTTCTATCTTTGTCTGTTGTTCTTTGTTCTTTCTGTTTTTCTTTATCTTTCTCTTTGTATTTCTGTTTTTCTTTATTCTTGTTCTTTATTCTTTCTGTGATTCTTTATCTTTCTCTTTATATTTCTGTTGTTCTTTATTCTCTCTGTTGTTCTTTATCATTTCACTTTATTTCTCTTGTGTTCTTTTCTTTA